>NC_090325.1:1163727-1494609 GCF_035084215.1 Heptranchias perlo | reverse complement strand
ATTTGCTGAATCTGTGTGTATTTGCAGTGAAGGTGTGGATTTGCTGAATCTGTGTGTATTTGCAGTGAAGGTGTGGATTTGCTGAATCTGTGTGTATTTGCAGTGAAGGTGTGTATTTGCTGAATCTGTGTGTATTTGCAGTGAAGGTGTGTATTTGCTGAATCTGTGTGTATTTGCAGTGAAGGTGTGTATTTGCTGAATCTGTGTGTATTTGCAGTGAAGGTGTGGATTTGCTGAATCTGTGTGTATTTGCAGTGAAGGTGTGGATTTGCTGAATCTGTGTGTATTTGCAGTGAAGGTGTGTATTTGCTGAATCTGTGTGTATTTGCAGTGAAGGTGTGTATTTGCTGAATCTGTGTGTATTTGCAGTGAAGGTGTGTATTTGCTGAATCTGTGTGTATTTGCAGTGAAGGTGTGGATTTGCTGAATCTGTGTGTATTTGCAGTGAAGGTGTGGATTTGCTGAATCTGTGTGTATTTGCAGTGAAGGTGTGGATTTGCTGAATCTGTGTGTATTTGCAGTGAAGGTGTGTATTTGCTGAATCTGTGTGTATTTGCAGTGAAGGTGTGTATTTGCTGAATCTGTGTGTATTTGCAGTGAAGGTGTGGATTTGCTGAATCTGTGTGTATTTGCAGTGAAGGTGTGGATTTGCTGAATCTGTGTGTATTTGCAGTGAAGGTGTGGATTTGCTGAATCTGTGTGTATTTGCAGTGAAGGTGTGGATTTGCTGAATCTGTGTGTATTTGCAGTGAAGGTGTGTATTTGCTGAATCTGTGTGTATTTGCAGTGAAGGTGTGGATTTGCTGAATCTGTGTGTATTTGCAGTGAAGGTGTGGATTTGCTGAATCTGTGTGTATTTGCAGTGAAGGTGTGGATTTGCTGAATCTGTGTGTATTTGCAGTGAAGGTGTGGATTTGCTGAATCTGTGTGTATTTGCAGTGAAGGTGTGTATTTGCTGAATCTGTGTGTATTTGCAGTGAAGGTGTGTATTTGCTGAATCTGTGTGTATTTGCAGTGAAGGTGTGGATTTGCTGAATCTGTGTGTATTTGCAGTGAAGGTGTGGATTTGCTGAATCTGTGTGTATTTGCAGTGAAGGTGTGGATTTGCTGAATCTGTGTGTATTTGCAGTGAAGGTGTGGATTTGCTGAATCTGTGTGTATTTGCAGTGAAGGTGTGGATTTGCTGAATCTGTGTGTATTTGCAGTGAAGGTGTGGATTTGCTGAATCTGTGTGTATTTGCAGTGAAGGTGTGGATTTGCTGAATCTGTGTGTATTTGCAGTGAAGGTGTGTATTTGCTGAATCTGTGTGTATTTGCAGTGAAGGTGTGGATTTGCTGAATCTGTGTGTATTTGCAGTGAAGGTGTGGATTTGCTGAATCTGTGTGTATTTGCAGTGAAGGTGTGGATTTGCTGAATCTGTGTGTATTTGCAGTGAAGGTGTGGATTTGCTGAATCTGTGTGTATTTGCAGTGAAGGTGTGGATTTGCTGAATCTGTGTGTATTTGCAGTGAAGGTGTGGATTTGCTGAATGGGCTGCTGCTCCGGTTCCAGTATCACGTGACCGAGCTCTGTCCCCAGGCCGCGCGCTCTGTGCGGTTGGTGCCGGAAGCCTCACGCGGTGAATTTCGGCCAATCAGCCCGCGGACCATTTTTGGCGGCAAACCCGATTCAAACCGTCGGCGCGAGACTCGGCGGTTAAAGAGAGAGGGAGAGGGAGAGAGGGAGGGATAGAGAGAGATAGAGGGAGAGAGGGAGTGATAGAGAGAGATAGAGGGAGAGAGGGAGTGATAGAGAGAGATAGAGAGAGATAGAGGGAGTGAGGGAGGGATAGAGAGAGATAGAGGGAGAGAGGGAGTGATAGAGAGAGATAGAGGGAGAGAGGGAGTGATAGAGAGAGATAGAGGGAGAGAGGGAGTGATAGAGAGAGATAGAGGGAGAGAGGGAGTGATAGAGAGAGATAGAGGGAGAGAGGGAGTGATAGAGAGAGATAGAGAGAGATAGAGGGAGAGAGGGAGGGATAGAGAGAGATAGAGGGAGAGAGGGAGTGATAGAGAGAGATAGAGAGAGATAGAGGGAGTGAGGGAGGGATAGAGAGAGATAGAGGGAGAGAGGGAGTGATAGAGAGAGATAGAGGGAGAGAGGGAGTGATAGAGAGAGATAGAGGGAGAGAGGGAGTGATAGAGAGAGATAGAGAGAGATAGAGGGAGTGAGGGAGGGATAGAGAGAGATAGAGGGAGAGAGGGAGTGATAGAGAGAGATAGAGGGAGAGAGGGAGTGATAGAGAGAGATAGAGGGAGAGAGGGAGTGATAGAGAGAGATAGAGGGAGAGAGGGAGTGATAGAGAGAGATAGAGGGAGAGAGGGAGTGATAGAGAGAGATAGAGAGAGATAGAGGGAGAGAGGGAGGGATAGAGAGAGATAGAGGGAGAGAGGGAGTGATAGAGAGAGATAGAGAGAGATAGAGGGAGAGAGGGAGGGATAGAGAGAGATAGAGGGAGAGAGGGAGTGATAGAGAGAGATAGAGGGAGAGAGGGAGTGATAGAGAGAGATAGAGGGAGATAGAGGGAGAGAGGGAGGGATAGAGAGAGATAGAGGGAGAGAGGGAGTGATAGAGAGAGATAGAGGGAGAGAGGGAGTGATAGAGAGAGATAGAGGGAGAGAGGGAGGGATAGAGAGAGATAGAGGGAGAGAGGGAGTGATAGAGAGAGATAGAGAGAGATAGAGGGAGAGAGGGAGGGATAGAGAGAGATAGAGGGAGAGAGGGAGTGATAGAGAGAGATAGAGGGAGAGAGGGAGTGATAGAGAGAGATAGAGAGAGATAGAGGGAGAGAGGGAGGGATAGAGAGAGATAGAGGGAGAGAGGGAGTGATAGAGAGAGATAGAGGGAGAGAGGGAGTGATAGAGAGAGATAGAGGGAGAGAGGGAGGGATAGAGAGAGATAGAGGGAGAGAGGGAGTGATAGAGAGAGATAGAGGGAGAGAGGGAGTGATAGAGAGAGATAGAGGGAGAGAGGGAGGGATAGAGAGAGATAGAGGGAGAGAGGGAGTGATAGAGAGAGATAGAGGGAGAGAGGGAGTGATAGAGAGAGATAGAGGGAGAGAGGGAGTGATAGAGAGAGATAGAGGGAGAGAGGGAGTGATAGAGAGAGATAGAGGGAGAGAGGGAGTGATAGAGAGAGATAGAGAGAGATAGAGGGAGAGAGGGAGGGATAGAGAGAGATAGAGGGAGAGAGGGAGTGATAGAGAGAGATAGAGGGAGAGAGGGAGTGATAGAGAGAGATAGAGGGAGAGAGGGAGGGATAGAGAGAGATAGAGGGAGAGAGGGAGTGATAGAGAGAGATAGAGGGAGAGAGGGAGGGATAGAGAGAGATAGAGGGAGAGAGGGAGTGATAGAGAGAGATAGAGGGAGAGAGGGAGTGATAGAGAGAGATAGAGGGAGAGAGGGAGTGATAGAGAGAGATAGAGGGAGAGAGGGAGTGATAGAGAGAGATAGAGGGAGAGAGGGAGGGATAGAGAGAGATAGAGGGAGAGAGGGAGTGATAGAGAGAGATAGAGGGAGAGAGGGAGTGATAGAGAGAGATAGAGGGAGAGAGGGAGTGATAGAGAGAGATAGAGGGAGAGAGGGAGTGATAGAGAGAGATAGAGGGAGAGAGGGAGTGATAGAGAGAGATAGAGGGAGAGAGGGAGGGATAGAGAGAGATAGAGGGAGAGAGGGAGTGATAGAGAGAGATAGAGGGAGAGAGGGAGTGATAGAGAGAGATAGAGGGAGAGAGGGAGTGATAGAGAGAGATAGAGGGAGAGAGGGAGTGATAGAGAGAGATAGAGGGAGAGAGGGAGGGATAGAGAGAGATAGAGGGAGAGAGGGAGTGATAGAGAGAGATAGAGGGAGAGAGGGAGTGATAGAGACAGAGAGAGGGAGAGAGGGAGGGATAGAGAGGGAGGGATAGAGAGAGGGAGGGATAGAGAGAGAGGGGGAGTGATAGAGGGAGAGAGGGAGGGATAGAGAGAGAGAGGGAGGGATAGAGGGAGAGAGGGAGGGATAGAGAGAGAGATAGAGAGAGGGAGGGATAGAGAGAGGGAGGGATAGAGGGAGAGAGGGAGGGATAGAGAGAGGGAGGGATAGAGAGATCGAGGGAGTGATAGAGAGGGAGAGGGAGGGATAGAGATAGAGAGGGAGGGATAGAGAGAGAGATAGAGAGAGGGAGGGATAGAGAGAGGGAGGGATAGAGGGAGAGAGGGAGGGATAGAGAGAGGGAGGGATAGAGAGATCGAGGGAGTGATAGAGAGGGAGAGGGAGGGACAGAGATAGAGAGAGAGGGATAGAGGGAGTGATAGAGAGAGAGGGAGAGCTGGAGGGATCGAGGGAGTGATAGAGAGGGATAGAGGGAGTGATAGAGAGGGATAGAGGGAGTGATAGAGAGGGATAGAGGGAGTGATAGAGAGAGAGAGGGATAGAGGGAGTGATAGAGAGAGAGGGATAGAGGGAGTGATAGAGAGGGAGAGATAGAGGGATCAAGGGAGTTATAGAGAGAGAGGGATAGAGGGAGTGATAGAGAGAGGGATAGAGGGAGTGATAGAGAGAGAGGGATAGAGGGAGTGATAGAGAGAGAGGGATAGAGGGAGTGGTAGAGAGAGAGGGATAGAGATAGAGAGAGGGATAGAGGGAGAGATAGAGGGATCGAGGGAGAGATTGAGGGAGAGATAGAGGGAGGGGGATAGAGGGAGGGGGATAGAGGGAGAGAGAGGGGGATAGAGGGAGAGATAGAGAGAGAGATAGAGGGAGAGATAGAGAGAGGGATAGAGAGAGATAGAGGGAGAGGGATAGCGGGAGAGATAGAGGGAGAGCGAGGGAGAGAGGGATAGAGGGAGAGATAGAGTGAGAGGGAGAGATAGGGAGAGGGAGTGAGAAAGGGAGAGATATAGAGAGGGAGGGAGAGAGATTGAGGGAGAGAGATTGAGGGAGAGAGATTGAGGGAGAGAGATTGAGGGAGAGAGATTGAGGGAGAGAGATTGAGGGAGAGAGAGCGAGGGAGAGAGATAGAGAGGGAGAGAGAGCGAGGGAGAGAGATAGAGAGGGAGAGAAATAGAGTGAGAGAGGGAGAGAAATAGAGGGAGAGAGGGAGAGAAATAGAGTGAGAGAGGGAGAGATAGAGGGAGAGATAGATTGAGAGAGGGAGAGGGACAGATGGAGGGAGAGATAGAGGGATAGGGAGAGGGAGAGAGATTGACATAGAGGGAGAGATAGAGTGAGAGAGGGAGGGAGAGAGATAGAGAGGGAGAGATAGAGAGAAAGGGATAGATAGAGAGGGAGGTAGAGAGAGAGGGAGAGCTAGAGGGAGGGAGGGAGAGGGAGAGATAGAGGGATAGATAGAGTGAGAGAGGGAGAGATAAAGGGATAGATAGAGTGAGATAGAGGAAGGGAGAGATAGAGAGAGAGGGAGAGAGAAAGATAGAGGGAGTGAGAGAGGGAGGGGGAGAGATAGAGGGAGTGAGAGATAGGGAGAGATTGCGAGAGGGCGAGATAGGGAGAGATAAAGGTGGAGAGATAGAGAGAGAGTGGGAGAAAGATAGAGAGAGGAGGATAGAGGGAGAGATAGAGAGAGGGAGAGATAGAGAGGGATAGAGGGAGATAGAGAGAGTGAGAGGGATAGAGGGAGAGATAGAGGGAGATAGAGAGAGAGAGTGAGGGGGATAGAGGGAGATATAGAGAGAGAGGGAGATATAGAGAGAGGGGGAGAGATAGAAAGTGAGGGGGATAGAGGGAGATAGAGAGCAGGAAAGATAGAGAGAGAGAGTGAGGGTGAGATAAAGGGAGAAAGAGAGATAGAGAAAGTGAGGGGGAGAAATAGAGAGGTAGAGGGATAGAGATAGTGAGGGATAGAGAGATATAGAGGGATAGAGAGAGTGAGAGAGAGAGATAGAGAGAGTGAGGCATAGAGAGAGAGATATATAGAGGGATAGAGAGAGATAGAGGGATAAGGAGAGTGAGGGTGAGAGTGAGGTGGAGAGATAGAGAGAGAGTGAGGGGTAGCGATAGAGAGATAGAGGAATAGAGAGAGATAGAGGGATAAAGAGGGAGAGATCGAGAGAGTGAGTGGGAGGGATAGAGAAAGTGAGGGGGAGGGATAGAGAGAGTGAGATGAGAGATAGAGAGTGAGGGGGAGGGATAGAGAGATAGATGGAGGGATAGAGAGCGAGAGACAGAGATAGAGACATATATAGAAGGATAGAGAGAGGGAGATAGAGTGAGGGATAGAGAAAGGGAGAGAGAGAGTGGGGAATAGAGAGAGAGAGAGAGAGATAGAGAGGAAGAGGGAGAGACAGAGAGATATAGGGGGAGATAGACAGAGATAGAGGGAGAGCGAGAGAGACAGGGAGAGAGGAAGAGGGAGATCAAGAGAGAAAGTGAGAGGGAGAGTGGGAGAGAGAGACAGATCGAGATAGAGAGGAAGAGGGCGAGATAGAGAGAGGGATAGAGATAGAGAGCAATAGAGGGAGAGAAAGAGGGAGAGAGATAGAGAGTGTGATAGAGATAGTGAGAGGGAGGGAGAGATAGATAGAGGGAGAGACAGACAGAGACATAGAGGGAGGGATCGAGATAGTGAGAGGGAGAGAGAGAGAAAGGAAGGGATAGAGATAGTGAGAAGGATAGAGAGGGAGGGATGGAGAGACAGTGAGTGAGAGAGAGAGAGGGTGGGATAGAGAGAGGGAGAGATAGAAGGAGAATCAGAGGGGGGATATAGAGATAGAGAGAGGAAGCGGGAGAGATAGAGGGAGGGATAGAGAGAGAGAGAGGAATAGGGAGAGAGAGAGAGGGAAAGGGGAGAGGAAGAGGGATAGAGAGATAGTGGGAGGGATAGAGAGAGGGAGGGAGAGATCGAGAAAGGGGTAGAGATAGAGGGTGGGAGAGAGAGACACACATAGGGCGATATAGAGGAAGGGATAGAGAGAGGAAGAGGGAGAGAAAGAGGGAAGGATAGTGATAGAGGGAGGGATAGAGTTAGTGAGAGAGATAGAGGGAGAGATAGAGTGAGATAGAGATAGTGAGACGGAGAGATCGAGGGAGAGATAGAGAGAGAGATAGTGAGAGGGAGAGATAGTGAGAGGGAGAGATAGTGAGAGGGAGAGAAATAGTGTGAGGGAGAGAGAAGAAGAGTGAGAGATAGAGGGAGGGATATAGTGAGAGAGATAGAGGGAGCGATAGAGAGAGGGAGAGAGAAAGAGGGAGGGATAGAGATAGAGGGACAGATAGAGAGAGGGAGTGAAAAAGAGGTCGAGGGCAAGATAGAGATAAATAGAGGGAGGGAGAGAGAGGGATAGAGATATAGATAGAGGGAGGGAGACAGAGGGAGAGATAGGGAGAGGGAGAGAGACAGGGAGAGGGAGAGAGACAGAGGGAGAGATAGAGAGAGAGGTAGAGGGAGTGATAGTGGGAGGGAGAGAGAGAGAAAGGTTGAGATTGAGAGAGGGAGAGAGAGACAGAGGGAGCGAGAGAGAGAAAGGAAGAGATAGAGCGAGAGATAGAGGGAGAAAGATAGAGAGATTGAGTGAGGGAAAAGTGGGAGAGAGAAAGGGAGAGATAGAGAGGAAGGGAGAGAGATAGAGAGAGGGAGAGAGAAAAGGAGAGCTTGAGAGAGGGAGAGATAGAGAGAGGGTGCGAGAAAGGGAGAGATAGAGAGAAAGGGAAAGATAGATAGAGGGAGGGAGAGGTAGAGGGAGGGTGATATATAGAGATAGATTGAGGGAGATAGAGTGAGGGAGGGATAGAGAGCTAGAAGGAAAGATAGAGGGAGGGAGAGATGGAGATAGAGGGATAGATAAAGGGAGGGAGAGAGATAAAGGGAGAGGGAGGCAGAGCTCGATATAGAGAGAGGGAGAGAAGGGGAGGGATAGAGAGAATAGAGAAAGGGAAAGATAGAGAGAGAGATAGAGGGAGCGAGCGAAAGAGGCAGAGATAGAAGAGAGAGGGAGAGAGGGAATGGGAGAGATATTGAGAGGGAGAGAGAGGGAACAGGAGAGATATTGAGAGAGAGAGGGAGAGAGAGAGAAAGGGAGAGAGAAAGAAATAAAGGGAGAAATAGATAGAGGGAGAGAGAGATAGAGGGACATCGGGCAAGAGAGGGAGAGAGAAAGATAGGGAGAGAGAGTGATAAAGGGGGAGATAGAGTGGGAAAGGGAGAGAGAGAGGGAGATAGAGATAGGGAGGGAGAGAGAAACGGAGAGATAGAGAGGGGAGAGAGCGAGATAGAGAGGGAAAGGGAAAGATAGAGACAGGAAGAGAGAGAAAGGGAGAGATAGAGAGGGAGATAGAGAGAGGGATAGAAAGAGGGAAGGAGAGTTAGATAGAGAAAGGGAGAGATAGAGAAAAAGGGAGAGGGAGCGATAGATAGAAAGGGATAGAGAGTGAAAGGGGAAGAGAGAGAGCAAGAGGGATAGAGAGGGAGAGAAAGGGAGAGAGAGAAAGGAAAAGATAAAGAGAGAGAGAGAGAGAAAGGGAAAGATAGATAGAGGGAGGGAGAGAGATAGACAGGGAGGGAGAGAGAGGAACGTTAGAGGGAGAGAACGAGAGAGATAGAGAAAGGGAGAGAAAAAGAGGGAGAGATAACTAGAGGGAGAGAGAGGGAAAGGGAGAGAGAAATAGAGAGAGAGGGGGAGAGAGATAGCGAGAGGAAGGGAGATAGAGTGGGAGAGAAAGGGAGAAATAGAGAGAGGGAGAGAAAGGGAAAGATAGAGGGTGGGGGAGAGATAGAGGGAGGGAGAGAGATAGACAGGGAGGGAGAGCGCGGAACATTAGAGGGAGAGAGAGAAAGGGAGAAATAGGGAGGGAGAGAGAAAAGGGATAGGTGGAGAGAGAGTAAGGGAGAGATAGAGGGAGGGGGAGAGAGAAATAGAAGGAGAGAGAGGGAGGGCAAGAGATAGAAGGAGGGAGAGATAGAAGGAGGGAGGGATAGAGAGACAGGGAGTGAGAAAATGGAGAAATAGAGGGATAGGGAGGGAGAGAGAAAGGGAGGGATAGAGGGAGAGAGAAAGGGTGGGAGAGAGGGATAGAGGGAGAGATAGAAAAGAAGAGAGGGGGAGGGAGAGATAGAGAGAGGGAAGGATAGAGAGTGAGGGAGAGATAGATAGAGAGTGGGAGGGTGAGAGATAGAGAGGGATACAGGGAGAGAAAGGGAAAGATAGAGGGAGAGAGAGAAAGGGAGAGATTGAAGGAGCGATAACGGGCAAGAGAGCGATAGGGAGAGAGAGGGAGGGAGAGAAAGGGAGATAGAGGGAGGGAGAGAGAGAGAAAGGAAGGCAGAGAGGGAGGGATAGAGGGAGGGAGAGAGAGAGAAAGGAAGGCAGAGAGGGAGGGATAGAGAGAGGGAGAGATAGAGGGAGCGATAGAGAGAAAGGGAGAGATAGAGGGAGGGAGAGAGATTGAGGGAGAAACGGATAGAGAGGAGGAGAGGTCGAGGGAGGGATAGAGTGAGCGAGGGATAGAGAGGGAGGGATAAAGGGAAGAGAGGGTGGGATAGAGAGAGGGAGAGAGAAAGGGATAGATAGAGGGATTGAGAGAGGGAGGGATAGAGAGAAGAAGGGATAGAGAGAGTGAGGGAGGGATAGGGAGAAGGAAGGTGGGATAGGGAGGGAGGGATCGAGACTGTGATAGAGAGAGGGAGGGATAGAAAGAGGGAGACAGGGAGGGAGAGAGAGTGAGGGATAGAGAGAGGGAGAGATAAAGTGAGGGACAGAGAAGGGGAGAGATAGAGGGAGACAGGGCGGTTTAGAGAGGGAGGGATAGAGGGAGAGAGAGAAAGGATCGATAGTGGGAGAGAGGTATAGGGAGAAAGGATAGAGAAGGATGTGTAGAGAGAGTGAGAGGGATAGAGAGAAGAATAGAGAGAGGTAGGGAGAGGGAAGGTGGGATAAAGAGAGTGAGAGAGGGAGGGATCAAGAGTGGGGTAGAGAGTGGGAGGAATAGAGAGAGGGAGTGAGGGATAGAGAGAGAGTGGGATAGGGCAGGTGAGATAGAGAGAGGGAGGGATAGAGAGAGGGGGAGAGAGATAGGGGGATAGAGAGAGGGAGGGAGAGAAAAAGGGAAAGATAGAGAGATTGATAGAGAGAAAAGGAGGGAGAAGGAGGCATAGAGAGAGAGGGAACAATAAAGAGTGGGAGGGATAGAGATGCAGTGGTAGAGAAGGGGTAGATAGAGGGAGGGAGAGAGAAAGGGAGAGACAGAGGGAGGGAAGGATAGAGAGAAGGAGGGAGAGAGAGAGATAGAGGGAGGGTGGGATAGTTAGAGGGAGGGAGAGAGATAAGGGGGATAGAGAGGGAGGGGGAGAGAATGAGAGAGATAGAGGGAGGGATCGTGAAAGGGAGATAGTGAGAGAGGGGTAGAGAAAGGGAAATAGAGGGATGGAGGGATAGAGAGAGGGAGAAAGAAAGGGAGAGACAAGAGGGAGTGAAGGATAGAAAGAGGGAGAGATAGACAGAGGGAGAAAGGGAGATATAGAGGGAGGGAGAGATAGAAGGGGGAGGGATAGAGGGAGAGAAAGTGAGGGAGGGAGAGATAGAGAGAGGGTGGGATAGAAGGAGAGAGAGAGGGAGAGAGAGAAAGGGAGGGATAGAGAGTGGGAAGAATAGACGAAGAGATAGAGAGACGGAGGGATAGAGAGTGGGAGGGATAGAGAGAAAGGGAGATAGAAGGAGGGATAGAGAAAGGGAGGGATAGGGAGAGTTAGAGAGGGAGGGATAGAGAGTGGCAGGGAGAAAGAAAGCAAGGGAGAGATGGAGAGAGGGATAGAAGGAGGGATAGAGAGAGGGAGGGATAGTTAGGGAGAGATAGAGAGAGAGATGGTGAGGGAGGGATAGAGAGAAAGGAAGGTGAGATAGAGAGGGAGGGAGAGAGAAAGAAAGGGAGAGATAGAGGGAGGGAGGGATAGTGAGTGGGAGGGAGAGGGAGGGAGAAAGAGAAAGAGAGATCGAGGGAGGGATAGAGAGGGAGGGATATAGAGAGGGAGGGATAAAAGGAGAGAGAAAGCGAGAAATAGGGAGGGAGAGATAGCGAGAGGGAGTGAATGAGGGAGAGATAGAGAGAGGGAGGGTGAGAGGAAGGGGATAGGGGAATAGAGGGTGAGTGAATAGAGGGTGTACGGGAATAGAGATAGGGGAGAAAGGAAGGGATAGAGAGAGGGTCCGAAAAAGGGACAAAAGGAGGATAGTGAGCTGGGTACAGAACAAGAGAGATAGATTGGGATAGGGAGGGGTTAGAGAGAGGGATAAATGGGAAAAGAGACAGAAAGGGAGGATAAAGTCAAGGAAGAAAGCACGGGAAAATTACAGGGTTAGAGAAACATAGAAAGGGATAGAAAAGGAGAAAGGCAGATAGTGAATTAGAGAGCAGTAGAAATAGTAGGATAGAGGTTAGTAGGAGAGGGAGGGATAGAGGTACTGAGAGACCAATAGAGGGAGGAATAGAGTGAGAGGAATAAAAGACGGGAGGAAGGAATAGAGAGACAGGAGGGAAGGAACGGGAGAAATAGTGCAATAGAGATAGAGGGAGACACGGGGATATAAAGAGATAGAGAGAGTACTGGAGGAGAGGGTTAGGAAGATAGGGAAAGACATAGGGAATATAGTTAGAGGGATATAGAAATAAAGGGCGAGGGAGATATAGAGGAATCAAGGGAGACTGACCAGGGATAGAGGGAGAAATAAAGAAATAGATAGAGACTGAGGGAGATCGAGGAACAATGTGACAGATAGTGGGATATAGAAATAGGGTTGAGAGTAATTGAGAGGGATAAGGAGAGAGTGGGAGAAAGGAAGAGATAGCGGGATAGAGAAAAGAGAAATAGGAAAAGGAACTGGGAGAAACTGGAATAAGGAACTAAGCGACACAAGGGAAAGAAACGGAGAAATTGGACAAGGATTGGGACCGAGTGATACTAGGGAAAGGAACTGAGAAACTAGAAAAAGGAATTGAGAGATAGAGAAATACGAATCTTACAATGGGGAACAGTAAGGAAGAAGCAAGAAAAAATGAGAACTAAGAAAGTGGGAAAAGAAAAACTGACAAAAGAAACTTAAAGGAGAGGAAATAGTTATGAGAAGATTAAGACTATTCAAGGTTATCTTAATAGTTTCAAATGTTTATTAGAGGCATAATTGTGATTTTAGGGATTTGGTCCCAGGTTGTAATCTCACCACCTGTAGATAAAGAGACATCTGCTCATGCTTCACAAATAAGCCAAAAGAAAGTGTTCAAAGCTGCATCTGATGTGAAAATAACCAAGAAATTCCCAGGAACACAGATATTCCCTGATCTTCAGCCAAACCAAAATGGATATCGGGCACAACCAGGTAAAACGAAGCAACTTTTTACCCATTTTAGCTTTGTTGGGACAAATACCACAGGATTCTTCGTGCCGTATTAGTGAGCTGCCCCTAACAGTTGTGTTTTTATTCTTTACAATAACAGCGACTGAAGGAAATGCACACAGTTTAGCGTCCAGATGTGCACCAGGTAAGAAATCTCACTAATTAAATATTTCAGTAATTTAAAGTAATTGAATTAATAATACAGATCTTTAAAGTGCAGGCAAAATTGCACCTTTCACAACCTTAGGCATTCCACATCACCCGACAATCAATGAGTTAATTTTAAGGATTATATCGACAAACGCCAATTTGAGCACTGGGAGGAGTGGGACTGATGGGCCAATGATACTATAATCAGACACGGACTGTGAGTGGAGTGGGACTGATGGGCCAATGATAGAATAATCAGACATGGACTATGGGTGGAGTGGGACTATTGGGCCCAATGTTGGAATAATCAGACATGGACTGTGGGTGGAGAGGGTCCGATGGGCCAATGATACCATTATTCAGACATAGACTGTTGGTGGAGTGGGACTGATGGGCGAGCGATAGATTAATCAGACGTGGACTGTTTGTGGAGTGGGACTGATGAATGAGTCCGTGCCCGCATGCAGCAAGACCTGGACAACATCCAGGCTTGGGCTGATAAGTGGCAAGTAACATTCGCGTCAGACAAGTGCCAGGCATTGACCATCTCCAACAAACGAGAGTCTAACTACCTCCCCTTGACATTCAACGGCATTACCATCGCTGAATCCCCCACCATCAATATACTGGGGGTCACCATCGACCAGAAACTTAACTGGACCAGCCATATAAATACTGTGGCTACGAGAGCAGGTCAGAGGCTGGGTGTTCTGCGGCAAGTGACTCACCTCCTGACTCTCCAAAGCTTTTCCACCATCTACAAGGGACAAGTCAGGAGTGTGATGGAATACTCTCCACTTGCCTGGATGAGTGCAGCTCCAACAACACTTAAGAAGCTCGACACCATTCAGGACAAGGCAGCCCACTTGATTGGCACCCCATCCACTGCCCTAAACATTCACTCCCTTCACCACCGGTGCACTGTGGCTTCAGTGTGCACCATCCACAGGATGCACTGCAGCAACTCGCCAAGGCTTCTTCAACAGCACCTCCCAAACCCGCGACCTCTACCATCTAGAAGGACAAGGGCAGCAGGCGCATGGGAACCACACCACCTGCACGTTCCCCTCCAAGTCACACACCATCCCGACTTGGAAATATATCGCCGTTCCTTCATCGTCGCTGGGTCAAAATCCTGGAACTCCCTCCCTAACAGCACTGTGGGAGAACCTTCACCACACGGACTGCAGTGGTTCAAGAAGGCGGCTCACCACCACCTTCTCAAGGGCAATTAGGGATGGGCAATAAATGCCGGCCTCGCCAGCGACGCCCACATCCCGTGAACGAATAAAAAAAATGGGCCAAAGATATTATAATCAGACATGGACTGTTGGTGGAGTGGGACTGATGGGCCAATGATCCAATAATCAGATATGGACTAGAAACATAGAATATAGGAGCAGGAGTAGGCCATTCGGCACTTCGAGACTGCTCCGCCACTCAATATGATCATGGCTGATCCTCTATCTCAATACCATATTCCCGCTCTCTCCCCATGCCCCTTGATGCCTTTTGTGTCTAGCAATCTATCCAGCTCCTTCTGAAATATATTCAGTGACTTGGCCTCCACAGCCTTCTGTGGTAGAGAATTCCACAGGTTCACCACCCTCTGAGTGAAAAAATTTCTCCTCATCTCAGTCCTAAATGTCCTACCCCATATCTTGAGACTGTGACCTCTCGCTCTGGACCCCCCAGCCAGGGGAAACATCCTCCCTGCATCCAGTCTGTCGAGCCCTGTCAGAATTTTATATGTTTCAATGAGATCCCCTCTTATTCCTCTAAACTCGAGTGAATACAGGCTGAGTCGACCCAATCTCTCCTCATACGACAGTCCTGCCATCCCAGGAATCAGCCTGGTGAACCTTCACTGCACTCCCTCTATGGCAAGTATATCCTTTCTTAGGTAAGGAGACCAAAACTGCACATAATACTCCAGGTGTGGGTCTCACCAAGGCCCTGTATAACTGCAGTAAGACATCCTTGCTCTTGTGCTCAAATCCTCTTGCAATGAAGGCCAATATACCATTTGCCTTCCTAACTGCTTGCTGCACCTGCATGTTTGCTTTCAGTGTCTGGTGTACAAGGACACCCAGGTCCCTTTGTACATCAACATTTCTCAACCTATTACCATTTAAATAATACTTTCTGTTTTTCCTTCTGAAGTGGATAACTTCACATTTATTCACATTATACTACATCTGCCATGTATTTGCCCACTCACTCAACTTGTTTAAATCGCCTTGAAGCCTCTTTGCATCCTCCTCACAACTCACGATCCCACCTAGTTTTGTGTCATCAGCAAACTTGGAGATATTACATTTGGTTCCTTCATCCATATCATTGATATATATTGTGAATAGCTGGGGCCCAAGCACTGATCCCTGCGGTACCCCACTAGTCACTGCCTGCTACGCCGAAAAAGACCCATTTATTCTTACTCTCCGTTTCCTGTCTGTTAACCAATTTTCAACCCATGCCAGTATATTATCACCAATCCAATGTGCTTTAATTTTTCACACTAACCTCTCATGTGGGACTTTATCAAAGGCCTTCTGAAAATCCCAAAAAACCACAACCACTGGTTCTCCCTTATCTATTCTACCAGTTACATCCTCAAAAAACTCCAGTAGGTTTGTCAAACATGATTTCCCTTTCATAAATTCATGTTGACTTTGTCTAATCCCGTTAATATTTTCTAAGTGTCCTGTTATCACATCCTTTATAATAGACTATAGCATTTTCCCTACTACTGATGTTAGGCTAACCGGTCTGCAGTTCCCTGTTTTTTCTCTCCCTCCTTTTTTAAATATTGGGGTTACATTTGCCACCCTCCAATCTGCAGGAACTGTTCCATAATCTATAGAATTTTGGAAGATGACTACTAATGCATCCACTATTAGTACTCTGGGATGCAGATTATCAGGTCCTGGGGATTTATCGGCTTTCAATCCCATTAATTTCTCCAGCACTATTTTTTTACTAATACTAATTTCCTTTAATTCCTCCTTCTCACTAGTCCCTTGGTTCCCTGGCATTTCTGGGAAGTTATTTGTGTTCTCTTCCATGAAGACGGAACCAAAGTATTTGTTTAATTGCTCTGCCATTTCCTTGTTCCCCATTATAAATTCTCCCGTTTCTGACTGTAAGGGACCGACATTTGTCTTCACTAATCTTTTTCTTTTTACATACTTGTAGAAGCTTTTACAGTCCACTTTTTTGTTACTTGAAAGTTTACTCTCATACTCTATTTTTCCCCTCTTAATCAATTTCTTGGTCCTTTTTTGCTGAATTTTAAATTGTTCCCAATCCTCAGGCTTGTTAATTTTCTGGCAACTTTATATGACTCCTCTTTGGGCCTAATACTATCCTTAAATTCTTTTGTTAGCCATGGTTGGGCTGCTTTTCCTTTTGGGTTTTTGCGCCAGAAAGGAATATATAATTGTTCAATTCATGCATTCATTTCTTAAATGTTAGCCATTGCCTATCCACCATTGTGCCTTTTAATGAAGCGTCCCAATCTATCATAGCCAACTCACTCCTCATACCTTCGTAGTTTCCTTTGTTTAGATTTGGGACCCCAGTTTTGGATTGGACTACTCCACTTTCCATCTTAATGAAGAATTCTATCACATTATGGTCACTCTTCCCTAAAGTGCACAACAAGATTATTCATTAAACCATTCTCGTTGCACAATACCCAATCGAGGATAGCCTTTTCCCTGGTTGGCTCCTCGGTCTAAAAAAACATCTTGTACACATTCCAGGAATTCATCCTCCACAGTATTATTGCTAATTAGGTTTGGCCCGTCGATATGTGCATTAAGGTCACCCATCATTACTGTAGTACTCTTGCTACATGCATCTCTAATTTCCTGTGGTTGGAGTGGGGCTGATGAGCCAATAATACAATAATCAGACACGGACTGTGGGTGGAGTGGGACTGATGGGCCAATGATATTATAATCAGACACGGACTGTGGGTGGAGTGGGACTGATGGGCCAATGATATTATAATCAGACACGGACTGTGGGTGTAGTGGGACTGATGGGCCAATGATATTATAATCAGACACGGACTGTGGGTGGAGTGGGACTGATGGGCCAATGATATTATAATCAGACACGGACTGTGGGTGGAGTGGGACTGATGGGCCAATGATATTATAATCAGACATGGACTGTAGGTGGAGTGGGACTGATGGACAACGATATTATAATCAGACATGGACTGTGGGTGGATTGGGACTGATGGGCCAATGATATTATCGAGTCATAGAGTCAGAGAGTTATACAGCACGGATAGAGGCCCTTCGGCCCATCGTGTTCGCGCCGGCCATCAAGCCCTGTCTAATCTAATCCCATATTCCAGCATTTGGTCCGTAGCCTTGTATGCTATGGCATTTCAAGTGCTCATCCAAATGCTTCTTGAATGTTGTGAGGGTACCTGCCTCCACAACCCTTTCAGGCAGTGAGTTCTAGACTCCAACCACCCTCTGGGTAAAAAAGTTCTTTCTCAAGTCCCCTCTAAACCTCCCGCCTTTTACCTTGAATCTATGCCCCCTTGTAAGAGAACCCTCAACGAAGGGAAAAAGCTCCTTAGTATCCATCCTATCTGTGCCCCTCATAATTTTGTACACCTCAATCATGTCCCCCCTCAGCCTCCTCTGCTCCAAGGAAAACAAACCCAATCTTCCCAGTCTCTCTTCATAGCTGAAGCGCTCCAGCCCTGGTAACATCCTGGTGAATCTCCTCTGCACCCTCTCCAAAGCGATCACATCCTTCCTGTAGTGTGGCGACCAGAACTGCACACAGTACTCCAGCTGTGGCCTAACCAGTGTTTTATACAGCTCCATCATAACCTCCTTGCTCTTATATTCTATGCCTCGGCTAATAAAGGCAAGTATCCCATATGCCTTCTTTACCACCTTATCTACCTGTTCCGCCGCCTTCAGGGATCTGTGAACTTGCACACCAAGATCCCTCTGACCCTCTGTCTTGCCTAGGGTCCTCCCATTCATTGTGTATTCCCTTGCCTTGTTAGTCCCTCCAAAGTGCATCACCTCGCACTTTTCCGGGTTAAATTCCATTTGCCACTGTTCCGCCCATCTGACCAACCCATCTATATCGTCCTGCAGACTGAGGCTATCCTCCTCGCTATTTACCACCCTACCAATTTTTGTATCATCAGCGAACTTACTGATCATACCTTTTACATTCATATCCAAGTCGTTAATGTAGATCACAAACAGCAAGGGACCCAGCACCGATCCCTGTGGTACCCCACTGGCCACAGGCTTCCAGTCACAAAAACAACCTTCGACCATCACCCTCTGCCTTCTGCCACTAAGCCAGTTTTGTATCCAAAGTGCCAAGGCACCCTGGATTCCATGGGCTCGTACCTTCTTGACCAGTCTCCTGTGCGGGACTTTATCGAAGGCCTTACTGAAATCCATGTATACCACATCCACTGCGTTACCCTCGTCCATACGCCTAGTCACCCCCTCAAAAAATTCAATCAAATTAGTCAGACATGATCTTCCCTTGACAAAGCCATGTTGACTATCCCTGATTAATCCTTGCTTCTCCAAGTGGAGACTAATTTTGTCCTTCAGAATTTTTTCCAATAATTTTCCTACCACTGATGTTAGGCTCACTGGCCTGTAGTTCCCCGGTTTTTCCCTACTCCCCTTCTTGAATAATGGTACTACATTAGCGGTTCTCCAGTCCTCTGGCACATCCCCTGTGGCCAGAGAGGTTCTGAATATATGTGTCAGAGCCCCCGCAATCTCCTCCTTTGCCTCACACAGTAGCCTGGGATACATTTCGTCCGGGCCTGGGGATTTATCCATTTTTAGGCCTGCTAAAACCGCCAATACCTCCTCCCGCTCGATGTTAATATGTTTGAGTATATCACAGTCCCCCTGCCGTATTTCTATGCCTACATCGTCCTTCTCCATAGTGAAAACAGATGCAAAAAATTCATTTAGAACCCCTCCTCCATCTGCCGGCTCCACACACAGATTGCCATTTTTGTCCCTAATGGGCCCTATTTTTTCCCTAGTTATCCTCTTACCCTTAATATACTTATAAAACAACTTTGGATTTTCCTTTATTTTGCTCGCCAGTGTTATTTCATGGCCCCTCCTTGATCTCCTAATTTCTTTTTTAAGTATCCCCCTGCACTTTTTGTACTCCTCTCGGGCTTCCTCCGTCTTTAGCCTTTTGTATCTGCCAAAAGCCCTCCTTTTTTTCCGAATCCATTCTCGTATATCCCCTGACATCCAAGGTTCCCTGGAGTTCTTGGAACCACCCTTGACCTTTACGGGAACATGTTGCCATTGTATGGTCTCAATCTCCCTTCTGAAAGACTCCCATTGCTCCGATGCGGATTTTCCTACAAGCAGCTGATCCCAGTCCATTTTGGCCAGATCCTGCCTTATCCTATTAAAATCGGCCTTCCCCCAATTTAGAACCTTTATTTTCGGCCCCTCCCTGTCCTTTTCCATGACCACCTTAAATCTCACCGAATTATGGTCACTGTCACCAAAGTGCTCACCTACGAGCACTTCTTCCACTTGGCCGGCCACATTCCCGAGGGTGGAGTGGGACTGATGGGCCAATGATATTATAATCAGACACGGACTGTGGGTGGAGTGGGACTGATGGGCCAATAATACTATAATCAGACACGGACTGTGGGTGGAGTGGGACTGATGGACAATGATATTATAATCAGACATGGACTGTGGGTGGAGTGGGGCTCATGGGCCTATGATATTATAATCAAACAGGGACTGTGGGTGGAGTGGGACTGATGGGCCAATAATACTATAATCAGACATAGACTGTGGTTGGAATGAGACTGATGGGCCACTGAGACTATAATCAGACACAGACTGTGGGTGGAGTGGGACTGACGGGCCCAATGAGTCAATAATCAGACATGGACTGTGGGCAGAGTGGGAGTGATGAGCCAATGATATTATAATCAGACACGGACTGTTGGTGGAGTGGGACTGATGGGCCAATGATATTATAATCAGCACGGACTGTTGGTGGAGTGGGACTGATGGGCCAATGATGCAATGATCAGACATGGAATATGGGTGGTTTGGGACTGATGGGCCAGTGAGTGAATAACCAGACAAGGACTGTGAGTGGAGTGGGACTGATGGCCAATGATACAATAATCAGATCTGGACAGAGGGTGGAGTGGGACTGATGGGCCCATGATACTATAATCAGACATGGATTGTGGGTGGAATGCAGCTGATGGGACAACGATAGAACAATCAGATATGGACGGTGGGTGGAGTGGGACTGATGGGACAATGATAGAATAGACAGCCACATAAATACTGTGGCTACAAGAGCAGGTCAGAGGCTGGGTGTTCTGCGGCGAGTGACTCACCTTCTGACTCCCCAAAGCCTTTCCACCTGCTACAAGGCACAAGTCAGGAGTGTGATGGAATACTCTCCACTTGCCTGGATGAGTGCAGATCCAACAACACTCAAGAAGCTCGACACCATCCAGGACAAAGCAGCCCGCTTGATTGGCACCCCATCCACCACCCTAAACATTCACTCCCTTCACCACCGGCGCACTGTGGCTGCAGTGTGTACCATCCACAGGATGCACTGCAGCAACTCGCCAAGGCTTCTTCGACAGCACCTCCCAAACGCACGACCTCTACCACCTAGAAGGACAAGAGCAGCAGGTACATGGGAACAACACCACCTGCACGTTCCCCTCCAAGTCACACACCATCCCGACTTGGAAATATATCGCCGTTCCTTCATCGTCGTAGGGTCAAAATCCTGGAACTCCCTTCCTAACAGTACTGATGGAGAACCTTCACCACACGGACTGTAGCGGTTCAAGAAGGCGGCTCACCACCACTTTCTCAAGGGCAATTAGGGATGGGCAATAAATGCTGGCCTTGCCAGCGACGCCCACATCCCATGAACGAATATAAAAAAAGAATAATCAGACAGGAACTTTGAGTGGAGTGGGTGTGATGGGCCAATGATATAATCAGACACGGACTGTGGGTGGAGTGGGACGGATGGGCCAATGATATTATAATCAGACGCAGACTGTGGGTGGAGTGGGACTGATGGGACAATGATATTATAATCAGACACGGACTGTGGGTGGAGTGGGACTGATGGGCCAATGATATTATAATCAGACGCAGACTGTGTGTGGAGTGGGACTGATGGGACAATGATATTATAATCAGACGCAGACTGTGGGTGGAGTGGGACTGATGGGACAATGATATTATAATCAGACGCAGACTGTGTGTGGAGTGGGACTGATGGGCCAATGATATTATAATCAGACGCAGACTGTGGGTGGAGTGGGACTGATGAGCTCAATGCTACCATAATCAGGCATGGACTGTGGATAGAGTGGGAATGATAATCAGACACGGATATTGAGTGGAGTGGAGTGGGAGTGATGAGCCAATGATGCTTTAATCAGAAAGAACTGTGGGTGTAATGGGACTGATGGGCCAATGATATTATAATCAGAAAGGGACTGAGTGGAGTGGGACTGATGGGCCAATGATATTATAATCAGACATGGACTGTGGGTGGAGTGGGACTGATGGGCCAATGATATTATAATCAGGCATGGACTGTGGGTGGAGTGGGACTGATGGGCCAATGATATTATAATCAGACATGGACTGTGGGTGGAGTGGGACTGATGGGCCAATGATATTATAATCAGGCATGGACTGTGGGTGGAGTGGGATTGAGGAGCTAATGATGCTACAATCAGACACGGACTGTGGGTGGACTGGGACTGATGGGCCAATGATATTATAATCAGACACAGTAGCCCCGATATAATCAGGGAGGCGGGATGGCAGCGGGGTGGGGGGGGGCTGCGGGTGGCCGACTGGGCGAGTGGGTAACCCACCCAGTGAAAACGGTCCATTCCCCACGTGATCACGGGTAAATTGAAGGCACTTACCCTGACTTCCGGGTTTCCCATCGTCAACCTGCGCAGCGGGCGGACTGCGCACCCGCATCACAGGCTGTCAGCATGGAGGAGCCCTATTTAAAGGGGCAGTCCACCAATGCTGTTCCTGCAGAAAACAACCAAAAGTACAGCATGGAGCAGACCAGATTTAATGATGCCTCACTTCAGGTACTACTGGTTGGGGTGAGGAGGAGGAGGGATATTTTCTACCCAGCGGAAGGGAGGAAGTGGCCTGTCTCTGCCACCAAGAAGGCCTGGCTCGAGGTGGCGGAGGAGGTCACCAGCAGCAGCAACGTCTCCCACTGGATCCAGTGCAGGAAGCCCTTCAATGACCTAACTAGGTCAGCCAAAGTGAGTACACTTACTCATTCTCCTACACTCTGTCTTCCACATCACCACCTCCACCCCACAACTCCTTCTGCATTGCCAACACTACTCTATCACATCACTCCCCACACCCACTCAAACCTCATCCTCAACTTACCTGCACTTACTCACCTCCCCAGTACTCATCCCACCACTACCACTCAACCCAATCTCATACAATGTCATGGCTCTGTCTCATACTCACCCTCTGATGCATCTCTTTCACGGTCAGCCTCACCCAAACCAATGCATTCAGCGGTTGGCCTCGTCACCATCCCTCACTCACACCTTTCTACTTTCTCCCCTTGTAGGAGAAGAGAGCCCAGAATGCACAGGAGAGGGCGAAGACCGGAGGGAGGTCGCAACATCAAGTCGTCCTCACGGATGCGGAGCAGGAGGCTCTTGAACTGAGCCGCACCCTTGAGTGCCTGTCCGTCAGGGACGCCGAGACTGCCACCTGACAAATGGCTGGTGACAGAACTTTAACATTCAGCACTCACAATAGCAAATGGTGTTAACATGTCTTGCCATCTTCAACACCTCAACATCTGTCATCATGCTTAATATTGCCTTCTGTTCTCTTACAGGGCCTTCAGCGACCGCCATGACGGCAGAGGGCGATTCCTCAGAGGACCTGCCGGCCTCTGAGGGGGCACTGTCACATCTGAGCGAGCCATCCACCAGCACAGATACACACACCTCGGTGCGTCCCTATCTGCAGTTAGTTGGGGTCCCACATGGTGAGTCACCACACGCATGTGAGCACGAGCAGAACTGGTGGCAGGGGCAGCTGTGGAGAGTCTGCGCGGTGGGAGCTCTCTTCTCCAGGCTCTGCTCAACTGGACACAGATGCTGAACCATGGGGGCCATCCATTAAAAGGAGAATGATCGAGGGGCAGCAGCACATTTGCGAAGTGCTGGAACAGGTGCCACGTGCAGTCTCCACAATAGCGCAGAGGATGGAGGAGTCCAACCCTGGCATGAATGGAATGGTGATACAGGTACAGGAGGGAATCTCTGAGATACTGTCACAGGGACGTGAGGGCATCTCTGAGATAGTGTCGCGGGTAAGTGCGGGAATGTCTGCGATGGAGGGAACGCTAGCGTCCCTCAAGCTTCAAGCACAGCTCACTAATGAGTCCATTGAGGCCCTGACAACAGCCGTTTGGACTCAGGGTTAGCAACGTTCTGCCACCTTAAACAGGCAGGCAGATTCACTAGCACTGGCCTTACAAGGCTTCACACGTGTCCTCCAAACTGTCGTCCAGCAGGGTGGTAGGAGTGATGTGGGCCTGGCACAGGGGAGGGATGATGGCGAAAGGGGACATGGAAGTGGGGATGTCACTTGAAGCGCTCCCAAGTCTCACCCATTCCCCCCCCCTCTCAACCAGTACCCGCAATGCTACCTCCTCTCCAGGTGACCGAGTCTGCCCCTGCGCAGGTGCAGGTGGAGCAGTCTTTGGAGGGGCCCTCACGGACACCCAAACCCAGAGGGCGTAGGCCCAAAGCATCTAATCGGTCAGGGCATGAACAAGAGCAACCTGCCACTACCTCTGCTGCAGCCACAGGGGAAGCACCACGTAGGAGTAGTCGTAAGTGTAAGGCAAAGGTTTTGTGAGCACAAAGGGGATGCACAAGGGTGTTTGACGGTTTGTCATGTTTTTTATTTATATTTGATTTTTGTTAATGGCACATTAAAAATTATTATTGTCACCACTACTGTCACGTCTTGGCCATTCTTGACTGGCTTGTTTAATAAGTCCCGTTCATGAGGTTCACCATGAACACCCACACTTGATGCCACCCATTGGGTCACTATACAGTAGGTGTATGTGTAGTTGCACAACTATTTTGTGCAGGTGCCTGTGGCGCAGCACTGTTGTGGAGCTCCACGTGGTGGAGGTGGATGGCATGCCTGGCGAGGCTGGTGATGTTGCTCGTCCTCGGATGAAATGATGAATGCAGCTATGGCACGCCCCCATCCTGACGGTGTGAGTTTGAGGGGGTCCGCAAAGTAGGTAAATGTGTTAGCACAGCAGAGTTTATGGTATAAATTTGTAATTTTGAGTGGAAAGACAAAGGTGTTGCAGCCAAAACTTTGTCTGAAGAGACAGAGTGCCCTGCTGCAATAAATGAGGTTTTCCCCCCAACTGTCAAATAATCCTTTGCATCACCCACTGGCTGCTGGCTGAAACACGCCTGCTCCAATAGGGAGTGTTTCCCACAGCACGGGAAACACGCTGAGGATCCTTCAAAATTGCACCCATGCCAAAATCTCCAGTTAATGACATCTGTCAAGTACCTCAATTATCTAAATAACTATCTAAAGCAGCATCCCACCGGCTTTAATTGCTGGTGGGAGTCCCGTATGCGGGAGCTGTGTGCGCACCCGAACGCATCATTGGGGAACCCGGAAGTCAGCGGGTTGGAGCCGGGCTTTGAACCCGCACTGGGTTTCCGCCATTTTAGGAGTCCCCAACTCACCCGCTCGACCATCCGAAACTCGGCCACAGTATGTGGGTAGAGTGGGACTGATGGGCCCAATGATACTTTTTTATTATTCGTTCATGGGATGTGGGTGTCGTTGGCGAGGCCAGCATTTATTGCCCATCCCTAATTGCCCTTGAGAAGGTGGTGGTGAGCCGCCTTCTTGAACCGCTGCAGTCCGTGTGGTGAAGATTCTCCCACAGTGCTGTTAGGAAGGGAGTTCCAGGATTTTGACCCAGCAACAATGAAGGAACGGCGATATATTTCCAAGTCGGGATGGTGTGTGACTTGGAGGGGAACGTGCAGGTTGTGTTGTTCCCATGTGCCTGCTGCCCTTGTCCTTCGAGGTGGTAGAGGTCGTGGGTTTGGGAGGTGCTGTCGAAGAAACCTTGGCGAGTTGCTGCAGTGCATCCTGTAGATGGTACACACTGCAGCCTCTGTGCGCCGGTGGTGAAGGGAGTGGATGTTTAGGGTGGTGGATGGGGTGCCAATCAAGCAGGCTGCTTTGTCCTGGATGGTGTCGAGCTTCTTGAGTGTTGGAGCTGCACTCATCCAGGCAAGTGGAGAGTATTCCATCACACTCCTGACTTGTGCCTTGTAGATGGTGGAAACGCTTTGGGGAGTCAGGAGGTGAGTCACTCGTCGCAGAACACCCAGCCTCTAACCTGCTCTTGTAGCCACAGTATTTATACTATATTTATATACTATAATCAGACATGGACTGTGGGTGGAGTGGGACTGATGGGCCAATGATATGTAGGGTGTTTTGGGGTTGTTCTAACCCTATTGATTGGTGCATGTATCTGGTCCCCGGTCTAGCCAAGGAACACTTATACCTCACGGATCGGGGGTTCAGGAAAACAGGACTTACGCTAACGCACCCGGTGGTGGTCAAGTCGCTGAATAGCACAGAGAACACACAAACTTGGTGTTTGAATTGAATTGGAATGTTGGTTTTATCATTCTGTCAACACGAAGGAAATAACGATACAAACGGTCCTGCACAGTACATTGAGTTACACACACCCACTATAGTACTTTATCCCGCTAAACCAAGAGGTTGGTGGGGACCCTGGAGACACCTATCTCACACACACACACACATATGGTCGAGGCTCACCAATCCTTTGCACGTGCAGGTCTGGCTGACCGGTTCTCTCACGTAGGGGTCGTTGGTTTCGCTGGAAGCTGCTCTCCTCCCTGGAAAGCTCGGGTGAGCAAGAGAGCGAAACAAGAGGAGCAGAACAAGAGACAGCAAAAGCAAGACTGCAAAACCAGAGAACAAACCAAGAGAGAGAGAGAAGGGTTTCGAGCCTCCACCTATATACCCCTCTCCCACAATGGTCCCTGCCGTTAAATGAGGCACTTCATGTCTGTTTAAACAGTTCTTACAAAGTCCTTAAGATTCTTTGATGGCTTTTGATGGTCTCTCATCATGTTTCAATTGCTTCTCTCAGTGGGCCATTGTTCATTCTGATTTGTTGAGCACTTGCCACACAAGGCTTCCTTTTCATCCCACGACCTAGGTGTTGGTTGGTTTTGCTTTAAAACAAAGACATGGCCCCACCATGTCTGGAGCAGTTGCCTCTCTCAATGGCCTACTGCCTCTCTGATCGTTGACCACCTGCTGTAGGTTTTGCATTAAAACAGAGACATGTCCGAAGCAGTAATTCTCCCACATTCCACTGTGTGTGTTGTTGATTCGTCTGGTGACCTCTCACCTATCCTTCCATCTTAGGATTTTGGTCAATGGCCAAAGTTTTACATCCTCTGGGAAAAGGTGGAATTCCCAGAATTGTTACAATCGCCCCTATGAGGAAGCGAGTCCCTCAAAGGACATGGATTCCTCGAAAAGTACTTTTCCCTAGTTGATGCTTCCTGTTGTGGCGCGTGTGTGAGTCGCCCCCGCCCCCAGCGATGCCAACCAAGCTCTCCCTCCCCCATTACACTAACTCGGGGAGGAATTGCCTCGTCCATTCCCCCCCCTCTCAGTTACATACACATTTTCAAAATCAACTTAACTGTACATGTGAAACATTACATCACAAACACCGGCATCTGACCA
Organism: Heptranchias perlo; assembly: GCF_035084215.1. NCBI lineage: Eukaryota > Metazoa > Chordata > Chondrichthyes > Hexanchiformes > Hexanchidae > Heptranchias > Heptranchias perlo. The sequence goes on along the minus strand of NC_090325.1, from coordinate 1,468,187 downwards.
TACGTTACAGAAGATGCCCTTTACTTTTGTCCACAGAGGATTGGACGAGCTTTTGGACTTTTCATTACAGAGAACTAAAAACCTTTAATTGCAGAGTTTTAAACAACTCATCATAACTTGTACTAGAACAGGTGCCTTGCCTGGCGCTTCTCTCAACATTTGAGTGATCCTCACAGCAGCTTAATTCATAGAACTGATGGTACATGGTTCTGAGCAAAGTCTTGTACAATTGCTCCGTCTCTACTGGGCACCATGACAGTAACTGGCCTCGCGTGAGGTTCAGAATCACTGAGGCGATCTGATGGTGTACCTCGTGGTATAATATCCTTCCCGTGGGGACTAACACTAATCCATTCCTGGGACCCAGTGTGGTGTGCGGACAACTTATCTCATCTTCTCTAACAGGTCGGGGTGTTGGCGGGGGCCTCTTCTCCTGTGTCACAAGCTCGGTGGCATTTATTGTGTTGTAGGGATCCAGGGACACACAGGTGACTCCTGTACCATCCCATACCTGTCCCTTCGTCTTGCCATTGCCTCTGGAAGTCAATCGACACACCTTTCGGACAGACCCACAAAGATCCCCACACACACAAATAAATCCCTTGTTCCTCCTTCCACCACTTGTTCCAACACACTTCTACACCCCCTTGTTTCCCTGTGATAGTCCGGTAGGTGTCGTTCCCTAGCCTCTCCCAGGGTGCTGTGGCGTTGCCCTCGTCCTGATCTAACTTCCTCAACCACCACCATCTTCCCAGGGAATTGTGTCCCGCGCATCTGAGGCAGACGCTCTTGCCTTCAGCTACCCTGACCCTGTTGGCGACCATCCGTGTCTGGAGACATGGCTCGGATGCTTCCCCAAAGGTATACCCAGTCTCATTCAGGTAGCGTGTCGAATTCGACCCTACCCACCCAGGCCACCTCCCCACATGGGAATACTGACCCTGTTTGTCCACTGTCCCCCTGCCACCTTTAGTCACCGTCGGACCCAGTCCTCCAATACATCCGTACATGAAGGATGCTTTGGTATCTCCCCTCTTCGCGCTCCCGGTCTGGAGCATTCCCAGGATGGATGCCATTGTCATTATGGCACCGTGTGCTGCCCTTTTCCGCTGGGCCTTCATGCTCTCAGAAACTCAAAAAACAAACAAACTCAACCATAATCCTCGGTGCGAGGCGACTACCTCCACAGGTCCGTGATTATAAAACAAACATTATTGCGAAACTGTACAACACAAACTGAAACTACTATATACACGGTCGTCAACAAAGCCACCCACGACTACAGGGAAACTATCCGGGGTTTTTTGAGACGCCGCGGGGGTGAGTTTGACCGACGCACCCGGTCGCTCCTTCTCACCCCTACCCTGGCCTCGTCCTCGTCATCCCACATGATCGGTGGGAGACCACGGCTCGCCAACGAGGACACCTGACCTGTGCCGTCCTTCACCTTGGCTGCCCTTCTCTCCTCCCGAGGAGTACATAGCTTGCACTGATTGATGTGCAGCCATCTCATCCTCCTGGGGAGCTTCACTGCATAAACCATGGGGCTAGCCTTATCTACAATGTTAAATGGCCCCATGCAGTGGCTCGAATGCCCCTACGCGGGCGTAGTTACGGACCATCACCTGGTCCCCGACCTTCAATTCCTGGCAGCGCAGTGGCTCCAGCAGTAACTGATTCTGCCTGTGCTTTTCTTAAAAAATTCATTCATGGGATGTGGGCGTCGCTGGCGAGGCCAGCATTTATTGCCCATCCGTAATTGCCCTTGAGAAGGTGGTGGTGAGCCGCCTTCTTGAACCGCTGCAGTCCGTGTGGTGACGGTTCTCCCACAGTGCTGTTAGGGAGGGAGTTCCAGGATTTTGACCCAGCGACGATGAAGGAACGGCGATATATTTCCAAGTCGGGATGGTGTGTGACTTGGAGGGGAACGTGCAGGTGGTGTTGTTCCCATGTGCCTGCTGCTCTTGTCCTTCGAGGTGGTAGAGGTTGCAGGTTTGGGAGGTGCTGTCGAAGAAGTCTTGGCGAGTTGCTGCAGTGCATCCTGTGGATGGTACACACTGCAGCCACTGTGCGGTAGTGGTGAAGGGAGTGAATGTTTAGGGTGGTGGATGGGGTGCCAATCAAGCGGGCTGCTTTTATCTTGGATGGTGTCGAGCTTCCAGAGTGTTGTTGGAGCTGCACTCATCCAAGCAAGCGGAGAGTATTCCATTACACTCCTGACTTGTGCCTTGTAGATGGTGGAAAGGCTTTGGGGAGTCAGGAGGTGAGTCACTCGCTGCAGAATACCGAGCCTCTGACCTGCCCTCGTAGCCACAGTATTTATATGGCTGGTCCAGTTAAGTTTCTGGTCAATGGTGACCCCCAGGATGTTGATGGTGGGGGATTTGGCGATGGTAATGCCGTTGAATATCAATGGGAGGTGGTTAGACTCTCTCTTGTTGGAGATGGTCATTGCCTGGCACTTATCTGGCACGAATGTTACTTGCCACTTTTGAGCCCAAGCCTGGATGTTGTCCAGGTCTTGCTGCATGCGGGCTCGGACTGCTTCATTATTTGAGGGGTTGTGAATGGAACTGAACACTGTGCAATCATCAGCGAACATCCCCATTTCTGACCTTATGATGGAGGGAAGGTCATTGAAGAAGCAGCTGAGGATGGTTGTGCCTGGGACACGGCCCTGAGGAACTCCTGCAGCAATGTCCTGGGGCTGAGATGATTGGCCTCCAACAACCACTACCATCTTCCTTTGTGCCAGGTATGACTCCAGCCACTGGAGAGTTTTCCCCCTGATTCCTATTGACTTCAATTCTACTGAAGCTCCTTGGTGTCACACTCGGTCAAATGCTGCCTTGATGTCAAGGGCAGTCACTCTCACCTCACCTCTGGAATTCAGCTCTTTTGTCCATGTTTGGACCAAGGCTGTAATGAGGTCTGGAGCCAAGTGGTCCTGGCGGAACCCAAACTGAGCATCGGTGAGCAGGTTATTGGTGAGTAAGTGCCGCTTGATAGCACTGTCGACGACACCTTCCATCACTTTGCTGATGATTGAGAGTAGACTGATGGGGCGGTAATTGGCCGGATTGGACTTGTCCTGCTTTTTGTGGACAGGACATACCTGGGCAATTTTCCACATTGTCGGGTAGATGCCAGTGTTGTAGCTGTACTAGAACAGTTTGGCTAGAGGCGCAGCTAGTTCTGGAACACAAGTCTTCAGCACTGCAGCTGGGATGTTGTCGGGGCCCATAGCCTTTGCTGTATCCAGTGCACTCAGCCGTTTCTTGATATCACGTGGAGTGAATCGAATTGGCTGAAGACTGGCTTCTGTGATGGTGGGGATATCGGGAGGAGGGAGAGATGGATCATCTACTTGGCACTTCTTGCTGAAGATGGTTGCAAACGCTTCAGACTTGTCTTTTGCACTCACGTGCTGGACTCCGCCATCATTGAGGATGGGGGTGTTTGCAGAGCCTCCTCCTCCCGTTAGTTGTTTAATTGTCCACCACCATTCACGACTGGATGTGGCAGGACTGCAGAGCTTTGACCTGATCCGTTGGTTGTGGAATCGCTTAACTCTGTCTATAGCATGTTGCTTCCACTGTTTAGCATGCATGTAGTCCTGAGTTGTAGCTTCACCAGGTTGGCACCTCATTTTTAGATACGCCTGGTACTGCTCCTGGCATGCTCTTCTACACTCCTCATTGATCCAGGGATGATCCCCTGGCTTGTTGTTAATGGTAGAGTGAGGAATATGCCGGGCCATGAGGTTACAGATTGTGCTGGAATACAATTCTGCTGCTGCTGATGGCCCACAGCGCCTCATGGATGCCCAGTTTTGAGCTGCTAGATCTGTTCTGAATCTCTCCCATTTAGCATGGTGGTAGTTCCACACAACACCTTGGATGGTGTCCTCAGTGCGAAGACGGGCTTGCAGGTAAATCGCCCGCAGCGTCTCGTGTCGGTTACCGATAAACCCGTCTCGCTTCACTTCCCTGAGCTGCGTCTCATTCAAGCCTGGCGCTAACAAATGCGTGGAGGTCCTCATCTCTCTCCCCGTCATTAACTGGTGTGGGGAATACCCGGTGCTCCGGGACGGGCTGGCCTGTACCCCCATGAGGATCGTGGGAAGGGCCTCATCCCACCGCTTGGGAAAAGCGCCAGTCTCCTTCCTTAATCTCTCCTTCAGGGTCCGGTTCATGTGTTCCACAATTCCTGACGACTGGGGATTGTGGGACACATGCCACTTCCCCCGTATCCCCAAAAGCTGAAGCGTGGCCTGCATTACCCTTCCGGTAAAGTGGCTCCCCTGGTCGGACTCCACCACATAGCAACCCCCACCGGGAGAACACCTCCCTCACCAGCAACCTCGCGGTTGCTAATGCTGTGGCCGACCTGCAGGGGAACGCTTCCACCCACTTCGAAAACACATCTACCACCACTAGACAATGCCTGTGCCCCGACCTCGTGGTCGGCAGCGGCCCGATGTAATCAATTTGCAGGGACCGCCATTGCCCCTCTATCCTTCTAATGTGGCCCAAAATTGCCTTCCTTTGCTGGGGATCGGGGTTGTTCACCGCGCTCACCAAACAGTGCGTGCAGAACTCCCGTACGTCCCCTCTAAGTTGAGGCCACCATCCGGCCTCTTCTCCCTGCTTTCACGTTGTCTTTGGCCCAGGGTGCCCTGCTCCTGGTCCCCCATGTGCCAGCTGGAGGAAATCCTCCTGGTGCTGCTCCGGGACTACCCATTTGTCGCCCTTAAACAGCATTCCTTGCTTCAACGTTATATCGGACGCTCCATATGGCCCTTGTACATTCTTTCCTTCTTTCAACGCCCCTATGACCGCTTTGATCTCGGGGTCCTGCTCCTGCACCCGGTGCAGTTCTGGGGCTAACACTAACCCCTGTATCCCTCCTTTGTCTCGAATCGCCCCTACCGGGCCTATCGGATAGGGGTCCCATACTTCTCCCTCTCTGGCCCCCTTCTTGGCCAGCTCGTCGACCCTCGAATTCCCCTTCCCTCGGGGCTCATTCTTTGAGTGGGCCTTAACCCTATAGATATAAAACCCTTCCTTCCCCTCAACGGCGCTCAGGATTCTCCTTAATAAGGAAACCACGGCGGCTCCAGATTGCCAGATACTCAGTACACGAGTTACACGTGAGCATAGAGTCTGAGCAAATGGTGTAAGGAGGAGGAAAAAAGTGCGTGACCCTTATGCTACCTCTGCGAGTTTGGCTTGTTGGGCGCTCAACTTTGCCGGGAGTTTAATCGCCCTTTCCAACTGGTTCTCAGGGTCATAAATCCCGCAACCTGTGAGTCTCTCGCCCTTCACCACCGAAATGGACCCATCAACATAGATATCCCGGCTGGTAGGACAAATACCGGCCTTGAAACCTATGTCCTGGTCCCAAACCCCCTCGACCGAGCACCTATGGGGCTCTCCCGTATAAAGGAGGTTCAGCGCTAAGCGGGGCTCCGTGCGTCCCTGCACTTTCAGATTTAGCTGAGACAGAAGCAAGGTCCAGCGTGCAATGCGAGCACTGCTCACTGTGCCGTCCTTGATCCTGCCGTCCAGCAGCATCTGAGTGGGGTGTGATGGGTTAATAGAGTTACCTGGGATAATCCCGTGAAGAGCTGGAAGGGCTTCACGGCCCAATGCGTGGCCAAGAGGTGCCGCTCGCAGTTGGAGTCCCCCCGCTCTACATCCGTGAGAACTCAGGAGGCGTACACTACGGGCCTCAGCTTGCCATGCCGCTCCCGCAGCAGCACGGCCCCCAAGCTGTCCTCGCCCGCAGCCACCTCCAGTGAGAAGTCCTCCCACCCATTCACAGCCCCTAGTGCTGGCGCTGTCAGGAGATCCCCTTTGAGGCGCTCAAACCCTGCCTTGCAGTTGGAATCCCACTCCCATTCGACTTCCTTGTGGAGGAGCCGAAGTAGAGGGACTGCTGTGGCGGCGTAGACCTCAATAAAGTCTCGGCAGTACCCGGTGAGTCCCAGAAAAGACCTTACCCCTGTAATGTCCCTTGGCTCTGGCAACTCCCGTACCGCCTCCCTCCTTGCCTCATCTATCACTCTCTCAGACCCAGGAACTTGACCTCCTCCTGACTAATCTGGGCCTTTTTGGGGTTAACCTTCAACCCCGCCTCCATGAGCAACCCAAATAACTCGTCTAATAGGGCCCCATGCTCCTCCTCCCCTTCTGAGAAGAGCAAGAGGTCATCTACATACTGTACCAACTGGTGGGGCTGGCTGAACGCCTTCAGGGCTTCAGCCATGCTCTGGTGGAAAATGGAGGGGCTATTGTGAAACCCCTGGGGTAGGCACGTCCACGTGTACTGCTGTCCCTTGACCGTGAACGAGTACTTGTACTGGTCCTCCCTTTTCAGGGGTATGGACCAGAACCCGTTGGAAATGTCCGGCACCATAAACACTGTAGCGGTGGCTGGAATTCCCCCTCTCAACTCGGCTGCAGCTGCGACCGTGGGCACGCACGCTGGGATTTTTTGTTGAGGACGGGATAGTCCACCATGGCTCGCCACGACCCGTCCAGTTTCTTAACCGGCCACAATGGCGAGTTCACGTGGTTGGCTATCGTTCTCAACACCCCCTGCTCTACAAGGGATCCCATTGCTGTCTCCAGGTCCGCCTCGGCTTCCTTAGGGAAGCCTTACTGCTTCTGTGGCCGTGACATCGGGTCCCCCTCGACCCGGACCTCCATTCCCGTCATTCGGCCACAATCATGCTTGTGCGAGGCGAACGCTGCCGGGTTCACCTGCACAATCCCTTGGAACGGGCTGGGGTGCTTGCGACCAGATCCCCCAGGTCGTAGCTCCCCTTCTGCCGCAAGGTGCAGCAGCTCCCCTCGCTATCCCTAGCCCTTGGGATAACTAACACTTCCTCTGCATTCTCAGAACCCCCTGCGAACCACAAGCAGTGGTTCCGGAGATCCACCATCACTCGGTGCACCAACATGAAGTCGGACCCGAGGTCATGGATCCCGGTTGCTTCCACCTGAGAAGCACCACCTTTCACCGTGTGCAAAGGGTTCCCAGGTGGACCTCCAGTGGCTTGGAAATCACGCCCGCCTGCTCGTCTCCTGTGAAGCTCACTAGGTCAAACGGCTTCCCGGTGGACAGGGGTGAAGTGGCCAGGTTATCTTCCTTGATCACCGTGCTCGATGCCCCAGTGTCAATCAGATACTCCCCCTTGACCCCCTCCACCTCCATGTCCACGCAGGGTCTGCCCCATTTGTCATAGTGCAACGGACACAGGAGTACGGGCTGGGCGCTCTCTCGTCAGGACTGTGGGGTGCAACAGGGGCTACAGGGGCTGTGCTGGGCATGGCTGCGTCCAGCTTCCCCTTCCCCTGCGCCAGGACCTGTCTCACGGCACGCATCAACAGGGCGAGCTCCTTAGCATCGTCCTCCTGTGTGTGCGCTCCCGGTAGGGTCTCCACACCGGCCGAGGGCAGTCCCTCCGGTAGTGGCCCGTCTTCCCGCACCCAAAGCATGTTACATTTGAGGGCCCACTACCCCCATCGTTGTACCACACCTTTTTACGCTCTATTGGGAGCCCACTACCCCCTTCATGACGCCATTCTCTCCTTTTCTCCCCGTGATGAGCCTCATGGAGTTTCCCTTTCCCCTTTGGCTCATCCCCAGTATCATTCTGGTACCCTGCTGTGAGCCGGTGCACCACCACTTCCTCGGTAAGATTGGGGTCTTCCCCATCGAACCGGTTGTCGATGCGCTGCCGCACCCTCGGTCGGCAGTTCGCCACCAAGTGTCGCAGCCAACGACTTCTCGCATCCTCTGTGAGCTGGAACCTGTCTCCCACTATTCCTACCGGCCACAACTGAATCGCGAAGGCTTCCGGTGGTTTGTCCGGTAGCTGCTTCGTCCTTTCTACCTGGGCAAACGGACTACCCTTATGATGACCCATGGCTCTGAGGATTTCTTCCTTCAGCTCTTCTGTATGTCCGTCCCCGTGCTTGACGGCGGATGGGAGGCTTCTGCACAGATGCCCGTCCAGGGAGAACAACAAGAGCTTGTTGACCTCCTCCTCATTACAGCCCACCCACCTGCTCTATCGTAGCAAAATGGACGGAGGCATTCCCTTCTCTCGTTAGGTGCGGTTTCCCCGCCACCATTGCCTGTAACTGCTGCATGTTGAATGGAATCATGTAGTCACTCTGCAATTGCCCTCGGTCCCCGTTACCTGCCGGTGGGCCGAACTTCTGCTGTTGCAGAGAGCACATGGGTCGCCTAGGCCTGACCAGACCCGCGAGGCTTCCCTTTCCCGGGAGCTCCCCTGCCCTCACTGGACCTACCAGGGGCCTCCCTCTGTTCCCAACTGAGCGTCCAGACCAATTCGGGTCTTCCAGACCTCCCCTACCCATGGGATCCTCGAGCCTCCCCAGACCCTCCGGACTTCCCATGTCCCTGAGTCTCCCTGGCCCTGTCGGACCATCGGGGATGCTCAGCACCGTCCTTTGGAGTAGATTCCCCCCGTCAGTCCCACCCTGGGACCCTACGGCCACCCTCACCTCGGGTTCCACTATCGTCTCCCATCCCTGGCCACTGAGGCTGCCCCCGGCGCTACCAGACATACCATTCCTCTGGCATTGGACAGAGCTTGGGTTAACTCCTGAATCCTTTCCTGGCACAGACAGTGATCTGTCCCTCCCTGATGTGGAGATGCCGGTGATGGACTGGGGTGGACAAATGTAAGGAATCTTACAACACCAGGTTATAGTCCAACAATTTTATTTTAAAATCACAAGCTTTCGGAGATTATCCACTTCGTCAGGTGAGTGAGTGAATAAGAGGTTCTCAAATCGTATATCTTATATTAGGCTGGGACACCATCACACCAATCAAAAGGTGTCGTTGGTGTTCAGACAGGTTAGCCAGGGAAAACAGTAGGTCCCAGTATGCTGAATACACATTGTGTCAAATTGCACAGACAGAGAGAAAGAGACCCAAAAGGCAGAGAGAGAGAATATTAAAAACAGAGAACTTCTTTTTCCCCTTGCTGGTGGGGTTACGTGTAGCGTGACATGAACCCAAGATCCCGGTTGAGGCCGTCCTCATGGGTGCGGAACTTGGCTATCAATTTCTGCTCGACGATTTTGCGTTGTCGTGTGTCTCGAAGGCCGCCTTGGAGTAAGCTTACCCGAAGATCGGTGGCTGAATGTCCTTGACTGCTGAAGTGTTCCCCGACTGGGAGGGAACCCTCCTGTCTGGCGATTGTTGCGCGGTGTCCGTTCATCCGTTGTCGCAGCGTCTGCATGGTCTCGCCAATGTACCATGCTCCGGGGCATCCTTTCCTGCAACGTATGAGGTAGACAACGTTGGCCGAGTCACAGGAGTATGAACCATGTACCTGGTGGGTGGTGTCCTCTCGTGTGATGGTGGTATGCGTGTCGATGATCTGGCATGTCTTGCAGAGGTTACCGTGGCAGGGTTGCGTGGTGTCGTGGACGCTGTTCTCCTGAAAGCTGGGTAATTTTCTGCGAACGATGGTCTGTTTGAGGTTGGGTGGCTGTTTGAAGGCGAGTAGTGGAGGCGTGGGGATGGCCTTAGCGAGGTGTTCGTCGTCATCGATGACACGTTGAAGGCTGCGGAGAACATGGCGTAGTTTCTCCGCTCCGGGGAAGTACTGGACAACGAAAGGTACTCTGTTGGTTGCGTCCCGTGTTTGTCTTCTGAGGAGGTCGATGCGATTCTTCGCTGTGGCCCGTCGGAACTGTCGATCGATGAGTCGAGCGTCATATCCCGTTCTTACGAGGGCGTCTTTCAATGTCTGTAGGTGTCCATCGCGTTCCTCCTCGTCTGAGCAGATCCTGTGTATTCGTAGGGCCTGTCCATAGGGGATGGCCTCTTTGACGTGATTGGGGTGGGAGCTGGAAAAGTGGAGCATCATGAGGTTGTCCGTGGGCTTGAGGTAGAGTGAGGTGCTGAGGTGCCCGTCTTTGATGGAGATTCGTGTGTCCAAGAAAGAAACCGATTCTGAGGAGTAGTCCATGGTGAGTTTGACGGTGGGATAGAACGTGTTGATGTTATCGTGTAGTCTCTTCAGTGATTCTTCACCGTGGGTCCATAGGAAGAAAGTGTCGTCGATGTATCTGGTGTATAGCGTTGGTTGGAGGTCCTGTGCAGTGAAGAAGCCGTGCTCGAACTTGTGCATGAAAATGTTGGCATATTGGGGTGCGAATTTGGTCCCCATGGCTGTTCCGTGTGTTTGGGTAAAGAACTGGTTATCGAAGGTGAAGACATTGTGATCCAGGATGAAGCGGATGAGTTGTAGGATGGCGTCTGGAGATTGGCTGTTGTTGGTGTTGAGTACTGAGGCTGTTGCAGCGATGCCGTCATCGTGGGGGATACTGGTGTAGAGTGCCGAGACGTCCATCGTGGTGAGAAGTGTTCCTGGTTCAACTGGTCCGTGGGTGCTGAGTTTTTGTAGGAAGTCTGCAGTGTCGCGACAGAAGCTGGGGGTTCCCTGTACGATGGGTTTCAGGATGCCCTCGACGTATCCAGAGAGGTTCTCACACAGGGTTCCGTTGCCTGATACGATGGGACGTCCGGGTGTGTTGGCTTTGTGTATCTTTGGGAGGCAGTAGGAGTCTCCCACGCGGGGAGTACGTGGGATGAGAGCACGTAGGATGCTTTGAAGGTCTGGATCGAAGGACTTGATCAGTTTGTTGAGCTGGTGGGTGTGTTCTTTGGTCGGATCTGCGGGTAACTGTCTGTAGTGTTCCTGGTTGTCCAGTTGTCGGTATGCTTCTTTGCAATAGTCCGTTCTGTTCTGTATGACGATGGCTCCTCCTTTGTCCGCTGGTTTGATGACGATGTTGCGGTTGGTCTTGAGAGTGTTGATGGCGTTCTCTTGGCGTTTTCTTCCTATGGACCCACGGCGAAGAATCACTGAAGAGACTACACGATAACATCAACAAGTTCCATCCCACCATCAAACTCACCATGGACTACTCCTAAGAATCAGTTTCTTTCTTGGACACACAAATCTCCATCAAAGACGGGCACCTCAGCACCTCACTCTACCGCAAGCCCACGGACAACCTCACGATGCTCCACTTTTCCAGCTTCCACCCCAACTACGTCAAAGAGGCCATCTCCTATGGACAGGCCCTACGAATACACAGGATCTGCTCAGATGAAGAGGAACGCGATGGACACCTACAGACGCTGAAAGACGCCCTCGTAAGAACGGGATATGACGCTCGACTTGTCGATCGACAGTTCCGACGGGCCACAGCGAAGAATCGCATCGACCTCCTCAGAAGACAAACACGGGACGCAACCAACAGAGTACCCTTCGTCGTCCAGTACTTCCCCGGAGCGGAGAAACTGCGCCATGTTCTCCGCAGCCTTCAACATATCATCGATGACGACGAACACCTCGCTAAGGCCATCCCCACGCCTCCACTACTCGCCTTCAAACAGCCACCCAACCTCAAACAGACCATCGTTTGCAGAAAATTACCCAGCTTTCAGGAGAACAGCGTCCACGACACCACGCAACCCTGCCACGGCAACCCCTGCAAGACATGCCAGATCATCGACACGGATACCACCATCACACGAGAGGACACCACCCACCAGGTACGTGGTTCATACTCCTGTGACTCGGCCAACGTTGTCTACCTCATACGTTGCAGGAAAGGATGCCCCGGAGCATGTTACATTGGCGAGACCATGCAGACACTGCGACAACGGATGAACGGACACCGCGCAACAATCGCCAAACAGGAGGGTTCCCTCCCAGTCGGGGAACACTTTAGCAGTCAAGGACATTCAGCCACCGTTCTTCGGGTAAGCGTTCTCCAAGGCGGCCTTCGAGACACACGACAACGCAAAATCGTCGAGCAGAAATTGATAGCCAAGTTCCGCACCCATGAGGACGGCCTCAACCGGGATCTTGGGTTCATGTCACGCTACACGTAACCCCACCAGCAAGGGGAAAAAGAAGTTCTCTGTTTTTAATATTCCCTCTCTCTCTCTGCCTTTTGGGTCTCTTTCTCTCTGTCTGTGTAATTTGACACAATGTGTATTCAGCATACTGGGACCTACTGTTTTCCGTGGCTAACCTGTCTGAACACCAACGACACCTTTTGATTGGTGTGATGGTGTCCCAGCCTAATATAAGATATACGATTTGAGAACCTCTTATTCACTCACTCACCTGACGAAGTGGATAATCTCCGAAAGCTTGTGATTTTAAAATAAAATTGTTGGACTATAACCTGGTGTTGTAAGATTCCTTACATTTGTCCCTCCCTGGGTCGTTTCTTTCATCACCATATACGCGCCCCTCGTATCCCTGAGGCGCTCTTCGAGCTCTGCATTCTCATACTCTAATGCCCGTATTTCATCCCGACTATTTCTAACCAGGGTTCTTGCCTCGGTCAGCACACCCCTTAGGAATTCTACCTCAGTCCGGGAGGCTTTTACTTGGTTACTCATCTCACGCTCTGTGTAGTAGAGCCTTTCTAACAACTGGCTCGACACTACAGCCCTTCCGTCTGCTTCCCGATCTGCTGCCTCTAGTTCCTGCTCGAGCCGGTCCAGCTGCTCTCTTAACAGCTGGACTTGTTTCACTCGTCACAGCAACCAAACAGCCTTCTCCTGCGACTTCTTATGGTCTTTGGACCCGTCCACACCGCCGCACTCTGTTGCGGGCAGCTGGAGTGTATCAAGTCCAGAACCCACTGCTTAGCCACATTAATGTTCGTGTAGGCATAGCTGTTAATCCGCCATTCCATCCCTTTCAATTCTACTGTGTTATGACTCAGTGATCCAACGGGCACACTGCCTGTTTCTCTTGGCTGGCTTGCCATTTCCTGTAGGGTGTTTTGGGGTTGTTCTCACCCTATTGATCGGTGCAGATATCTGGTCCCCGATCTAGCCAAGGAACACTTATACCTCACGGATCGGGGGTTCAGGAAAATGGGACTTAAGCTCACGCACCCGGTGATGGATCACATAGCCGAATAGCACAGAGACCACACAACCTCAGTGTTTGAATTGAATTGGAATGTTGGTTTTATCATACCGTCAACACGAAGAAAATAACGATACAAACAGTCCTACACAGTACATTGAGTTACACACACCCACTATAGTACTTTATCCCGCTAAACCAAGAGGTTGGTGGGGACCCTGGAGACACCTATCCAACACACACACACATATGGTCGAGGCTCACCAATCCTTTGCACTTGCAGGTCTGGCTGACCAGTTCTCTCACGTTGGGGTCGTTGGTTTCGCTGGAAGCTGCTCTCCTCCCTGGAAAGCTCGGGTGAGCAAGAGAGCGAAACAAGAGGAGCAGAACAAGAGACAGCAAAAGCAAGACTGCAAAACCAGAGAACAAACCGAGAGAGAGAGAAGGGTTTCGAGCCTCCACCTATATACCCCTCTCCCACAATGGTCCCTGCCGTTAAATGAGGCACTTCATGTCTGTTTAAACAGTTCTTACAAAGTCCTTAAGATTCTTTGATGGCTTTTGATGGTCTCTCATCATGTTTCAATTGCTTCTCTCAGTGGGCCATTGTTCATTCTGATTTGTTGAGCACTTGCCACACAAGGCTTCCTTTTCATCCCATGACCTAGGTGTTGGTTGGTTTTGCTTTAAAACAAAGACATGGCCCCACCATGTCTGGAGCAGTTGCCTCTCTCAATGGCCTACTGCCTCTCTGATCGTTGACCACCTGCTGTAGGTTTTGCATTAAAACAGAGTCATGTCCAAAGCAGTAATTCTCCCACATTCCACTGTGTGCTTTGTTGATTCATCTGGTGACCTCTCACCTATCCTTCCATCTTAGGATTTTGGTCAATGGCGAAAGTTTGACATCCTCAGGGAAAAGGTGGAATTCCCAGAATTCTTACAGATATAATAATCAGACATGGACTGTGGGTGGAGTGGGACTGATGGGCCAATGATATTATAATCAGGCATGGACTGTGGGTGGAGTGGGACTGATGGGCAATGATATTATAATCAGACACAGACTGTGCGTGTAGTGGGACTGATGGGCCAATGATATTATAATCAGACATGGACTGTGGGTGGAGTGGGACTGATGGGCCAATGATATTATAATCAGACACAGACTGTGGGTGGAGTGGGACTGATGGGACAATGATATAATCAGACACAGACTGTGGGTGGAGTGGGACTGATGGGACAATGATATTATAATCAGACACGGACTGTGGGTGGAGTGGGACTGATGGGCCAATGATATTATAATCAGACACAGACTGGGTGGAGTGGGACTGATCAGAAAGAAATAGGAGCAGGAGTAGGCCAATCGGCCCCTCAAGCCTGCTCCGCCATTCAATAAGATCATGGCTGATCTGATCCCAACCTCAAATCTAAATTCATGTCCAATTTCCTGCCCGCTCCCCGTAACCCCTAATTCCCTTTACTTCTAGGAAACTGTCTATTTCTGATTTAAATTTATTAAATGATGTAGCTTCCACAGCTTCCTGGGGCAGCAAATTCCACAGACCTACTACCCTCTGAGTGAAGAAGTTTCTCCTCATCTCAGTTTTGAAAGAGCAGCCCCTTATTCTAAGATTATGCCCCCTAGTTCTAGTTTCACCCGTCCTTGGGAACATCCTTACCGCATCCACCTGATCAAGCCCCTTCACAATCTGATATGTTTCAATAAGATCGCTTCTCATTCTTCTGAACTCCAATGAGTCGAGTCCCAATCTACTCAACCTCTCCTCATATGTCCACCCCCTCGTCCCCGGGATTAACCGAGTGAACCTTCTTTGTACTGCCTCGAGAGCAAGTATGTCTTTTCTTAAGTATGGAGACCAAAACTGTATGCAGTATTCCAGGTGCGGTCTCACCAATACCTTATATAACTGCAGCAATACCTCCCTGTTTTTATATTCTATCCCCCTAGCAATAAAAGCCAACATTCCGTTGGCCTTCTTGATCACCTGCTGCACCTGCATACTAACTTTTTGATTTTCTTGCACTAGGACCCCCAAATCCCTTTGTACTGCAGTAGCTTCCAGTTTCTCGCCATTAAGATAATAACTTGCTCTCTGATTTTTCCTGCCAAAGTGCATAATCTCACAGGACAATGGACAATGATACTATAATCAGACGTGGACAATGGGTGGAGTGGGACTGATGGGCCACCATTAATTTTCTGTAGCAATAAGATTCATTGCAATGTCTCAGTCTGGTGCCTCTTCAGGGCACCATGCCCCTAAATTTGAAGACTCCAGTTGAGGTGTTACTGTCTATAATCTGGCAAAGGAGGACCCAGCTTTTTGGCGTCTGAAGGGAAGGAGGCCCACGTAGGGCCGTGAAAGGAGTCGGCCTTGGCAGTGAGTAGCATTCCCAGCAATCCCTTTGTGACTATTCAATGCCGGATGAAGTTCACTGATCTTTCCAGGGCAGGCACAGTAGCAGGAAGCAGTCACACCATGGGACAATGCACTGTAATAATCATGTTTCCCAGTTGCAGCCACCTTGCCCTCACTGCATCAAATACCATTTCCATCTGATCACTCAGTGCCAGCCTTTCAACCTTGTTGCACATTAGAGCTGATCATTCAGTCTGCTAACTATTCACCTTGACGAGGTAACTGTTTCAGTTTTAGGAATCTTCAGTCACATGCGATGCTCCTTTTTTATCTTGTGGGTTCTGGTGACATGGATATGTTTTGTTCAGACTGTCTTGACTTGTGCCAGTTCCCACATAGCACAGTGAGGTGGAGAATGCTGACCTGAGGCAGTGGCACCTGGACTAGTGTATCAGGCACTGTCCATGAATTGGGGACTCCAACCTGGCATTACCCCAGAATGAAAGGTCATTGAATTTAAATATCATGAAAGTTAGCTGCCCTTGAAGCTGCAGCCAGCAATTAAATCGTTCCATTTCTTATCTGGCTTCCCTTGAAGTGCCCATTTCAAATGGGCACTGAGTATTTGAAACGCTTTCCAAGTGCTCCAGGCAGGTTGTGGTGCTTCTTCCTCATTGGGGGCTTACTGATCATTGCATACAACCAGTATGCTGGTTTTATGCACTCCAAACACTTATGGCCTGCTCTGTTATGCATACTCCAGTGTAATAGCATAGGTGACAGGCTAATGTGCCAAATAATCTGGTACCTGAAGTGCAACAGTGCTTTCCAGTGCACTACCAGCCCCTTATTCTTCCATGTAAATATAAGGGTCAATTGGGGAGCATTCCCTTGCTAGCAGGAGGTGAGTACAGTGGAATTAGATGGGTAATCCTTGGCCTTGAACTCCTTATACATTGGGAGCAAAATTTGTCCATGTTTTGAAGGCCCTGCTCCGAATGTGCACTGGCCTCATTAGCCCCATGAAAATTGTGTAAATGCATAATAATTAGTTCCACGACAAATTTCCCATTGTCTTCTACAATGCCTCTCCTGCTTTGCTAAGGGCTCGTATAAGGGCTAGTGTAGTTAACATTCTCCAAATTGAGAACAATTTAAAGGAGTAAACTCCTAAAAGGGAGTGGTAAGTAGTTTTTCTTTCCTTTTTTTTCTCTTGACATTGCAGTTGTTGTTAAGCTAACTTAAGGGTTAAGTCATGGCAGGAGATCCCAGAGCCGTGTCATGTTCCTCTTGTGAGATGTGGGAATTCAGGGCTCCTTCCTGTATCCCTGATTCCTTCACCTGCAGGAAGTGTGTCCAGCTGCAGCTATTGTTTGACCGCTTGACGGCTCTGGAGCTGCGGATGGACTCACTTTGGAGCATCCGCGATGCTGAGAAAGTCGTGGATAGCACGTTCAGTGAGTTGGTCACACCACAGATAAAAATTACTGAGGGAGATAGTGAATGGGTGACCAACAGACAGAGGAAGAGTAGGAAGGCAGTGCAGGGGTCCCCTGCGGTCATCTCCCTCCAAAACAGGTATACCGTTTTGGATACTGTTGGGGGAGATGGCTCACCAGGGGAAGGTGGCAGTGGCCAGGTTCATGGCACCGTGGCTGGCTCTGCTGCACAGGAGGGCAGGAAAAAGAGTGGCAGAGCTATAGTGATAGGGGACTCGATTGTAAGGGGAATAGACAGGCGTTTCTGCGGACGCAACCGAGACTCCAGGATGGTATGTTGCCTCCCTGGTGCAAGGGTCAAGGATGTCTCGGAGCGGCTGCAGGACATTCTGGAGGGGGAGGGTGAACAGCCAGTTGTCGTGGTGCATATAGGCACCAACGATATAGGTAAAAAACAGGATGAGGTCCTACAAGCTGAATTTAGGGAGTTAGGAGTTAAACTAAAAAGTAGGACCTCAAAGGTAGTAATCTCAGGATTGCTACCAGTGCCACGGGCAAGTCAGAGTAGGAATGACAGGATAGCTAAGATGAATACGTGGCTTGAGAGATGGTGCAAGAGGGAGGGATTCAAATTCCTGGGCCATTGGAACCGGTTCTGGGGGAGGTGGGACCAGTACAAATTGGACGGTCTGCATCTGGGCAGGACTGGAACCAATGTCCCAGGGGGAGTGTTTGCCAGTGGTGTTGGGGAGGGTTTAAACTAATGTGGCAGGGGGATGGGAACCGATGCAGGAAGTCAGTGGGAAATAAAATGGTGACAGAAACAAAAGGCAGTAAAGGGAGAGTGTACAGAACATGACCGGACAGATGGTCTGAGAAAGCAGGGCAAAGACCAAGGGAAGTCTAGATTAAACTGCATTTATTTCAATGCAAGAAGTCTGATGGGCAAGGCAGATGAACTCAGGGCATGGATGGGTACATGGGACTGGGATGTTATAGCTATTACTGAAACATGGATAAGGGAGGGGCAGGACTGGCAGCTCAATGTTCCAGGGTACAGATGCTATAGGAAAGATAGAGCAGGAGGTAAGAGAGGAGGGGGAGTTGCGTTCTTGATTAGGGAGAACATCACGGCAGTAGTGAGAGGGGATATATCCGAGGGTTCGCCCACTGAGTCTATATGGGTAGAACTGAAAAATAAGAAGGGAGAGATCACTTTGATAGGATTGTACTACAGACCCCCAAATAGTCAACGGGAAATTGAGGAGCAAATATGTAAGGAGATTACAGACAGCTGCAAGAAAAATAGGGTGGTAATAGTAGGGGACTTTAACTTTCCCAACATTGACTGGGACAGCCATAGCATTAGGGGCTTGGATGGAGAGAAATTTGTTGAGTGTATTCAGGAGGAATTTCTCATTCAGTATGTGGATGGCCCGACTAGAGAGGGGGCAAAACTTGACCTCCTCTTGGGAAATAAGGAAGGGCAGGTGACAGAAGTGTTAGTGAGGGATCACTCTGGGACCAGTGATTATAATTCCATTAGTTTTAAGATAGCTATGGAGAAGGATAGGTCTGGCCCAAAAGTTAAAATTCGAAATTGGGGAAAGGCCAATTTTGATGGTATTAGACAGGAACTTTCAGAAGTTGATTGGGAGAGTCTGTTGGCAGGCAAAGGGACGTCTGGTAAGTGGGAGGCTTTCAAAAGTGTGTTAACCAGGGTTCAGGGTAAGCACATTCCTTATAAAGTGAAGGGCAAGGCTGGTAGAAGTAGGGAACCTTGGATGACTCGGGAGATTGAGGCCCTAGTCAAAAAGAAGAAGGAGGCATATGACATGCATAGGCAGCTGGGATCAAGTGGATCCCTTGAGTATAGAGATTGCCGGAGTAGAGTTAAGAGAGAAATCAGGAGGGCAAAAAGGGGATATGAGATTGCTTTGGCAGATCAGGCAAAGGTGAATCCAAAGAGCTTCTACAAATACATAAAGGGCAAAAGGGTAACTAGGGAGAGAGTAGGGCCTCTTAAGGATCAACAAGGTCATCTATGTGCGGAACCACAAGAAATGGGTGAGATCCTGAATGAATATTTCACATCGGTATTTACAGTTGAGAAAGGCATGGATGTTAGGGAACTTGGGGAAATAAATAGTGATGTCTTGAGGAGTGTACATATTACAGAGAGGGAGGTGCTGGAAGTCTTAACGCGCATCAAGGTAGATAAATCTCCGGGACCTGATGAAATGTATCCCAGGACGTTATGGGAGGTTAGGGAGGAAATTGCGGGTCCCCTAGCAGAGATATTTGAATCATCGACCGCTACAGGTGAGGTGCCTGAAGATTGGAGGGTAGCAAATGTTGTGCCTTTGTTTAAGAAGGGCGGCAGGGAAAAGCCTGGGAACTACAGACCAGTGAGCCTGACATCTGTAGTGGGTAAGTTGTTAGAGGGTATTCTGAGGGACAGAATCTACAGGCATTTGGAGAGGCAGGGACTAATTAGGAACAGTCAGCATGGTTTTGTGAGAGGAAAATCATGTCTCACGAATTTGATTGAGTTTTTTGAAGGGGTAACCAAGAAGATAGATGAGGGCTGTGCAGTAGACGTGGTCTACATGGACTTCAGCAAAGCATTTGACAAGGTACCGCATGGTAGGTTGTTACATAAGGTTAAATCTCATGGGATCCAAGGTGAGGTAGCCAATTGGATACAAAATTGGCTTGACGACAGAAGACAGAGGGTGGTTGTAGAGGGTTGTTTTTCAAACTGGATGCCTGTGTCCAGCGGTGTGCCTCAGGGATCGGTGCTGGGTCCGCTGTTATTTGTTATTTATATTAATGATTTGGATGAGAATTTAGGAGGCATGGTTAGTAAGTTTGCAGATGACACCAAGATTGGTGGCATTGTGGACAGTGAAGAAGGTTATCTAGGATTGCAACGGGATCTTGATCAATTGGGCCAGTGGGCCGATGAATGGCAGATGGAGTTTAATTTAGATAAATGTGAGGTGATGCATTTTGGTGGATCGAATCGGGCCAGGACCTACTCCGTTAATGGTAGGGCGTTGGGGAGAGTTATAGAACAAAGAGATCTAGGAGTACAGATTCATAGCTCCTTGAAAGTGGAGTCACAGGTGGATAGGGTGGTGAAGAAGGCATTCGGCATGCTTGGTTTCATTGGTCAGAACATTGAATGCAGGAGTTGGGATGTCTTGTTGAAGTTGTACAGGGCATTGGTGAGGCCACACTTGGAGTACTGTGTACAGTTCTGGTCACCCTATTATAGAAAGGATATTATTAAACTAGAAAGAGTGCAGAAAAGATTTACTAGGATGCTACCGGGACTTGATGGTTTGACTTACAGGGAGAGGTTAGACAGACTGGGACTTTTTTCCCTGGAAAGTAGGAGGTTAAGGGGTGATCTTATAGAAGTCTATAAAATAATGAGGGGCATAGATAAGGTCGATAGTCAAAATCTTTTCCCAAAGGTAGGGGAGTCTATAACGAGGGGGCATAGATTTAAGGTGAGACGGGAGAGATACAAAAGGGTCCAGAGGGGCAATTTTTTCACTCAAAGGGTGGTGAGTGTCTGGAACGAGCTGCCAGAGGCAGTAGTAGAGGCGGGTACAATTTTGTCTTTTAAAAAGCATTTGGACAGTTACATGGGTAAGATGGGGATAGAGGGATATGGGCCAAGTGCAGGCAATTGGGACTAGCTTAGTGGTATAAACTGGGCGACATGGACATGTTGGGCCGAAGGGCCTGTTTCCATGTTGTAACTTCTATGATTCTATGATTCTATGAAAAGGGGCAATGGGAGGTGACTCAGAATTCTCGTACTTAAAGCTATGTTTCCATATTTATGACACTTGCATCCTTAACTTGACAAACAGAACTTAGTGCATTCTAACTGGTGCAGTTTATCTGCTACTTGCTCCTGTTTTTCTGCACACTTCCAACAGCAGCATTCTTGCTGCCTCCAGTTCCCAATTATAAATGTAAGCTCAGTGTCATGTCCAACAAGAGAGAGTCCAGCCCCTCCCCTTGACATTCAACAGCACTACCATCGCTGAATCCCCCCCAATCAACATCCTGGGGGTTACCATTGACCAGAAACTGAACTGGACCAGCCACATAAATAATGTGGCTACAAGAGCAGGTCAGAGGCTGGGTATTCTGCGGCGAGTGACTCACCTCCTGACTCCCCAAAGCCTTTCCGCCATCTACAAGGCACAAGTCAGGAGTGTGATGGAATACTCTCCACTTGCCTGGATGAGTGCAGCTCCAACAACACTCAAGAAGCTCGACACCATCCAGGACAAAGCAGCCCGCTTGATTGGCACCCCATACACCACCCGAAACATTCACTCCCTTCACTACCGGCGCACCGTGGCTGCAGTGTGTACCATCTACAGGATGCACTGCAGCAACTCGCCAAGGCTTCTTCAACAGCACCTCCCAAACCCGCAACCTCTACCACCTAGAAGGACAAGAGCAGCAGGTACATGGGAACAAGATCACCTGCACGTTCCCCTCCAAGTCACACACCATCCCGACTTGAAAATATATCGCCGTTCCTTCATCGTCGCTGGGTCAAAATCCTGGAACTCCCTTCCTAACAGCACTGTGGGAGAACCTTCACCACACAGACTGCAGTGGTTCAAGAAGGCGGCTCACCACCACCTTCTCAAGGGCAATTAGGGATGGGCAATAAATGCCGGCCTCGCCAGCAACGCCCATATCCCATGAACGAATAAAAAAAAAGTGTTCAGCGTAGGTATTCCATTGGGCCTGTCAATGGCTGTCATAGATTTGGAGAAGCAAGTTGAATTTCTGCAGTAAAAGAAAGGCAGGTAACCTGAACCTCCTGCGCTCACTGACAGCCAAGCCACAGCTTACTTGATACAACCCATACCTACATTTGTATGTCAGGAGAAAACTGTCTTCACGTCTGTGCTTCAGCAGGGTGGATGTCACAGTTTTGCTGTATTGAACGACTCAGCATCCACAGCCCTCTGGGGTAGAGAATTCCAAAGATCCACAACCCTCTGAGTGAAGAAATTCCTCTTCATCTCAGTCTTAAATGGTTGACCCCTTATCCTGCGACTGTGCCCTCTAGTTCTAGACTCTCCAGCCATGGGAAACAACCTCTCAGCATCTACCCTGTCAAGCCTCCTCGTAATCTTATGTTTCAATTAGATCACCTCTCATTCTTCTAAACTCCAGAGAGTATCGGCCCATTCTACTCTACCTCGCCTCATAGGACAATCCTCTCATCCCAGGAATTAATCTAGTGAACCTTTGTTGCACCGTCTCTAAGGCGAGTATATCCTTCCTTAGATAAGGAGACCAAAACTGTACACAGTACATCAGGTGAGGTCTCACCAAAGCCCCGTACAATTGTAGTAAGACTTCCTTACTCTTGTACTTCAATCCCCTTGCAATAAAGGCCAACATGTCATTTGCTTTCCTAATTACTTGCTGTACCTGTATGCTAACTTTTTGTGTTTCTTGTACGAGGACACACAAATCTTTCTGAATTTAATAGTTTCTCACCATTTAAAAAATATTCTGTTTTTCTATTCTTCCTACCAAAGTGAATAACTTCACATTTTCCCACATTATACTCCATCTGCCACCTTCTTCCCCACTCACTTAATCTGTCTATATCCCTTTGCAGACTCTTTGGGCCTGATATTACCAGGGCGGCGGGTTCGCGGCAGGGGGGCGATTGGGCGCGTGGGTAACACGCCCGGTGAAATCAGTCTGCCCTGAACGCAATCGCAGGCTAATTGGATCCACTTACCTCTTGTTCCGGGTTCCCCGCTGCTGAGCTGCGCGGCGGGCGGACTGAGCATGCGTAGTAAGGTCTGTCAGCTGGAGGAGCCCTATTTAAAGGGGCAAACCTCCACTGACTGATGTTGCAAGAAACAGGAAAAATTACAGCATGGAGCAGCCCAGGGGGAAGGCTGCTCCCAGGTTTAATGATGCCTCACTCCAGCTCTTATTGGATGGGGTGAGGAGGAGGGGGAGGACAGAGATCTTCCCCCCGGTGGGCGGGAGGAAGCGGCCTGCCTCTGCCACCAAGAAGGCCTGGCTCGAGGTGGCAGAGGAGGTCACCTGCACCACCAACATATCGCGCACCTGCATACAGTGCAGGAGGCGCTGCAATGACCTAAGTAGGTCATCCAAAGTGAGTACACTTACTCATTCCCCTACACTCCGTCTGCCACATCACCGCCCCCACCCCACATCTCCTTCTGCACTGCCAACACTACTCTGTCACATCACCCCTCACACCTACTCAAAGCTCATCCTCATCGTACCTGCACCTACTCACCTCGCCAGTACTCAGCCTGCCACTACCACTCAACCCAATCCTCATACAATCTCATGGCTCTATCTCATACAGACCCTCTCATGCATCTCTTTCACAGTCAGCCTCACTCAACCTGCCACTACCTGTGCTGCAGCCACAGGGCATGCATCACATATATGCAGTAGGCAGCGTAAGGCAAACGTGTCATGAGCATGAAGGGGATGCACAAGGATGTTTGAGGGTTTGTCATGGTTTTTACTTATATTTAATTTCTAAGCAACTCACATCACATATTATATTGGCACCACTACTGCCACATCTTTGCGAATCTTGTCTGGTTTGTGCAATAATGCCCTTTCCTGAGGATCACAATGAAGACCCAAACCTGATGCCACCCATTGTGTCACTGCAGAGTGGGTATAGGTGTATTTGCAGGGCTGTTTTGTGCAGACGACTGAGAGACGTCGGCGATGTCCCCGGTGGCACCCTGGAAGGATGCGGAGGAGAAGTTGTTGAGGGCAGTGGTGATTTTGACAGTGACAGGTTAGAAGATGGTGCTCGGGCCAGCCGGGAGCAGCTCGGCATGAAGGAGGCCATGACTACATGTCGAGTGACTCTGAGCCTCTGTGTGTACTGCTGCTCAGAGAGGTCCAGGAAGCTGAGCCTCGGTCTGTGGACCCTGTGGCGAGGGTAATGCCCTCTGCGACGCATCTCTCTGCGGTTGCCCTCCCTCCTGCTGTGCAGGTGGATGTGTCACAGCACTGTGTTGTGGAGCTCCACGTGTCAGAGGTGGACAGCGTGGCCGGCGAGGCTGGTGATGCTGTTCGCCCTCCGAGGAGGTCATGACTGCAGCTACGGCGGCCCCCATCCGGAAGATGTACATCTGAGGGAGTCCGCAAGGTAGGTACATGTGTCTGGACACCGGGGTGAGTGTGCAGGTTGGTGAATTTTATTGTTAGGAGGAGGGTGGTGGAGGCCAAACTTTGTCCAAAGTGACAGAGTGGCCTCCTGCAATGAGTGAGGGTCTCCCCCTCAACCTGTCAAATCGACCTTTGCAGCTGCCACAGGCTGATGGCTGCAACACGTCCATTTGAACTGGGAGTGTTTCCACCAGTACGGGAAACAGTCCCAGTTGTTTGTAAAATCCCACCCCTCCTAAAATATCATGTTAATCAGGTCTGTAAACGACCTGAAATACCAAAATAAATACCTTAAGTGGCACCCCGCCGGCTTTAATTGCCGGCGGGAGTCCCACAAGCAGGGGCTGCGCGCACATGTCAGCGCGTCTTGTGGGAAACCTGGAAGTGGGCGGGTTGGAGCCGGGCTCCCGACTCACCCCGGGAATCCCCGATTTTCGCAGCCCCCCCGCCAGGAACGCACCCAATCGCCAGTGCTAAAATAGGGCCCTTTGTGTCCTTCTCACAGCTTACTTTCCCACCTAGCTTTGTATCATCAGCAAACTTGGATATATTGCACTCGATCCCTTCATCTAAGTCATTAATATAGATTGTAAATAGCTGAGGCCCAAGCACTGATCCTTGCGGAACCCCACTAGTTACAGACTGCCAACCTGAGAATGTGACCTGTTTATCCCTACTCTCTGTTTTCTGTCCTTTAGCCAATCCTCTATCCCCAACTTCATGAACCCTTACCTTGTGTAACAACCTTTTATGTGGCACCTTATCGAATGCCTTTTGAAAATCCAAACATACTACATCCACTGATTCCCCTTTATCTACCCTGCTGGTTACATCCTCAAAAAACTCTAATAAATTTGTCAAACACGATTTCCCTTTCATAAAACCATGTTAACTCTGCCTAATCATATTATGATTTTCTAAGTGCCCTCTTACTACTTCTTTAATAATGGATTCCAGCATTTTCCCAACGACTGATGTCAGGCTAACTAGCCTGTAGTTCCCTGTTTTCTTCCTCCCTTCTTGAATAGCGCGGTAACATTTGCTACCTTCCAGTCCACTGGGACCATTCCAGAATCTAGAGAATTTTGGAAGATCATAACTAATGCATCCACTATCTCTGCAGCCACCTCTTTTAGATCTCTCGGATTTAGGCCATCAGGTCCAGGGAATTTGTCGGCTTTTAGTCCCATTAGTTTGTCCAGTACTTTTTCTCTAGTGATATGAATTGTTTTAAGTCCCTCACTCTCATTTACCCCTTGGATCCCTACTATTTTGGGAATGCTTTTTGTGCCTTCTGCAAATACAAAATATTTGTTTAACGCATCTGCCATTTCCTGATTCCCCATTAAAATTTTTCCTATCTCAGCCTCTAAGGGACCAACGTTTACTTTTGCTGCTCTCTTCCTTTTTACATACTTGTAGAAGCTCTTACAATCCGTTTTTATATTTCTTGCCAGTTTACTTTCATATTCTGTTTTCTCCTTTATCAATTTTTTGGTCATCCTTTGCTGGTTTCTAAAACTCTCCCAACCCCAGGCTTATTACTCTTCTTTGCAACATTATAGGCCTCTTCTTTCAATCTAATACTCTCCTTAACTTCTTTAGTTCGCCACGGGTGGATCACTTTTCCCGTGGAGTTTTTATTTATCAATGGAATGTAAACTTCTTGAGTTTATTGAAATATTTCTTTAAATGTTTGCCATTGCTTTTCAACTGTCAAACCCTTTAATTTAATTTCCCAATCTACCTTTGACAACTATGTATTTGGCTTTTTTTAAGTTTAAGACTCCAGTTTCTGACTTAAGAACGTTACTTCCAAACTCAATGTGAAATTCTATCATATTATGATCACTCTTCCCCTGAGGTTCCTTTACGGTGCGATTACGAATTAACCCTATCTCATTACCTAATACAAGATCTAAAATAGCCTTTTCCCTGGTTGGTTCCATGATATATTGCTCTAGGAAACCGTCTCGAATGCATTCCATGAACTCGTCCTCCAAACTACCTTTGCCAATTTGATTTGCCCAGTCTATATGAAGACTAAAGTCCCCCACGATTATTGCATTACCTTTGTTACAAACTCCCATTATTTCATGATTAATAATCTGTCCAACGGTATTGCTACTATTAGAGGGCCTATAAACTACTCCTACCGGTGTTTTCTGCCCCTTGTTATTTCTAATTTCCACCCATACTGATTCTACTTCCTGATCTTCTGAGCCAAGATCCTTTCTCATCACTGTCCGTATGTCATCCTTTATTATTAGGGCTACACCCCCTCCCTTTCCATTCTGCCTGTCTTTTCTAAATCTCACGTGCCCTGGAATATTTAGTTCCCAACCTTGGTCACTTTTCAACCATGTCTCTGTAATGGCTATTAGGTCAAACCCATTTATCTCTACTTGTGCAACTAATTTGTCCATCTTGTTACGAATGCTCCGTGCATTCGGATAAAGAGCCTTTGATTTTGACTTTTTACCATTTTTTCCTGATTTGACATTATTTGCTGATGCAATATTATTGGTAAACTCTCTGTCTCTTTCTGCCACACTCTGCTTATCTTGACCCAAATCACTACACTGCTCTGTTGCCTTGACTTTCCTGATTAGATTTCTAAATTTCCCCTCACCCCTTTTTTAGTTTAAAACCCTAGTTATTCGATTCACCAGGACGCTGGTCTCAGCCCGGTTTAAGTGGAGCCTGTCCCAATGGAACAGTACTGGAGCCAGTGCCCCATGAATTGAAACCCCTGTCTCCCACACCACTCTTTGAGCTATGCATTCAGCTCTCTGATCGGTTTGTCCCTATGCCAATTTGCATGTGGCTCAGGTAGTAATACAGAGATTATTACCTTTGAGGTTCTGCTTATTAATTTAGACCCTACCTCCTCAAACTGTCTCAGCAGAACCCCATTCTTAGTTCCATCTATGTTGTTGGTTCCTACGTGGACCACGATAACTGGATCCTCCCCCTCATGCTTCAAGTTCTTTTCCAGTCTCAAGGAGAGGTTCTTAACCCTGGCACCGGGCAGGCAACACAGCCTTCGGGACTCTCGGACGCGGCTGCAGAGAACAGTGTCTACCACTACCACATTCCTTTTTACTCCTCTCACTTGAATGGCCTCCTGTACCACGGTGCCGTGGTCAGTTTGCACATCCTCCCTGCAGCCCTTTTCCTCAGCCATGCAGGTAGCAAGTACCTCGTACCTGTTGGACAAGGTCAAAGGCTGAGGCTCCTACATCACTGCATCCTGGGTCCCCATACCTGCCTGACTCGTAGTCACATCCTCCTGTCCATGATCACTGAATTAATCCAAACTACTACCTAACCTAAGGGGTGTGACTGCCTCCTGGTTCCAAGTGTCCAGGTAACTCTCCCCCTCCCTGATGCATTGTAATGTCTGCAGCTTGGACTCCAGCTCAACAACTCTGACCGAAGTTCCTCGAGCTGCAGACACTTGCTACTGATGTGGTTTCTCGGGATCTCGCTGGTCTCCCCCAACTCCCACATATGGCAGTTACGACACACCACTTGCCCTGCCATCGCTAGTCGAAGCAGAATTTATTTATTTACTTTATTAAAGTTTTTAATCACATGCTATTTTTGGTTTTATTAACTAATTAATTTATCTAGTTTAAGTTACTGATTTAAGCTCTTAGTTAAACCCCTGCCCTGATTTAGAGAGAGAAAAAAAACCCAACCAATCATCCTACCTGCTGTCCTGTGACGTCACTCTTTCAATTTCTGCGTGTGTGAGTTGACGCCAACTGCGTAAAAACTGTGTGTGGCTCTCCTCTCCGCTCCTATCCTCTCCGCTCCTCTCCTCTCCGCTCCTCTCCTCTCCTCTCCGCTCCTCTCCTCTCCACTCCTCTCCTCTCCTCTCCGCTCCTATCCTCTCCGCTCCTCTCCTCTCCGCTCCTCTCCTCTCCGCTCCTCTCCTCTCCTCTCCGCTCCTCTCCTCTCCTCTCCGCTCCTCTCCTCTCCTCTCCGCTCCTCTCCTCTCCTCTCCGCTCCTCTCCTCTCCGCTCCTCTCCTCTCCGCTCCTCTCCTCTCCTCTCCTCTCCGCTCCTCTCCACTCTGCTCCTCTCCTCTCCTCTCCGCTCCTCTCCTCTCCGCTCCTCTCCTCTCCGCTCCTCTCCTCTCCGCTCCTCTCCTCTCCTCTCCTCTCCTCTCCGCTCCTCTCCTCTCCGCTCCTCTCCTCTCCTCTCCGCTCCTCTCCTCTCCTCTCCGCTCCTCTCCTCTCCGCTCCTCTCCTCTCCGCTCCTCTCCTCTCCGCTCCTCTCCTCTCCTCTCCGCTCCTCTCCACTCTGCTCCTCTCCTCTCCTCTCCGCTCCTCTCCTCTCCTCTCCTCTCCTCTCCGCTCCTCTCCTCTCCGCTCCTCTCCGCTCCTCTCCTCTCCTCTCCTCTCCGCTCCTCTCCACTCTGCTCCTCTCCTCTCCTCTCCGCTCCTCTCCTCTCCTCTCCTCTCCGCTCCTCTCCTCTCCGCTCCTCTCCTCTCCTCTCCTCTCCTCTCCTCTCCGCTCCTCTCCTCTCCGCTCCTCTCCTCTCCGCTCCTCTCCTCTCCGCTCCTCTCCTCTCCTCTCCTCTCCGCTCCTCTCCACTCTGCTCCTCTCCTCTCCTCTCCGCTCCTCTCCTCTCCTCTCCGCTCCTCTCCTCTCCGCTCCTCTCCTCTCCGCTCCTCTCCTCTCCTCTCCTCTCCTCTCCTCTCCTCTCCTCTCCGCTCCTCTCCTCTCCGCTCCTCTCCTCTCCGCTCCTCTCCTCTCCGCTCCTCTCCTCTCCTCTCCGCTCCTCTCCTCTCCTCTCCTCTCCTCTCCTCTCCTCTCCTCTCCTCTCCGCTCCTCTCCTCTCCTCTCCTCTCCGCTCCTCTCCGCTCCTCTCCTCTCCTCTCCGCTCCTCTCCTCTCCGCTCCTCTTCTCTCCGCTCCTCTCTTCTCCGCTCCTCTCCTCTTGCTCCTCTCCTCTCGCTCCTCTCTGCTCTCGGACCTTCTGCTGACCGTGCATTTTATCCTCTCTGCTCCTTTCCACACTTCTACCACCCTTTGTATGAAGAAATGTTACTTAACTTCTCTCCTGAATACCTGGCTCTGATTTTAAGGTTATGTTCCTAGTCCTAGACTCCCTACAGTGGAAAAAGTTTCTCTCTATCTATCCTATCAATTCCTTCCAAAATCTTAAAAATCTCAATCAAATCACCCCTTAATCATCTATATTCCAGAGAACACAAGCCTCGTTTCTGTAATCTCTCCTCATAATCTAACTCTTGGAGCCCTGGTAACATTCTGGTGAATCTGTGCTGCACTCCTTCCAAGGCCAATATATCCTTTCTAAGGTGTGGTGCCCAGAACTGTACACTGTACTCCAGATGCGATCTAACCGCTAGTTATAAAGGCTAACATTTCATTAGCCTTTTAAATTATTTTTTGTACCTGACTACTACATTTTAGTGATCTGGGTACATGGACCCTTAAATCTCTTTAGACCTCCACTGTTCCTAGCTTTTCACCATTTATAAAATATTCGGATCGCTTCTTTTTTGTTCCAAAATGGATGACCTCACACTTACCTGCATTGAAATCCATCTGCCACGGTTCTACCCACTCACTTAATCTGTTAATGTCTCTTAGTAATTTTATGCTCCCACTTACACTATTTACTACACCACCAATCTTTGTGTCATCAGCAAACTTGGATGTATGGGTCTCTTGTATTATCTAAGTCATTAATAAATATAACGAATAGCTGAGGCCCCACCACGAGTCATTTCCTTCCAATTCGAGTACATACCCATTATCCCTACTCTCTGTCTTCTATCGCCTAACCAATCTCCTAACCAGATCAATAACTTGCCTTCAATTCCATGAGCTTTAATTTTAGTTAACAGTCTCTTATGTGGAACTTTATCGAATGCCTTCTGGAAGTCCATATAAACTACATCCATGGACATTCTCCTGACTACTACTTTAGTTATTTCCTTAAAAAATTCAATTGGGTTTGTTAGACATGACCTAAACGTTACAAATCCATGTTGCCTCTCTCTAAACAGCTTAAATTTCTCCAAGTTCTCAGTCACTCTGTCCTTAATTATAGATTCCAATAACTTCCCCACAACAGATGTTAGACTAACAGGTCTATAATTTCGTGGTTTCTCTCTCTCACCTTTCTTAAATAATGGAATTTGCAATTTTCCAATCTAAAGGGACAAATCCTGAATCGAGAGCTTTGGAAGATTATGGCTAAAGCATCTGCAATTTCCTCACCTACTTCCTTTAAAGCCCTGGGGTGGGAACTATCAGGTCCTGGGGATTGGTCAGTCTTTAGTGCCATTATTTTTTCTAATACTGGTTTCTTGCTTACATTAACTTTAGTGAGTTCCAGTCTTTGAATCATTATTAGTTTCCCTGAATTCTCAGGTATTTTATCCTCTTCTTCTCTTCCTCGACTGTGAAAATTGACACAAAGTAATTACTCAACAAGTCTGCCTTTTCCTTACTTTCATTTGCAATATTATCTGCGTCTGTTTTTAAAGGGCCCACATTACCCCTGACTTCCCTTTTTCTTCCAGTATAACTGTAAAAACTTTTTGTGTTAATCTTGATACCCCTCGCAAGTTTCTTTTTGTATTCCCCTTTTGCAGCTCTTCCTATCTTTTTTGTGTTCCTTTTCTC
Source organism: Heptranchias perlo (assembly GCF_035084215.1). Taxonomy (NCBI): domain Eukaryota; kingdom Metazoa; phylum Chordata; class Chondrichthyes; order Hexanchiformes; family Hexanchidae; genus Heptranchias; species Heptranchias perlo. The sequence goes on along the minus strand of NC_090325.1, from coordinate 1,437,506 downwards.
TTCTTTATATCTCTCCCAGTCCTCTGGATCAACAATGTTCTTTGCACTTTTGTATGCTCTATCCTTTAGTTTTATGTTATCTCTCAGCTCTTTTGTCGACCATGGCTGTTTTATTTGGTAAACAGTGCTCTTGCCCCTTATGGATATGGACCAGTCCTGTATTAAGCTAAATTCCTTTTTGAACACCTCCCATTGTTATCTAGAGCTCCCTGGATGTCAAGAAGCATTCAGGGTAAGATAAGGCAGAAAAAGAAAGCCTATGATAGACACCGGGAACTCAATACTACGGAAAGCTTAGAGGAGTATAGAAAATGCAGGGGTGAAGTTCAAAAGGAAATTAGGAAAGCAAAAAGACGGCATGAAAAAATATTAGCAGGTAAAATCAAAGAAAACCCAAAGATGTTTTATTAATACATTAAGAGCAAGAGGATAACTAAGGAAAGAGTAGGGCCAATTAGAGACAAAAAGGTAAACTATGTGTGGAGGCAGAAGATGTGGGTATGGTTCTGAATGAATACTTTGCATCTGTCTTCACAGAGAGGGATGATGCAGGGACTGAAGCTAAGGAGGAGGAGTGTGAAATATTGGATGGGATAAACATAGAGAGAAAGTATTAAGGGGATTAGCATCTTTGAAAGTGGATAAATCACCAGGGCCGGATGAAATGTATTCCAGGCTTTTAAAAGAAGCCAAGGAGGAAATAGCGGGGGCTTTAATAATTATTTTCCAATCCTCCCTGAACACAGGCGTAGTGCCAGAGGATTGGAGGTCTGCTAACACTGTACCATTGTTTAAAAAGGGAGTGAAGGATAGACCAAGTAATTACAGGCCAGTCAGTCCAACCTCGGTGGTGGGCAAATTATTGGAATCAATTCTGAGGGACAGGATAAACTGTCACTTAGAAAGGCACGGACTAATCAAGGACAGTCACCACGGATTTATTAAGGGAACGTCGTGTCTGACGAACTTGATTGAATTTTTCGAGGAGGTGACAAGGAGAATCGATGAGGGTGGCGTAATTGATGTAGTCTATATGGATTTTAGCAAGGCTTTTGACAAGGTCCCACTTGGCAGATTGGTCAAAAAAGTACAAGCCCATGGAATCCAAGGGAATGTGGCAAATTGGATCCAAAATTGGCTCAGTGGCAGGAAGCAAAGGGTAATGGTTGATGGGTGTTTTTACGACTGGAAGGCTGTTTCCAGTGGGGTGCCGCAGGGCTCGGTACTGGGTCCTTTGCTTTTTGTGGTACACGTTAATGATTTGGACTTAAACAAAAGGGGTATAATTAAGAAATTGGCGGATGACACAAAGATAGGCCGTGTGGTTGATAGTGAGGAGGAAAGCTGTAGACTGCAGGAAGATATCAATGGACTGGTCAGATGGGCAGAAAAGTGGCAAATGGAGTTCAATGCGCAGAAGGGTGAGGTAATGCATTTGGGGAGAGCAAACAAGGCAAGGGAATACACAGTAAACGGGAGGATACTGAAAGGTGTAGAGGAAGTGAGGGACCTTGGAGTGCATGTCCACAGATCCCTGAAGGTAGCAGGACAAGTAGATAAAGTGGTTAAGAAGGCATTTGGAATGCTTTCCTTTATTTTGAAGGGGTAACCAAGAAGATAGATGAGGGCTGTGCAGTAGACGTGGTCTACATGGACTTCAGCAAAGCCTTTGACAAGGTACCGCATGGTAGGTTGTTACATAAGGTTAAATCTCATGGGATCCAAGGTGAGGTAGCCAATTGGATACAAAATTGGCTTGACGACAGAAGACAGAGGGTGGTTGTAGAGGGTTGTTTTTCAAACTGGATGCCTGTGTCCAGCGGTGTGCCTCAGGGATCGGTGCTGGGTCCGCTGTTATTTGTTATTTATATTAATGATTTGGATGAGAATTTAGGAGGCATGGTTAGTAAGTTTGCAGATGACACCAAGATTGGTGGCATTGTGGACAGTGAAGAAGGTTATCTAGGATTGCAACTTCGGCCCAACTTGTCCATGTCGCCCAGTTTATACCACTAAGCTAGTCCCAATTGCCTGCACTTGGCCCATATCCCTCTATACCCATCTCACCCATGTAACTGTCCAAATGCTTTTTAAAAGACAAAATTGTACCCGCCTCTACTACTGCCTCTGGCAGCTCGTTCCAGACACTCACCACCCTTTGAGTGAAAAAATTGCCCCTCTGGACCCTTTTGTATCTCTCCCCTCTCACCTTAAATCTATGTCCCCTCGTTATAGACTCCCCTACCTTTGGGAAAAGATTTTGACTATCTACCTTATCTATGCCCCTCATTATTTTACAGACTTCTATAAGATCACCCCTTAACCTCCTACTCTCCAGGGAAAAAAGTCCCAGTCTATCTAACCTCTCCCTATAAGTCAAACCATCAAGTCCCGGTAGCATCCTAGTAAATCTTTTCTGCACTCTTTCTAGTTCAATAATAACCTTTCTATAATAGGGTGACCAGAACTGTACACAGTATTCCAAGTGTGGCCTTACTAATGTCTTGTACAACTTCAACAAGACATCCCAACTCCTGTATTCAATGTTCTGACCAATGAAACCAAGCATGCTGAATGCCTTCTTCACCACCCTATCCACCTGTGACTCCACTTTCAAGGAGCTATGAACCTGTACTCCTAGATCTCTTTGTTCTATAACTCTCCCCACGCCCTGCCATTAACGGAGTAGGTCCTGGCCCGATTCGATCCACCAAAATGCATCACCTCACATTTATCTAAATTAAACTCCATCTGCCATTCATCGGCCCACTGGCCCAATTTATCAAGGTCCCGTTGCAATCCTAGATAACCTTCTTCACTGTCCACAATGCCGCCAATCTTGGTGTCATCTGCAAACTTACTAACCATGCCTCCTAAATTCTCATCCAAATCATTAATATAAATAACAAATAACAGCGGACCCAGCACCGATCCCTGAGGCACACCGCTGGACACAGGCATCCAGTTTGATAAACAACCCTCTACAACCAACCTCTGTCTTCTGTCGTTAAGCCAATTTTGGATCCAATTGGCTACCTCACCTTGGATCCCATGAGATTTAACCTTATGTAACAACCTACCATGCGGTACCTTGTCAAAGGCTTTGCTGAAGTCCATGTAGACCATGTCTACTGCACAGCCCTCATCTATCTTCTTGGTTACCCCTTCAAAAAACTCAATCAAATTTGTGAGACATGATTTTCCTCTCACAAAACCATGCTGACTGTTCCTAATCAGTCCCTGCCTCTCTAAATGACTGTAGATCCTGTCCCTCAGAATACCCTCTAACAACTTACCCACTACAGATGTCAGGCTCACCGGTCTGTAGTTCCCAGGCTTTTCCCTGCCGCCCTTCTTAATCAAAGGCACAAGATTTGCTACCCTCCAATCTTCAGGCACCTCACCTGTAGCTGTCGATGATTCAAATATCTCTGCTAGGGGACCCGCAATTTCCTCCCTAACCTCCCATAACGTCCTGGGATACATTTCATCAGGTCCCGGAGATTTATCTACCTTGATGCGCGTTAAGACTTCCAGCACCTCCCTCTCTGTAATATGTACACTCCTCAAGACATCACTATTTATTTCCCCAAGTTCCCTAACATCCATGCCTTTCTCAACCGTAAATACCGATGTGAAATATTCATTCAGGATCTCACCCATCTCTTGAGGTTCCGCACATAGATGACCTTGTTGATCCTTAAGAGGCCTTACTCTCTCCCTTGTTACTCTTTTGCCTTTTATGTATTTGTAGAAGCTCTTTGGATTCTCCTTTGCCATATCTGCCAAAGCAATCTCATGTCCCCTTTTTGCCCTCCTGATTTCTCTCTTAACTCTACTCCGGCAATCTCTATACTCTTCAAGGGATCCACTTGATCCCAGCTGCCTATGCATGTCATATGCCTCCTTCTTTTTAACTAGGGCCTCAATCTCCCGAGTCATCCAAGGTTCCCTACTTCTACCAGCCTTGCCCTTCACTTTATAAGGAATGTGCTTACCCTGAACCCTGGTTAACACACTTTTGAAAGCCTCCCACTTACCAGACGTCCCTTTGCCTGCCAACAGACTCTCCCAATCAACCTCTGAAAGTTCCTGTCTAATACCATCAAAATTGGCCTTTCCCCAATTTAGAATTTTAACTTTTGGGCCAGACCTATCATTCTCCATAGCTATCTTAAAACTAATGGAATTATGATCACTGGTCCCAAAGTGATCCCTCACTAACACTTCTGTCACCTGCCCTTCCTTATTTCCCAAGAGGAGGTCAAGTTTTGCCCCCTCTCTAGTCGGGCCATTCACATACTGAATGAGAAATTCCTCCTGAATACACTCAACAAATTTCTTTCCATCCAAGCCCCTAATGCTATGGCTGTCCCAGTCAATGTTGGGAAAGTTAAAGTCCCCTACTATTACCACCCTATTTTTGATGCGGCTGTCTGTAATCTCCTTCCATATATGCTCCTCAATTTCCCGTTGACTATTTGGGGGTCTGTAGTACAATCCTATCAAAGTGATCTCTCCCTTCTTATTTTTCAGTTCTACCAATATAGACTCAGTGGGCGAACCCTCGGATATATCCCCTCTCACTACTGCCGTGATGTTCTCCCTAATCAAGAACGCAACTCCCCCTCCTCTCTTACCTCCTGCTCTATCTTTCCTATAGCATCTGTACCCTGGAACATTGAGCTGCCAGTCCTGCCCCTCCCTTATCCATGTTTCAGTGATAGCTATAACATCCCAGTCCCATGTACCCATCCATGCCCTGAGTTCATCTGCCTTGCCCATCAGACTTCTTGCATTGAAATAAATGCAGTTTAATCTAGACTTCCCTTGGTCTTTGCCCTGCTTTCTCAGACCATCTGTCCGGTCATGTTCTGTACACTCTCCCTTACTGCCTTTTGTTTCTGTCACCACTTTACTTCCCACTGACTTCCTGCATCGGTTCCCATCCCCCTGCCACATTAGTTTAAGCCCTCCCCAACAGCACTAGCAAACACTCCCTCCAGGACATTGGTTCCAGTCCTGCCCAGATGCAGACCGTTCAATTTGTACTGGTCCCACCTCCCCCAGAACCGGTTCCAATGGCCCAGGAATTTGAATCCCTCCCTCTTGCACCATCTCTCAAGCCACGTATTCATCCTAGCTATCCTGTCATTCCTACTCTGACTAGCCCGTGGCACTGGTAGCAATCCTGAGATTACTATCTTTGAGGTCCTACTCTTTAGTTTAACTCCTAACTCCCTAAATTCAGCTTGTAGGACCTCATCCTGTTTTTTACCTATATCGTTGGTGCCTATATGCACCACGACAACTGGCTGTTCACCCTCCCCCTCCAGAATGTCCTGCAGCCGCTCCGAGACATCCCTGACCCTTGCACCAGGGAGGCAACATACCATCCTGGAGTCTCGGTTGCGTCCGCAGAAACGCCTGTCTATTCCCCTTACAATCGAGTCCCCTATCACTATAGCTCTGCCACTCTTTTTCCTGCCCTCCTGTGCAGCAGAGCCAGCCACGGTGCCATGAACCTGGCCACTGCCACCTTCCCCTGGTGAGCCATCTCCCCCAACAGTATCCAAAACGGTGTACCTGTTTTGGAGGGAGATGACCGCAGGGGACCCCTGCACTGCCTTCCTACTCTTCCTCTGTCTGTTGGTCACCCATTCACTATCTCCCTCAGTAATTTTTATCTGTGGTGTGACCAACTCACTGAACGTGCTATCCACGACTTTCTCAGCATCGCGGATGCTCCAAAGTGAGTCCATCCGCAGCTCCAGAGCCGTCAATCGGTCACACAGTAGCTGCAGCTGGACACACTTCCCGCAGGTGAAGGAATCAGGGACACAGGAAGGATCCCTGAATTCCCACATCCCACAAGAGGAACATGACACGGCTCTGGGATCTCCTGCCATGACTTAACCCTTAAGTTAGCTTAACAACAACTACAATGTCAAGAGAAAAAAAAAGGAAAGAAAAACTACTTACCATTCCCTTTAAGGAGTTTACTCCTTTAAATTATTCTTCGTTTAGAGAATGTTAACTACACTAGGGACCTTGATTCACTAAAAAACGCTACTTGCTATAAGACCTGCAGACCTTACCTTTCTTTTTACTTTAGTTACTGCAGATAAGTAGAAATACTCACCTGAACCTACTCACCAATCAGGTGCCTCCCCTGTGTCGAGTCCCTTTCTGATTCCTGACGTCACTTCGAACTCCATCGCAGCTCCCTCCGATCCGCTCCTCTCAGCTGTTCTCAGCGCTCTGAAGTCCCGCCTTTTTATGTGATGCTCCCTCTGCTCCGATCCGCTCCTCTCAGCTGTTCTCAGCGCTCTCTAATCCCGCCTTTTTATGCGACGCTCCCTCTGCTCCGATCCGCTCCTCTCAGCTGTTCTCAGCGCTCTGAAGTCCCGCCTTTTTATGGGACGCTCCCTCTGCTCCAATCCGCTCCTCTCAGCTGTTCTCAGCGCTCTGAACTCCCGCCTTTTTATGCGATGCTCCCTCTGCTCCAATCCGCTCCTCTCAGCTGTTCTCAGCGCTCTGAAGTCCCGCCTTTTTATGCGATGCTCCCTCTGCTCCGATCCGCTCCTCTCAGCTGTTTAATTGTCCACCATGGCAAATCTCATGGCATCAGGTCAAACATGGGCAAGGAAACCTCCTGCTGATTACCACCTACCGCCCTCCCTCAGCTGATGAATCAGTCCTCCTCCATGTTCAACACCACTTTCAGGAAGCACTGAGGGTAGCAAGGGCACAGAATGTACTCTGGGTGGGGGACTTCAATGTCCATCTCCAAGAGTGGCTCGGTAGTACCACTACTGACCGAGCTGGTCGAGTTCTGAAGGACATAGCTGCCAGACTGGGCCTGCGGCAGGTGGTGAGCGAACCAACACGAGGGAAAAACTTACTTGACCTCGTCCTTACCAATCTACCTGTCACAAATGCATCTGTCCATGACAGTATTGGTAGGATTGACCACCGCACAGTCCTCGTGGAGACGAAGTCCCGTCTTCGCACTGAGGACACTATCCAACGTGTTGTGTGGCACTACCACCGTACTAAATGGGATAGATTCAGAACAGATCCAGCAGCTCAAAACTGGGCATCCATGAGGCACTGTGGGCCATCAGCAGCAGCAGAATTGTATTCCACCACAATCTGTAACCTCATGGCCCGGCATATTATTCACTCTACCATTACCAACAAGCCAGGGGATCAACCCTGGATCAATGAGGAGTGTAGAAGAGCATGCCAGGAGCAGCACCAGGCGTACCTAAAAATGAGGTGCCAACTTGGTGAAGCTACAACTCAGGACTACATGCATGCTAAACAGCGGAAGCAACATGCTATAGACAGAGCTAAGCGATTCCACAACCAACGGATCAGATCAAAGCTTTGCAGTCCTGCCACATCCAGTTGTGAATGGTGGTGGACAATTAAACAACTAACGGGAGGAGGAGGAGGCTCTGTAAACATCCCCATCCTCAATGATGGCGGAACCCAGCACGTGAGTGCAAAAGACAAGTCTGAAGCGTTTGCAACCATCTTCAGCCAGAAGTGCCGAGTGGATAATCCATCTCAGCCTCCTCCCGATATCCCCACCATCACAGAAGCCAGTCTTCAGCCAATTCGATTCACTCCACGTGATATCAAGAAACGGCTGAGTGCACTGCATACACCAATGGCTATGGGCCCCAACAACATCCCAGCTGTAGTGCTGAAGACTTGTGCTCCAGAACTAGCTGCGACTCTAGCCAAGCTGTTCCAGTACAGCTACAACACTGGCATCTACCCGACAATGTGGAAAATTGCCCAGGTCTGTCCTGTCCACAAAAGGCAGGACAAATCCAATCCCGCCAATTACCGCCCCATCGGTCTACTCTCAATCATCAGCAAAGTGATGGAAGGTGTCGTCGACAGTGCTATCAAGCGGCACTTACTCACCAATAACCTGCTCACTGATGCTCAGTTTGGGTTCTGCCAGGACCACTCGGCTCCAGACCTCATTACAGCCTTGGTCCAAACATGGACAAAAGAGCTGAATTCCAGAGATGAGGTGAGAGTGACTTGATATCAAGGCAGCATTTGACCGAGTGTGGCACCAAGGAGCCCGAGTAAAATTGAAGTCAGAGGGAGTCAGGGGGAAAACTCTCCAGTGGCTGGAGTCATACCCAGCACAAAGGAAGATGGTAGTGGTTGTTGGAGGCCAATCATCCCAGCCCCAGAACATTGCTACAGGAGTTCATCAAGGCAGTGTCCGAGGCCCAACCATCTTCAGCTGCTTCATCAATGACCTTCCCTCCATCATAAGGTCAGAAATGGGGATGTTCGCTGATGATTGCACAGTGTTCAGTTCCATTTGCAACCCCTCAAATAATGAAGCAGTCCGGGCCCGCATGCAGCAAGACCTGGACAACATCCAGGCTTGGCTGATAAGTGGCAAGTAACATTTGCGCCAGATAAGTGCCAGGCAATGACCATCTCCAACAAGAGAGAGTCTAACCACCTCCCCATGACATTCAACGGCATTACCATCGCCAAATCCCCCACCGTCAACATCCTGGGGGTCACCATTGACCAGAAACTTAACTGGACCAGCCATATGAATACTGTGGCTACAAGAGCAGGTCAGATGCTGGGTATTCTGAGGCGAGTGACTCACCTCCTGACTCCGCAAAGCCTTTCCACCATCTACAAGGCACAAGTCAGGAGTGTGATGGAATACTCTCCACTTGCCTCGATGAGTGCAGCTCCAACAACACTCAAGAAGCTTGACACCATCCAGGACAAAGCAGCCCGCTTGATTGGCACCCCATCCACCACCCTAAACATTCACTTCCTTCACCACCGGTGCACTGTGGCTGCAATGTGTCCCATCCACAGGATGCACTGCAGCAACTCGCCAAGGCTTCTTCGACAGCACCTCCCAAACCCGCGACCTCTACCACCTAGAAGGATAAGAGCAGCAGGCACATGGGAACAACACCACCTGCACGTTCCCCTCCAAGTCACACACCATCCCGACTTGGAAATATATCGTCGTTCCTTCATCGTTGCAAGGTCAAAATCCTGGAACTCCCTACCTAACCGCACTGTGAGAGAACCTTCACCACACGGACTGCAGCGGTTCAAGAAGGCGGCTCACCACCACCTTCTCAAGGGCAATTTGGGATGGGCAATAAATGCTGGCCTCGCCAGCGACACCCACATCCCATGAACGAATAATAAAAAAAAAGCTCCCTTTTGAAGGCCATGATTGAATCTGTCTGCACCACCCCCTCGGGCAGTGCATTACAGATCCTAACCACTTGCTGTGTAAAAAAGCTTTTCTTCGTATCACCTTTGTTTCTTTTGCCAATCAACTTAAATCTATGCCCTCTGGTTCTTGATCCTTCTGCCAATGGGAACAGTTTCTCTCTATCTACTCTGTCTGCACCCTTCATGATTTTTAATACCTCGATCAAATCTCTTCTCAACATTCTCTGTTCCAAGAAGAACAACCCCAGCTTCTCCAATCTTTAAGACCTTCACATCCTACCTAAAGTGCGGAGCCCAGAACTGGACACAATACTCCAGTTGTGGTTGAACCAGTGTTTTATAAAGGTTCTTCCTAATTTCCTTGCTTTTGTATTCAATGCCTCTATTTATAATGCCTCTATTTTCGACATCGTTCACCTGAGGAAGGAGGTAGCCTCCGAAAGCTTGTGAATTTAAAATAAAATTGCTGGACTATAACTTGGTGTTGTAAAATTGTTTACAATCTATTTATAAAGCCCAATATCTCGTATGCTTTTTTAACTTCTTTCTCAACCAATCATAGTCCCATGTGGCGATTTGAGCCTGCATCTCACTAACCTTATTTACCACGCTACGTGCATTTACGCACATGCACTCCAATCTCATCTTCACTGCCTCGCATTTTCCCCCTGTCTGATCCCTCCTATTTCTGAACTATTCTTTTCTCTCGTGCTAGTTGTCACTCCCAGTCCTCTGTGCACCTTGTTTCTCCTCTCTAATGTTTCATAATCGTGCCATGGGGATTTTTACACCACCTTTGAGGGCAGATGGCGCCTCGGGTTAACATCTCATCCTAAAGACAGCCCCTCTGACGGTGCGGCGTTCCTGCACTGGGAGTCTCAGCCTGGATTTTGTGCTCAAGGAAGGATGTCAAAGCCTTGGAGAGGGTGCAGAGGTGATTTACTAAAATCGTACCACAGATGAGGGACTTCAGTTATGTGGAGAAGCTGGAATTGTTCTCCTTAGAACAGAGAAAGTTAAGGGGAGATTTGATAGAGGTGTTCAAAGTTATGAGGGATTTTGATGGAGTAAATAGTGAGAAACTGTTTCCATTGGCAGGAGGGTCAGTAACCAAAGGACACAGCTTTAAGATAATTGGCAAAAGAACCAGAGGGGAGATGAGAAATTTTTTCATGCAACGAGTTGTTATGATCGGGAATTCACTGCCTGAAAGGGCGATGGAAGCAGATACAACAGTAACTTTCAAAAGGGAACTGGATAAATACTTGAACGGGAGAAAATTGCAGGACCATGGGGAAAGAGCAGGAGTGTGGGTCTAATTGCATAGCTCTTTCAAAGAGCCAGCACAGGCACGATGGGCTGAATGGCCTCTTTCTGTGCTGTCTGAAGTCTCTGGGTGGGACAGAACCCACAAATTTCATGACTCAGAGGCGAGAGTGCTGCCACTGAGCCACAGCTGACAACGTGGAGCACAAACCCCTTTAGCACAATGAGGGTGCCAGTTGGAATCCCAATATATTTGGTCTATTTTCAGAAAGTCAGGTGGGCACCACTTGGCGTTACCCTCTTAGGAAGATCTATCCGCCCTATCGGACTTTTCTAAACCTTTCAGTGGAGCAGTCTTCAAAGGATAAAGTTCATCGGGGATGAGATTCGAAAGCTGGGCAATCTTTTGGCAGAAGAGTGCAGCCCACTAAGTAGCCTCTATAAGGTCTGAATTTGTGGGTCATGCAGCAGGTGCCCATCTGACCCCTAATCTTCCCTTCCTCTAGTTGTTTTTCCACTTCTGCTTCCAATTTATTGAAAGAGGCTGGTGCTTGATGGTTCACCAGGTGTTCCCTGACTTCGCCTAATGATTCACCTGAATATGCAAGTATCTGCTTGTGTTTTTGTGTCTGGGGTGCTTGATGTGTGCTCATAGAATGGCCCCGTTGTCTGCTTCCTGCTCTCTACTTCTCCTTCGTGCCAGCTTTCTCATTTTGGGGAATCACAAAGAGAAAGGGAATGTGTTAGCCTACTGTAGGCAGGCAATGGTTCTGCACACACTAAGAAGGACACCTTGCAGCATCGTGGAACATATGGCTGCCTGTTATTCACTGATTGAATGTCAGGTGCAAGAGGAACGGTGAAAGCGAATACTTACCTTATTGGGCTTAAAGCTATTAAGCTATCCCTTACCCAATCCCTCAATAGCCTCATTCAGATTAGCCTCATGTTGATTGAGATGGAGTTTGTTAGAGAAATTGAATTCAGTTTTTAAAAATCTGGAAATAAGAAGTTGGTACCCATAAAAGTGACTAAGAAATTGTTGGATTGTCATAAATACCCAACTGGTTCCCTAATGTCCTTCAGGGAAGGAGACCTGCCATCCTTACCCAGTTTGGCCTGTATGTGACTCCAGTCCCCACACCAACCAGGTTGACTCTTAACTGCCCTCTGAAGTGGCCTGGAAGCCACTCAGTTGTATCAAACCACTAGAAAAGAAAGCAAGAATAAAACCGGACGGACCACTCGGCTGCGACTTAGAAATGGGAATTGGACACAATAAAGTCGATCCTGCAAAGTCCTCCTAAGTGACATCTGAGGGCTGATGCCAAAGTTCGGAGAGCTGTCCCACAGTCTAGTCAAGCAACGGCCTGACTACTGATACTTACAGAATCATATCTATCAGCCAACAACCCAGACTCCTCCAACACCATCCTTGGGTTTGTCCTGTCCCACCAACAGGACAGATCCTCCAGAGGTGGGGGCACAGTGACTCATTCAGGGGAGTGATCCTGGGAGACCTCAACATTGACTCTATAAAGTCTCAAAGCTTATTATCACCTACCACCCTACTTATTATCACCTACCACCCTCCCTCAGCCGATGAATCAGTACTCCTCCATGTTGAACACCACTTGGAGGAAGCACTGAGGTTAACAAGGGCACAGAATGTACTCTGGGTGGGGGACTTCAAGGTCCATCACCAAGAGTGCCTCGGTATTACCACCACTGACCGAGTTGGCCGAGCCCTGAAGGACATAGCTGCCAGATTGGGTTTGCGAGAGGTGGTGAGAGGTGGTGAGAGAACCCACACGAGGAAATAATCTACTTAACCACGTCCTAACCAATCTACCTCTCGGAGATGCATCTGTCCATGACAGTAATGGTAGGAGTGACCTTGTGGAGACCCTCTATCACTGTGCCAAGTGGGACAGATTAAGAACAGATCTAGCAGCTCAAAACTTGTCAGGGTGGTGGACAATTAACCAATTAATGGGAGGAGGAGGCTTCATGAACATCCCCATCCTCAATGATGGCAGAACCCAGTGAGTGCAAAAGATAAGACTGAAGCGTTCGCAAACATCTTCAGCCAGAAATGTATGATCCATCTCAGCCTCCTCCTGAGGTCTTTACCATCACAGATGCCAGTCTTCAGCCAATTTGATTCACTCCAGTAAGCAGTTGAGTGATATCAAGCAGCACTTGACACAGCAAAGGCTACGGGTCCCGACAATATCCTGGCTGTAATGCTGAAAACCTGTGCTCCAGAACTAGCCGAGCCTCTAGCCAAGCTGTTCCAGTACTGCTATAACACTAGCGTCTACCCAGAAAATTGCCCAGGTATGTCCTATCCACAAAAAGCAGGACAAATCCAATTCGGGCAATTATTGTCCTAACAGCCTACTCCCAATCATCAGTGAAGTGATGGAAGGTGTCATCAACAGTGATATCAAGCAGCACTTACTCACCAATTACCTGCTCACCGATGCCCAGATGGCTTTCCGCCAGGACTGCTCGGCTCCAGACCTCATTACAGCCTTGGTCCAAATATGAACAAGAGCTAAATTCCAGAGGTGAGGTGAGAGTGACTGTTTCAACCGAGTGTGGCACCAAGGAGCTCTATTAAAAGTGGACAATCAGGAACAGGGGGAAAACTCTCCAGTGGCTGGAGTCATACCTAGCACAAAGGAAGATGGTAATGTTTGTTGGAGGCCAATCATCTCAGCCCCAGGACATTGCTGCAGGAGTTTCTCAGGGCAGTGTCCAAGGCCCAACCATCTTCAGCTGCTTCATCAATGACTTTCCCTCCATCATAAGGTCAGAAATGGGGATGTTCGCTGATGATTGCAGTGTTCAGTTCCATTCTCAATCCCTCAGATAATGAAGCAGTCTGAGCCCGCATGCAGCAAGAGCTGGACAACATCCTGGTTTGGGCTGATATGTGGCAAGTAACATTCGCGCCAGACAAGTGCCAGGCAATGACCATCTCCAACAAGAAAGAGTCTAACCACCTCCCCTTTATACTCAATGGCATGCCAATTGCTGAATCTCCTACCATCAACATTCTGGGGGTCACCATTGATCAGAAACTCAACTGGACCAAACACATAAATGCCATGGCTACTAGAGCAGGTCAGAGGCTGGGGGCTGGGTATTCTGCGGAGAATGACTCACCTCCTGACTCTTCAAAGCCTTTCCACCATCTACAGTGCACAAGTCAGGAGTGTGATGGAATACTCTCCACTTGCCTGGACGAGTGCAGCTCCAACAACACTAAAGCTCGACACCGTCCAGGACAAAGCAGCCCGTTTGATTGGCACCCCATCCACCACCCTAAACATTCATTCCCTCCACCACTGGTGCACAGTGGCTGCAGTGTGTACCATCCACAGGATGCACTGCAGCAACTCACCAATGCTTCCCAAACCCGTGACCTCTACCACCTAGAAGGAGAAGAGTAGAAGTGTATTGGAACAACATCATCTTCAAGTCACACACCATTCCGACTTGGATATATATTGGCTGTTCTTTCATCGTTGATGGGTCAAAATCCTGGAACTCCCAACCTAACAGCGCTGTGGGAGCATCTTCACCACACGGACTGCAGCGGTTCAAGAAAAAGGCCCATCACCACCTTCTCAGGGCAACTGGGGTTGTACAATAAATGCTGGCCTTGCCAGTGATGTCCAAATTCGAGAATGAATATATTTTTAAAAATTGAGCAGTGTCCATCATGAGTCGAATCGGCAGGGGAGACATTGGGCGTGCAGCTGTCAAGCAGAGTTGCAGCATCTCTCTCGAATATTCCCACTGATGCTCTTGCAGCATTGAGATTCAAAATTCAAGATGTAAAAATAGCCAACTTCAATGCCATTGGAGACAGATTCCAGAGCAACATGAGTGAGGAATTCAGAGATGTCATGATGGTGCATTGTGCTGTGCTCAAACAGGAGTGGTCAACGTGAGCAATTCTCCCTCCAGCAGCTGCTGCAGCTAGAATAACTGGGTAGCTCTTAAGTTGGTGCTCTGGACAAATGACAGGAGAAGTGCCTGAAAGTAAACAAATTCCTGTAGCCTGAACAATGCAAAGTGCTGCTAGCATAATTGCAGTATCTGTGAGTTCATCTGATTTTGTGCCATGGGGAACTTTGGAAACAAGGACAAAAATGCTCTGATGATATTAACACACCAAATTACTACACATTAACACACATAGAATCATACAGCACAGAAGGAGGGCATTCGGCCCATTGTGCCTGTGCCGGCTCTTTGAAAGAGCTATCCAATTAGTCTTACTGTTTCCTCATAGCTCTATAAATGTTTCCTTTTAAAGTATTTATCCACTTCCCTTTTGAAAGTTACTATTGAATCTGCTTCCACCACCCTTTCAGGCAGTGCATTCCAGATCATAACAACTCGCTACATTAAAAAATTCTCATCTACCCTCTGGTTCTTTTGCCAATTACCTTAAATCTGTGTCCTCTGGTTACCGATCCACCTGCCAGTGGAAACAGTTTCTCCTTATTTACTCTATCAAAATTCTTCATACTTTGAACATGTTTATTAAATCTCCCCTTAACTATCTGTGCTATAAGAGCAATCCCAGCTTCTCCAATCTCTCCACATGACTGAAGTCCTTCATCCCTAGTATCATCCTAGTAAATCTCCTCTGCATCCTCTCCAAGGTCTTCACATCCTTCCTAAAGTGCGGTGCCAAGAATTGAACACAATACTCCAGCTGAGGCCCAACCCGTGTTTTATAAAGGTTTAGCATATCTTCCTTGCTTTTGTACTCTATGACTCTATTAATAAAGCCCAGGATCCCGTGTGCTTTTTTAAACAGCCTTCTCAACTTGTCCTCCCACCTTCAATGGTGTGTGTGTGTATGTACCCCGGATCTCTATTCCTGCACCCTCTCTGAAGTTGCACCACTAAGTTTATATTGCCAGTGTGGATTGAGCTCTAACTCACAGAGTACTTTGACCCCCCTCATTTGGATTGTTGAAATTTAAGGTTGTGGTCACTTAGGTATCTGAAAGACATCAGCGAAGATAAATGTATCTGCCTTTCCAACATTGAGGGTTATATATAATTTAGTAAAGCATTCGCCCTCTTTCAATAAATTGGTAAGTCTGTAACAGTACAAATTTATAATGGTTTCCTGGCAGAATGATCTTTTCCTAATCTGCATTCTATTAGACTGTCTTATGAAAATGCCACTGTCACATTTCATCCCGTAACTGATGGTTTACTCTATTCTTCTTTCCCTACCTGTAGGTACTCCTCTTTGGCTCATAATACTCCTGGCTGTAGTCCTGCTACTACTTATTGTGGATGGCATCTTGGCAATATTCATGTGCAAGAAGTGGCGTAGAACCATTTCGCAAGCAGCAATAGCTTAGAATATTCTACAGTAAGTTGGGAGTTATTGTATGATTTATGTAAATTCATGCAAATGTACTTAAATTACTATGGCACCGCTCTTCCATTGCCAGATATATGTGCTTTACACTTTTTAATGTGACAGTAGGATTTTCAGTTGTCAAAAGTAGTAATGTATCAGATTTGAGCTCAAAATAGACCTGCTCTATATATGTAATAGCAGAGGCATATTACAGAAATATAAAAATTCACTAGAAAAGAGAATAGTGCCAGAGGGCTGGTGGACAGCTAATTTAATTCCTATATTTAAAAAGGGAGATAGAACCAGTCCAAGGAACTTTTTTTAAATTTGTTCATGGGATGTGGGTGTCACTGGCACGGCCAGAATTTCTTGCCCATCCCTAATTTTTTTTTTTATTCGTTCACGGGATGTGGGCGTCGCTGGCAAGGCCGGCTTTTATTGCCCATCCCTAATTGCCCTCGAGAAGGTGGTGGTGAGCCGCCTTCTTGAACCGCTGCAGTCCGTGTGGTGACGGTTCTCCCACAGTGCTGTTAGGAAGGGAGTTCCAGGATTTTGACCCAGCGACAATGAAGGAACGGCGATATATTTCCAAGTCGGGATGGTGTGTGACTTGGAGGGGAACGTGCAGGTGGTGTTGTTCCCATGTGCCTGCTGCCCTTGTCCTTCTAGGTGGTAGAGGTCGCGGGTTTGGGAGGTGCTGTCGAAGAAGCCTTGGCGAGTTGCTGCAGTGCATCCTGTGGATGTGCACACTGCAGCCACTGTGCGCCGGTGGTGAAGGGAGTGAATGTTTAGGGTGGTGGATGGGGAGCCAATCAAGCGGGCTGCTTTGTCCTGGATGGTGTCGAGCTTCTTGAGTGTTGTTGGAGCCGCACTTATTCAGGCAAGCGGAGAGTATTCCATCACACTCCTGACTTTGACGGAGTGCAACGAAGGTTTACCAGACTGATTTCTGGGATGGCAGGACTGACGTATGAAGAGAGATTGGGTCGACTAGGCCTATATTCACTAGAGTTTAGAAGAATGAGAGGTGTTCTCATCTAAACATATAAAATTCTAACAGGACTAGACAGACTAGATGCAGGAAGGATGTTCCCGATGGCTGGGGAGTCCAGTACCAGGGGTCACAGTCTCAGGATACGGGGTATGCCATTTAGAACCGAGATGAGGAGAAATTTCTTCACTCAGAGGGTGGTGAACCTGTGGAATTCTCTACCACAGAAGGCAGTGGAGTCCAAGTCTTTAGATGTATTCAAGAAGGAGATTGATATATTACTTAATGCTAAAAGGATCAAGGCATATGGGGGAAAAGCGGGAACAGGATACTGAGTTAGATGATCAGGCATGATCATTGTGAATGGTGGAGCAGGTCCGAAGGATCGAATGGCCTACTCTTGCTCCTATTTTCTATACTATTACTTGTGCCTTGGAGATGGTGGAAAGGCTTTGGGGAGTCAGGAGGTGACTTGCTCTTGTAGCCACAGTATTTATATGGCTGGTCCAGTTAAGTTTCTGGTCAATGGTGACCCCCAGGATGTTGATGGTGGGGGATTCGGCAATGGTAATGCTGTTGAATGTCAAGGAGAGGTGGTTAGACTCTCTCTTGTTGGAGATGGTCATTGCCTGGCACTTGTCTGGCACGAATGTTACTTACCACTTATCAGCCCAAGCCTGGATGTTGCCCAGGTCTTGCAGCATGCGGGCACGGACTGCTTCATTACCTGAGGGGTTGCAAATGGAACTGAACACCGTGCAATCATCAGCGAACATCCCCACTTCTGACCTTATGATGGAGGGAAGGTCATTGATGAAGCAGCTGAAGATGATTCGGCCTAGGACACTGCCCTGAGGAACACCTGCAGCAATGTCCTGGGGCTGAGATGATTGGCCTCCAACAACCACTACCATCTTCCTTTGTGCCAGGTATGACTCCAGCCACTGGAGAGTTTGACTCCTGATTCCCATTGATTTCAATTTTTACTAGGGCTCCTTGGTGCCACACTCGGTCAAATGCTGCCTTGATGTCAAGGGCAGTCACTCTCACCTCACCTCTGGAATTCAGCTCTTTTGTCCATATTTGGACCAAGGCTGTAATGAGGTCTGGAGCCGAGTTGTCCTGGCTGAACCCAAACTGAGCATCGGTGAGCAGGTTATTGGTGAGTAAGTGCCGCTTGATAGCACTGTCGATGACACCTTCCATCACTTTGCTGATGATTGAGAGAGTGATGGGCCGATAATTGGCCGGATTAGATATGTCCTGCTTTTTGGGGACAGGACATACCTGGGCAATTTTTTACTTTGTTGTAGATGCCAGTGTTGTAGATCTACTGCAACAGCTTGGCTAGAGTCACAGCTAGTTTTGGAGCAAAAGTCTTCAGCACTACAGCCGGGATGTTGTCGGGGCCCATAGCCTTTGGTGTATGCAGTGCACTCAGCCGTTTCTTGATATCACGTGGAGTGAATCAAATTGGCTGAAAACTGGCTTCTGTGATGGTGGGGTTATCGGGAGGAGGCTGAGATGGATCATCCACTCGGCACTTCTGGCTGAAGATGGTTGCAAAGGCTTCAGCCTTGTCGTTCGCACTCACGTGCTGAGCTCTACCGTCATTAAGGATGGGGATGTTTACTGAGCCTCCTCTCCTTAGTTATTTAATTGTCCACCACCATTCACGACTGGATGACGCAGGATTGCAGAGCTTTGATCTGATCCGTTGGTTGTGGGATAACTTAGCTCTGTCCATAGCATGCTGCTTCCGCTGTTTAGCATGCATGTAGTCCTGAGTTGTAGCTTCACCAGGTTGGCACCTCATTTTTAGGTACGCCTGGTGCTGCTCCTGGCATGCTCTTCTACACTCCTCATTGATCCAGGGTTGATCCCCTGGCTTGTTGGTAATGGTAGAGTGAGGAATATGCCGGGCCATGAGGTTACAGATTGTGCTGGAATACAATTCTGCTGCTGCTGATGGCCCACAGCGCCTCATGGATGCCCAGTTTTGAGCTGCATGATCTGTTCTGAATTATCCCATTTAGCACGGCGGTAGTGCCACACAACATGTTGGATGGTGAAGATGGGACTTCGTCTCCACAAGGCCTGTGCGGTGGTCACTCCAACCAACACTGTCATGGACAGATTCATCTACGACAGGTAGATTGGTGAGTTTTTTTTTTATTCGTTCACGGGATGTGGGCGTCGCTGGCGAGGCCGGCATTTATTGCCCATCCCTAATTGCCCTCGAGAAGGTGGTGGTGAGCCGCCTTCTTGAACCGCTGCAGTCCGTGTGGTGACGGTTCTCCCACAGTGCTGTTAGGAAGGGAGTTCCAGGATTTTGACCCAGTGACAATGAAGGAACGGCGATATATTTCCAAGTCGGGATGGTGTGTGACTTGGAGGGGAACGTGCAGGTGGTGTTGTTCCCATGTGCCTGCTGCTCTTGTCCTTCTAGGTGGTAGAGGTCGCGGGTTTGGGAGGTGCTGTCGAAGAAGCCTTGGCGAGTTGCTGCAGTGCATCCTGTGGATGGTACACACTGCAGCCACAGTGCGCCGGTGGTGAAGGGATTGAATGTTTAGTGTAGTGGATGGGGTGCCAATCAAGCGGGCTGCTTTATCTTGGATGGTGTCGAGCTTCTTGAGTGTTGTTGGAGCTGCACTCATCCAGGCAAGTGGAGAGTACTCCATCACACTCCTGACTTGTGCCTTGTAGATGGTGGAAAGGCTTTGGGGAGTCAGGAGGTGAGTCACTCGCCGCAGAATACCCAGCCTCTGACCTGTTCTCGTAACCACAGTATTTATATGGCTGGTCCAGTTAAGTTTCTGGTCAATGGTGACCCCCAGGATGTTGATGGTGGGGGATTCGGCAATGGTAATGCTGTTGAATGTCAAGGAGAGGTGGTTAGACTCTCTCTTGTTGGAGATGGTCATTACCTGGCACTTGTCTGGCACGAATGTTACTTACCACTTATCAGCCCAAGCCTGGATGTTGCCCAGGTCTTGCAGCATGCGGGCACGGACTGCTTCATTACCTGAGGGGTTGCAAATGGAACTGAACACCGTGCAATCATCAGCGAACATCCCCACTTCTGACCTTATGATGGAGGGAAGGTCATTGATGAAGCAGCTGAAGATGATTCGGCCTAGGACACTGCCCTGAGGAACACCTGCAGCAATGTCCTGGGGCTGAGATGATTGGCCTCCAACAACCACTACCATCTTCCTTTGTGCTAGGTATGACTCCAGCCACTGGAGAGTTTGACTCCTGATTCCCATTGATTTCAATTTTTACTAGGGCTCCTTGGTGCCACACTCGGTCAAATGCTGCCTTGATGTCAAGGGCAGTCACTCTCACCTCACCTCTGGAATTCAGCTCTTTTGTCCATATTTGGACCAAGGCTGTAATGAGGTCTGGAGCCGAGTTGTCCTGGCTGAACCCAAACTGAGCATCGGTGAGCAGGTTATTGGTGAGTAAGTGCCGCTTGATAGCACTGTCGATGACACCTTCCATCACTTTGCTGATGATTGAGAGAGTGATGGGCCGATAATTGGCCGGATTAGATATGTCCTGCTTTTTGGGGACAGGACATACCTGGGCAATTTTTTACTTTGTTGTAGATGCCAGTGTTGTATATCTACTGCAACAGCTTGGCTAGAGTCACAGCTAGTTTTGGAGCAAAAGTCTTCAGCACTACAGCCGGGATGTTGTCGGGGCCCATAGCCTTTGGTGTATGCAGTGCACTCAGCCGTTTCTTGATATCACGTGGAGTGAATCAAATTGGCTGAAAACTGGCTTCTGTGATGGTGGGGTTATCGGGAGGAGGCTGAGATGGATCATCCACTCGGCACTTCTGGCTGAAGATGGTTGCAAAGGCTTCAGCCTTGTCATTCGCACTCACGTGCTGAGCTCTACCGTCATTAAGGATGGGGATGTTTACTGAGCCTCCTCTCCTTAGTTATTTAATTGTCCACCACCATTCACGACTGGATGACGCAGGATTGCAGAGCTTTGATCTGATCCGTTGGTTGTGGGATAACTTAGCTCTGTCCATAGCATGCTGCTTCCGCTGTTTAGCATGCATGTAGTCCTGAGTTGTAGCTTCACCAGGTTGGCACCTCATTTTTAGGTACGCCTGGTGCTGCTCCTGGCATGCTCTTCTACACTCCTCATTGATCCAGGGTTGATCCCCTGGCTTGTTGGTAATGGTAGAGTGAGGAATATGCCGGGCCATGAGGTTACAGATTGTGCTGGAATACAATTCTGCTGCTGCTGATGGCCCACAGCGCCTCATGGATGCCCAGTTTTGAGCTGCATGATCTGTTCTGAATTATCCCATTTAGCACGGCGGTAGTGCCACACAACATGTTGGATGGTGAAGATGGGACTTCGTCTCCACAAGGCCTGTGCGGTGGTCACTCCAACCAACACTGTCATGGACAGATTCATCTACGACAGGTAGATTGGTGAGTTTTTTTTTTATTCGTTCACGGGATGTGGGCGTCGCTGGCGAGGCCGGCATTTATTGCCCATCCCTAATTGCCCTCGAGAAGGTGGTGGTGAGCCGCCTTCTTGAACCGCTGCAGTCCGTGTGGTGACGGTTCTCCCACAGTGCTGTTAGGAAGGGAGTTCCAGGATTTTGACCCAGTGACAATGAAGGAACGGCGATATATTTCCAAGTCGGGATGGTGTGTGACTTGGAGGGGAACGTGCAGGTGGTGTTGTTCCCATGTGCCTGCTGCTCTTGTCCTTCTAGGTGGTAGAGGTCGCGGGTTTGGGAGGTGCTGTCGAAGAAGCCTTGGCGAGTTGCTGCAGTGCATCCTGTGGATGGTACACACTGCAGCCACAGTGCGCCGGTGGTGAAGGGATTGAATGTTTAGTGTAGTGGATGGGGTGCCAATCAAGCGGGCTGCTTTATCTTGGATGGTGTCGAGCTTCTTGAGTGTTGTTGGAGCTGCACTCATCCAAGCAAGTGGAGAGTACTCCATCACACTCCTGACTTGTGCCTTGTAGATGGTGGAAAGGCTTTGGGGAGTCAGGAGGTGAGTCACTCGCCGCAGAATACCCAGCCTCTGACCTGTTCTCGTAACCACAGTATTTATATGGCTGGTCCAGTTAAGTTTCTGGTCAATGGTGACCCCCAGGATGTTGATGTTGGGGGATTCGGTGATGGTAATGCCGTTGAATATCAGGGGGAGGTGGTTAGACTCTCTCTTGTTGGAGATGGTCATTGCCTGGCACTTATCTGGCGCGAATGTTACTTGCCACTTATGAGCCAAAGCCTGGATGTTTTCCAGGTCTTGCTGCATGCGGGCTCGGACTGCTTCATTATTTGAGGGGTTGCGAATGGAACTGAACACTGTGCAGTCATCAGCGAACATCCCCATTTCTGACCTTATGATGGAGGGAAGGTCATTGATGAAGCAGCTGAAGATGGTTGGTCCTAGGACACTGCCCTGAGGAACTCCTGCAGCAATGTCCTGGGGCTGAGATGATTGGCCTCCAACAACCATCTTCCTTTGTGCTAGGTATGACTCCAGCCACTGGAGAAATCTCCCCCTGATTCCCATTGACATCAATTTTACGAAGGCTCCTTGGTGCCATGCTCGGTCAAATGCTGCCTTGATATCAAGGGCAGTCACTCTCACCTCACCTCTGGAATTCAGCTCTTTTGTCCATGTTTGGACCAAGGCTGTAATGAGGTCTGGAGCCAAGTGGTCCTGGCGGAACACAAACTGAGCATCGGTGAGCAGGTTATTGGTAAGTGCCGCTTGATAGCATTGTCAACGACGCCTTCCATCACTTTGCTGATGATTGAGAGTGGACTGATGGGGCAGTAATTGGCCTGATTGCATTTGTCCTGCCTTTTGTGGACAGTTGAAAACAATTTTACAACACCAAGTTATAGTCCAGCAATTTTATTTTAAATTCACAAGCTTTCGGAGACTTCCTCCTTCCTCAGGTAAATGTTCAGGAGCTCCTTGAAGCCTACGCATTTATACATATAGAACAATACATGGTGTTTACAGACTGCCCCTGAAACTGCCCGTTGCCAAGGCAATCACCGTGTTCAGACAGAGAGGTGTCACCTGCAGAACCCCCGAATACACATTCAACAAAAAAACAAACAGGGAAAAAAAACAGAGAAAAAAAACAGAGAGAGGCAGAAACATCCGGAAGGCAGAGAAAGCCAGCAAATGACCCATTATATTAAAAACAGATAACATTTGTTCGCTGGTGGGGTAACGTGTAGCGTGACATGAACCCAAGATCCCGGTTGAGGCCGTCCTCATGGGTGCGGAACTTGGCTATCAATTTCTGCTCGACGATTTTGCGTTGTCGTGTGTCTCGAAGGCCGCCTTGGAGTACGCTTACCCGAAGGTCGGTGGATGAATGTCCTTGACTGCTGAAGTGTTCCCCGACTGGGAGGGAACCCTCCTGTTTGGCGATTGTTGCGCGGTGTCCGTTCATCCGTTGTCGCAGCGTCTGCATGGTCTCGCCAATGTACCATGCTCTGGGGCATCCTTTCCTGCAACGTATGAGGTAGACAACGTTGGCCGAGTCACAGGAGTATGAACCATGCACCTGGTGGGTGGTGTCCTCTCGTGTGATGGTGGTATCTGTGTCGATGATCTGGCATGTCTTGCAGAGGTTACCGTGGCAGGGTTGTGTGGCGTCGTGGACGCTGTTCTCTTGAAAGCTAGGTAATTTGCTGCGAACGATGGTCTGTTTGAGGTTGGGTGGCTGTTTAAAGGCGAGTAGTGGAGGTGTGGGGATGGCCATGGCGAGGTGTTTGTCCTCATTGATGACATGTTGAAGGCTGCGGAGAACATGGCGTAGTTTCTCCGCTCCGGGGAAGTACTGGACGACAAAGGGTACTCTGTTGGTTGCGTCCCGTGTTAGTCTCCTGAGGAGGTCTATGCGATTTTTTGCTGTGGCCCGTCGGAACTGTCGATCGATGAGTCGAGCGTCATATCCCGTTCTTACTAGGGCGTCTTTCAGCGTCTGTAGGTGTCCATCGCGTTCCTCCTCGTCTGAGCAGACCCTGTGTATTCGCAGGGCCTGTCCATAGGGGATGGCCTCTTTGACGTGGTTAGGGTGGAAGCTGGAAAAGTGGAGCATCGTGAGGTTGTCCGTGGGCTTGCGGTAGAGTGAGGTGCTGAGGTGCCCGCCTTTGATGGAGATTCGTGTGTCCAAGAAAGAAACTGATTCTGAGGAGTAGTCCATGGTGAGCTTGATGGTGGGATGGAACTTGTTGATGTTATCGTGTAGTCTCTTTAGTGATTCCTTGCCGTGGGTCCATAGAAAGAAAATGTCGTCGATGTATCTGGTGTATAGTGTTGGTTGGAGGTCTTGTGCAGTGAAGAAGTCCTGCTCGAACTTGTGCATGAAAATGTTGGCGTATTGGGGTGCGAATTTGGTCCCCATGGCTGTTCCGTGTGTTTGGGTAAAGAACTGGTTATCGAAGGTGAAGACATTGTGATCCAGGATGAAGCGGATGAGTTGTAGGATGGCTTCCGGAGATTGGCTGTTGTTGGTGTTGAGTATTGATGCTGTCGCAGCGATGCCGTCATCGTGGGGGATACTGGTGTATAGTGCCGAGACGTCCATCGTGGTGAGAAGTGTTCCTGGTTCAACTGGTCCGTGGGTACTGAGTTTTTGTAGGAACATAAGAACATAAGAACATAAGAAATTGGAGCAGGAGTAGGCCAATCGGCCCCTCGAGCCTGCTCCGCCATTCAATAAGATCATGGCTGATCTTATTGAATGCCGGAGCAGGCTCGAGGGGCCGGAAGTCTGTAGTGTCGCGACAGAAGCTGGGGGTTCCCTGTACGATGGGTTTCAGGATGCCCTCGATGTATCCAGAGAGGTTCTCACACAGGGTTCCGTTGCCTGATACGATGGGACGTCCGGGTGTGTTGGCTTTGTGTATCTTTGGGAGGCAGTAGAAGTCTCCCACGCGGGGATTACGTGGGATGAGAGTGCGTAGGATGCTTTGAAGGTCTGGATCGAAGGTCTTGATCAGTTTGTTGAGCTGGTGGGTGTGTTCTTTGGTCGGATCTGCGGGTAACCGTCTGTAGTGTTCCTGGTTGTCCAGTTGTCGGTATGCTTCTTTGCAATAGTCTGTTCTGTTCTGTATGACTATGGCTCCTCCTTTGTCCGCTGGTTTGATGACGATGTTGCGGTTGGTCTTGAGAGCGTTGATGGCGTTGCGTTGTGCTCGGGTGACATTCTGGACTGTCTTCTGAGTGCGGCTGATGAATCTGGCATTGACGCATTTCCTGACAGCTTGAGCATACATGTCCAGCTGAGGGCAGCGACCCTCCGGAGGAGTCCAGTTTGACTCTTTCCTCTTCGGTTGCTGTACCGCGGATCCCTCTGTCTGCTGTTCCGGATCGTCGATTGTCTCATTGGGTTCGCTGCTGAAATCTTGGGGTTTGTAGTAGAATTCCCGGAGCCTCATTCTCCTGATGAATTCCTCTGTGTCCGCCGCGAGACTAGTGGGGTCCATTTTGGTAGTGGGGCAGAAATTGAGCCCTCGGCTGAGAACTTCGATTTCGTCTGGTTGAAGGACAGGACATACCTGGGCAATTTTCCACATTGTCGGGTAGATGCCAGTGTTGTAGCTGTACTGGAACAGCTTAGCTAGAGGCGCAGCTAGTTCTGGAGCACAAGTCTTCAGCACTACAGCCGGGATGTTGTCGGGGCCCATAGCCTTTGCTGTATCCAGTGCACTCAGCCATTTCTTGATATCACGTGGAGTGAATCGAATTGGCTGAAGACTGGCTTCTGTGAAGGTGGGGATATCGGGAGGAGGGAGAGTTGGATCATCCACTCGACACTTCTGGCTGAAGATGGTTGCAAACGCTTCGGCCTTGTCTTTTGCACTCACGTGCTGAACTCTGCCATCATTGAGGATGGGGATGTTTACAGCGCCACCTCCTCCTCCCGTTAGTTGTTTAATTGTCCACCACCATTCACGACTGGATGTGGCAGGACTGCAGAGCTTTAATCTGATCCGTTGGTTGTGGAATCGCTTCGCTCTGTCTATGGTATGTTGCTTCCGTTTAGCATGCATGTGGTCCTGAGTTGTAGCTTCACCAGGTTGGCACCTCATTTTTCGGTACGCCTGGTGCTGCTCCTGGCATGCTCTTCTACACTCCTCATTGAACCAGGGTTGATCCCTTGGCTTGTTGTTAATGGTAGAGTGAGGAATATGCCAGGCCGTGAGGTTACAGATTGTGCTGGAATACAATTCTGCTGCTGCTGATGGCCCACAGCGCCTCAGGGATGCCCAGTTTTGAGCTGCTAGATCTGTTGTGAATCTGACCCATTTAGCACGTTGATAGTGCCACACATCACATTGGATGGTGTCCTCAGTGTGAGGATGGGACTTCGTCTCCACGAGGACTGTGCGGTGGTCACTCCTCCCAATGATGTCATGGATAGATGTATCTGCGATAGGTAGATTGGTGAGGACGAGGTCAGTACGTTTTTCCCTCATGTTGGTTCGCTCACCACCTGCCGCAGGCCTAGTCTGACAGCTATGTCCTTCAGGACTCGGCCAGCTCGGTCAGTTGTGGTGCTACCGAGCCACTCTTGGTGATGGACATTGAAGTCCCCCACCCAGAGTACATTCTGTGCCCTTGCTACCCTCAGTGCTTCCTCCAAGTGATGCTCAACATGGAAGAGGATTGATTCATCATCTGAGGGAGGACGGTAGGTTGTAATCGGCAGGAGATTTTCTTGCCCATGTTTGACCTGATGCCATGAGATTTCATGGGGTCTGGAGTCAATGTTGAGGACTCCCAGGGCCACTGTTGAGGACTCCCAGGGCCACTCCCTCCTGACTGTATATCACTGTACCGCCACCTTCGTTGGGTCTGTCCTGCCGGTGGGACAGGACATACCCAGGGATGGTGATGGAAGAGCCTGGGATGTTGGTTGAAAGGTATGATTCGGTGAGTATGGCTTTGTCAGACTCGTCTGTGGGACAGCTCTCCCAATTTTGGCACAAGTCCCCAGATGTTAGTGAGGAGGATTTTGCAGGGTCGACTGGGCTTGTTTTGCCTTTGTCGTGTCCGGTGCCTCGTGGTCCGATTTCGGGTGGTCCCTCTGGTTTTATTCTTATTTTTTTTTTAGCAAGATTGTACAGCTGAGTGTCTTGCTAGGCCATTTCAGAGGGCAATTAAGAATCAACCACATTGCTGTGGGTCTGGAGTCACATATAGGACAGACCGGGTAAGGACGACAGGTTTCCTCCCCTAAAGGACATTGGTGAACCAGATAGGTTTTTACGATAATCCGGTAGTTTCATGGCCACCATTACTGATACTAGTATTTTCATTCCAGATTTTGTTTAATTAATTGAATTTAAATTCCCCAGCTGCGTGATGGGATTTGAGCTCATGATTCCGGATTATTAGTCCTGGCCTCTGGATTACTAGTCCAGTAACATAACCACTATGCTACCGTACCCTGCTGTAACCTCCTTAATAATAGATTCTCGCATTTTCCCTGTGACGGATGTTAAGCTAACTGGCCTGTCGTTTCCCGCTTTTTGTCTCCCTCCTTTCTTAGAATCATATCATAGAATCATAGAAGTTACAACATGGAAACAGGCCCTTCGGCCCAACATGTCCATGTCGCCCAGTTTATACCACTAAGCTAGTCCCAATTGCCTGCACTTGGCCCATATCCCTCGATACCCATCTTCCCCATGTATCTGTCCAAATGCTTTTTAAAAGACAAAATTGTACCCGCCTCTACTACTGCCTCTGGCAGCTCGTTCCAGACACTCACCACCCTTTGAGTGAAAAAATTGCCCCTCTGGATCCTTTTGTATCTCTCCCCTCTCACCTTAAATCTGTGCCCCCTCGTTATAGACTCCCCTACCTTTGGGAAAAGATTTTGACTATCGACCTTATCTATGCCCCTCATTATTTTATAGACTTCTATAAGATCACCCCTTAACCTCCTACTCTCCAGGGAATAAAGTCCCAGTCTGTCTAACCTCTCCCTGTAAGTCAAACCATCAAGTCCCGGTAGCATCCTAGTAAATCTTTTCTGCACTCTTTCTAGTTTAATAATATCCTTTCTATAATAGGGTGACCAGAACTGTACACAGTACTCCAAGTGTGGCCTCACCAATGCCCTGTACAACTTCAACAAGACATCCCAACTCCTGCATTCAATGTTCTGACCAATGAAACCAAGCATGCTGAATGCCTTCTTCACCACCCTATCCACCTGTGACTCCACTTTCAAGGAGCTATGAATCTGTACTCCTAGATCTCTTTGTTCTATAACTCTCCCCAACGCCCTACCATTAACGGAGTAGGTCCTGGCCCGATTCGATCTACCAAAATGCATCACCTCACATTTATCTAAATTAAACTCCATCTGCCATTCATCGGCCCACTGGCCCAATTTATCAAGATCCCGTTGCAATCCTAGATAACCTTCTTCACTGTCCACAATGCCACCAATCTTGGTGTCATCTGCAAACTTACTAACCATGCTTCCTAAATTCTCATCCAAATCATTAATATAAATAACAAATAACAGCGGACCCAGCACCGATCCCTGAGGCACACCGCTGGACACAGGCATCCAGTTTGAAAAACAACCCTCGACAACCACCCTCTGTCTTCTGTCGTCAAGCCAATTTTGTATCCAATTGGCTACCTCACCTTGGATCCCATGAGATTTAACCTTATGTAACAACCTACCATGCGGTACCTTGTCAAATGCTTTGCTGAAGTCCATGTAGACCACGTCTACTGCACAGCCCTCATCTATCTTCTTGGTTACCCCTTCAAAAAACTCAATCAAATTCGTGAGACATGATTTTCCTCTCACAAAACCATGCTGACTGTTCCTAATTAGTCCCTGCCTCTCCAAATGCCTGTAGATTCTGTCCCTCAGAATACCCTCTAACAACTTACCCACTACAGATGTCAGGCTCACTGGTCTGTAGTTCCCAGGCTTTTCCCTGCCGCCCTTCTTAAACAAAGGCACAACATTTGCTACCCTCCAATCTTCAGGCACCTCACCTGTAGCGGTGGATGATTCAAATATCTCTGCTAGGGGACCCGCAATTTCCTCCCTAACCTCCCATAACGTCCTGGGATACATTTCATCAGGTCCCGGAGATTTATCTACCTTGATGCGCGTTAAGACTTCCAGCACCTCCCTCTCTGTAATATGTACACTCCTCAAGACATCACTATTTATTTCCCCAAGTTCCCTAACATCCATGCCTTTCTCAACCGTAAATACCGATGTGAAATATTCATTCAGGATCTCACCCATCTCTTGTGGTTCCGCACATAGATGACCTTGTTGATCCTTAAGAGGCCCTACTCTCTCCCTAGTTACCCTTTTGCCCTTTATGTATTTGTAGAAGCTCTTTGGATTCACCTTTGCCTGATCTGCCAAAGCAATCTCATATCCCCTTTTTGCCCTCCTGATTTCTCTCTTAACTCTACTCCGGCAATCTCTATACTCTTCAAGGGATCCACTTGATCCCAGCTGCCTATGCATGTCATATGCCTCCTTCTTATTTTTGACTAGTGCCTCAATCTCCCGAGTCATCCAAGGTTCCCTAATTCTACCAGCCTTGCCCTTCACTTTATAAGGAATGTGCTTACACTGAACCCTGGTTAACACACTTTTGAAAGCCTCCCACTTACCAGACGTCCCTTTGCCTGCCAACAGACTCTCCCAATCAACTTCTGAAAGTTCCTGTCTAATACCATCAAAATTGGCCTTTCCCCAATTTAGAATTTTAACTTTTGGGCCAGACCTATCCTTCTCCATAGCTATCTTAAAACTAATGGAATTATGATCACTGGTCCCAAAGTGATCCCTCACTAACACTTCTGTCACCTGCCCTTCCTTATTTCCCAAGAGGAGGTCAAGTTTTGCCCCCTCTCTAGTCGGGCCATCCACATACTGAATGAGAAATTCCTCCTGAATACACTCAACAAATTTCTGTCCATCCAAGCCCCTAATGCTATGGCTGTCCCAGTCAATGTTGGGAAAGTTAAAGTCCCCTACTATTACCACCCTATTTTTCTTGCAGCTGTCTGTAATCTCCTTACATATTTGCTCCTCAATTTCCCGTTGACTATTTGGGGGTCTGTAGTACAATCCTATCAAAGTGATCTCTCCCTTCTTATTTTTCAGTTCTACCCATATGGACTCAGTGGGCGAACCCTCGGATATATCCCCTCTCACTACTGCCGTGATGTTCTCCCTAATCAAGAACGCAACTCCCCCTCCTCTCTTACCTCCTGCTCTATCTTTCCTATAGCATCTGTACCCTGGAACATTGAGCTGCCAGTCCTGCCCCTCCCTTAGCCATGTTTCAGTAATAGCTATAACATCCCAGTCCCATGTACCCATCCATGCCCTGAGTTCATCTGCCTTGCCCATCAGACTTCTTGCATTGAAATAAATGCAGTTTAATCTAGACTTCCCTTGGTCTTTGCCCTGCTTTCTCAGACCATCTGTCCGGTCATGTTCTGTACACTCTCCCTTACTGCCTTTTGTTTCTGTCACCACTTTATTTCCCACTGACTTCCTGCATCGGTTCCCATCCCCCTGCCACATTAGTTTAAACCCTCCCCAACAGCACTGGCAAACACTCCCCCTAGGACATTGGTTCCAGTCCTGCCCAGATGCAGACCGTCCAATTTGTAATGGTCCCACCTCCCCCAGAACCGGTTCCAATGGCCCAGGAATTTGAATCCCTCCAGCTTGCACCATCTCTCAAGCCACGTATTCATCT
Source organism: Heptranchias perlo (assembly GCF_035084215.1). Classification (NCBI taxonomy): domain Eukaryota; kingdom Metazoa; phylum Chordata; class Chondrichthyes; order Hexanchiformes; family Hexanchidae; genus Heptranchias; species Heptranchias perlo. Next base: position 1,406,804 of record NC_090325.1, on the reverse strand, counting down.
TAGCTATCCTGTCATTCCTACTCTGACTAACCCGTGGCACTGGTAGCAATCCTGAGATTACTACCTTTGAGGTCCTACTCTTTAGTTTAACTCCTAACTCCCTAAATTCAGCTTGTAGGACCTCATCCTGTTTTTTACCTATATCGTTGGTGCCGATATGCACCACGACAACTGGCTGTTCACCCTCCCCCTCCAGAATGTCCTGCAGCCGCTCCGAGACATCCTTGACCCTTGCACCAGGGAGGCAACATACCATCCTGGAGTCTCGGTTGCGTCCGCAGAAACGCCTGTCTATTCCCCTTACAATCGAGTCCCCTATCACTATAGCTCTGCCACTCTTTTTCCTGCCCTCCTGTGCAGCAGAGCCAGCCACGGTGCCATGAACCTGGCCACTGCCACCTTCCCCTGGTGAGCCATCTCCGCCAACAGTATCCAAAACGGTATACCTGTTTTGGAGGGAGATGACCGCAGGGGACCCCTGCACTGCCTTCCTACTCTTCCTCTGTCTGTTGGTCACCCATTCACTATCTCCCTCAGTAATTTTTATCTGCGGTGTGACCAACTCACTGAACGTGCTATCCACGACTTTCTCAGCATCGCGGATGCTCCAAAGTGAGTCCATCCGCAGCTCCAGAGCCGTCAAGCGGTCAAACAATAGCTGCAGCTGGACACACTTCCCGCAGGTGAAGGAATCAGGGATACAGGAAGGAGCCCTGAATTCCCACATCCCACAAGAGGAACATGACACGGCGCTGGGATCTCCTGCCATGACTTAACCCTTAAATTAGCTTAAGAACAACTACAATGTCAAGAGAAAAAAAAAGGAAAGAAAAACTACTTACCACTCCCTTTAAGGAGTTTACTCCTTTAAATTGTTCTCAATTTAGAGAATGTTAACTACACTAGGGACCTTGATTCACTAAAAAATACATTCTGACCTGGGGACTTGTCAGCTTTTAGTTCTAATAATTTTTTCAAAACCCTTTCCCCGGTGATTGTAAATGTTTTAAGCTCCTCCCTCCCTTTCACCTCTTGATTTACAATTATTTCTGGCATGTTATTTGCATCCTCTACAGTGAAGACGGACACAAAATATCTGTTCAATTCATCCGCCATTTCCTTGTTCTCCATTATTAATTCCCAGACTCACTCTCAAGAGGACCAACACTCACTTTACTGACTCTTTTCCTTTTTAAATACCTGTAGAAACTCTTACCATCTGTTTTTATATTTCTAGCTAGCTTTCTCTCATACTGTAATTTCTCCCTCCTTATTATTCTTTTAGTCATTCTTTGGTGTTTTTAATATTCTGTCCAATCTTCTGACCTGCCACTAATATTCGCGGAATTGTATGACTTTTCTTTCAATTTGATACGATCTTTAACTTCCTTAGTGACCCACGGATGGTACTTCCTTCCCCTTGAGTCTTTCTTTCTCACTGGACTGTATCTTTGCTGAGTGTTATGAAATATCTCATTAAATGTCTGCCACTGCATCTCTACTGACCTATCCCTTCACCTAAATTCCCAGTTCACTTTAGCCAGCTCTGTCTTCATGCCCTCATAATGGCCCTAATTTAAGTTCAAAACACTAGTCTTAGACTTACTCTTCTCTCCCTCAAACTGAATGCGAAATTCAATCATATTATGATCACTGCTACCTACAGGCTCCTTTACAATGAGGTCATTAATTAACCCTGCCTCATTACACATTACCAGATCCAGAATAGTCTGCTCTCTGGTTGGCTCGAAAACGTGCTGCTCTAAGAAACTGTCCCGAAAGCACTGTGAACTCATCTTCCAGGCTACCTTTGCCAATCAGATTCTTTCAATCTATATGTAGATTAGAATCACCCGATTATCGCTGTTCCTTTCTCACAAGCCCCCATTATTTATTCCTGTATACCCTGGCCGACAGTGTGGTTACTGTTAGGGGGCCTATAAACTACTCCCACAAGTGACTTCTTACCTCCACCCAAACTGATTCTACACCTTGGTCTTTAGAACTAAGGTAGTCATGATGTGGAGATGCCGGTGATGGACTGGGGTTGACAATTGTAAACAATTTTACAACACCAAGTTATAGTCCAGCAATTTTATTTTAAATTCACAAGCTTTCGGAGGCTTCCTCCTTCCTCAGGTAAATGTTCAGGAGCTCCTGAACATTCCCCCCCTCCCTCACTCTCACTTCCCCCCTCCCCTCCTGAACATTTACCTGAGGAAGGAGGAAGCCTCCGAAAGCTTGTGAATTTAAAATAAAATTGCTGGACTATAACTTGGTGTTGTAAAATTGTTTACAATTTAGAACTAAGGTCATTTCTCTCTATTATACTCATGTCATCCTTCATTAACAGAGCGACCCCTCCACCTTTTCCCAGCTTCCTGTCCTTCTGAAATGTCAAGTTTCAGAAGCCGAAAGCGTCCCGTCCTGACGGTGAAGGGGCTCCGGCTCCGGCTCCGACTCCGGCTCCGGGCTCCTCCCAGCGGCACCTCTTGCCAACACTTGCACTCCTCGACAATTAATGCCACTTCTAGTGGTGCGATTGGTGGAGCTGCTGAAGAGACTCGTCATTGATTGAACGGAAAGAGGCCCGGAGTCCGGGGTAAGGGCCGGGAGTCCGAGTCCGAGTCCGGGGTAAGGGCCGGGAGTCCGAGTCCGAGGTAAGGGCCGGGAGTCCGAGTCCGAGTCCGGGGTAAGGGCCGGGAGTCCGAGTCCGAGTCCGGGGTAAGGGCCGGGAGTCCGGGTCCGGGGTAAGGGCCGGGAGTCCGAGTCCGAGTCCGGGGTAAGGGCCGGGAGTCCGGGTCCGGGGTAAGGGCCGGGAGTCCGAGTCCGGGGTAAGGGCCGGGTGTCCGAGTCCGGGGTAAGGGCCGGGTGTCCGAGTCCGGGGTAAGGGCCGGGTGTCCGAGTCCGGGGTAAGGGCCGGGAGTCCGAGTCCGAGTCCGGGGTAAGGGCCGGGAGTCCGAGTCCGGGGTAAGGGCCGGGAGTCCGAGTCCGAGTCCGGGGTAAGGGCCGGGAGTCCGAGTCCGGGGTAAGGGCCGGGAGTCCGAGTCCGAGTCCGGGGTAAGGGCCGGGAGTCCGAGTCCGAGTCCGGGGTAAGGGCCGGGAGTCCGAGTCCGAGTCCGGGGTAAGGGCCGGGAGTCCGAGTCCGAGTCCGGGGTAAGGGCCGGGAGTCCGAGTCCGAGTCCGGGGTAAGGGCCGGGAGTCCGAGTCCGAGTCCGGGGTAAGGGCCGGGTGTCCGAGTCCGGGGTAAGGGCCGGGAGTCCGAGTCCGGGGTAAGGGCCGGGAGTCCGAGTCCGAGTCCGGGGTAAGGGCCGGGAGTCCGAGTCCGAGTCCGGGGTAAGGGCCGGGAGTCCGAGTCCGAGTCCGGGGTAAGGGCCGGGAGTCCGAGTCCGAGTCCGGGGTAAGGGCCGGGAGTCCGAGTCCGAGTCCGGGGTAAGGGCCGGGAGTCCGAGTCCGAGTCCGGGGTAAGGGCCGGGAGTCCGAGTCCGAGTCCGGGGTAAGGGCCGGGAGTCCGAGTCCGAGTCCGGGGTAAGGGCCGGGTGTCCGAGTCCGGGGTAAGGGCCGGGTGTCCGAGTCCGGGGTAAGGGCCGGGAGTCCGAGTCCGGGGTAAGGGCCGGGAGTCCGAGTCCGGGGTAAGGGCCGGGAGTCCGAGTCCGGGGTAAGGGCCGGGAGTCCGAGTCCGGGGTAAGGGCCGGGTGTCCGAGTCCGGGGTAAGGGCCGGGAGTCCGAGTCCGGGGTAAGGGCCGGGAGTCCGAGTCCGGGGTAAGGGCCGGGAGTCCGAGTCCGGGGTAAGGGCCGGGAGTCCGAGTCCGGGGTAAGGGCCGGGAGTCCGGGGTAAGGGCCGGGAGTCCGAGTCCGGGGTAAGGGCCGGGAGTCCGGGGTAAGGGCCGGGAGTCCGAGTCCGGGGTAAGGGCCGGGAGTCCGAGTCCGGGGTAAGGGCCGGGAGTCCGAGTCCGGGGTAAGGGCCGGGAGTCCGGGTCCGGGGTAAGGGCCGGGAGTCCGGGTCCGAGCAGTATCTGTATGAGGGAGCCGGTCAGTCACTCTGTGTAATGTATTCAAGGCTGCACCAGATGGGGAACGGAATAAAAGCGGGCCCAGGGTTTATTTTTCACACCAATTGGCGAGTTGTCCCCTCCTGCAATCGATCTTGAGTTTCGATGAAATGGGTCTGTCATCAGAATCACCTGGTCTGTCGTCCTTCCTGTGTTGTGTATTCTGGCTCTGGGTTGTACTTTATGTAGTGAATGAGTTACTGGCACAAAGTTATCCTTAACATCTACAATAGATACAATGTAAAAAATTTTTGAAAAAAGATGTTATTGTACCCATTGTCACATTATACTAACAGGTGGAGGCCATTCAGCCCTCTGAGCCTGTTCGGCCAATTTGCTGATTTATCTGCCTTGGTTCTGTAACCCTTAATCCCAATGCCTAACAAAAATCTATCAATTTCAGCTTTTTGGGGGAGAGTTCGTTCCAGATTTTCACTATCCTTTGTGTGAAGAAGTGCTTCCTGACATCACCCCTGAACAGCCTAATTCTAATATTATACAAACTAGGAGCAGGAGTAGGCCATGCGGCCCTTCGAGCCTGCTCTGCCTTTTAATATGATCATGGCTGATCCTCTATCTCAATACCATTTTAAGGTTATGCCTGCTCATTCTGGACTCCCCCACCACAGGAAATAATTTCGATCTACCCTATCAATTTATTTAATCATCTTAAACACCTCAATTAGATCACCCCTTAATCTTCTATACTCAAAGGAATTTAAAATAAAATTGCTGGACTATAACTTGGTGTTGTAAAATTGTTTACAATTGTCAACCCCAGTCCATCACCGGCATCTCCACATCAAAGGAATACAAGCATAGTCTATGCAACCTGTCCTCATAATTCAATCCTTTTATCCCCGGTATTATTCTGGTGAATCTGCACTGCACCCCCTCCAAGGTCAATGTAAACTTCCTGAGATGCAGTGCCCCGGAACTGAATGCGGAGCTCCAGGGCTACGGTGATAGGGCAGGGGAGTGAGACTAGCTGGATTGCTCGTGCAAAGAGCCGGCATGGACTCAGTGGGCTAAATGACCACCTTCTGTGCTGTAACCTTTATGATTCTATGTGGTCCAACCAGAGCTCTGTGCAGCTGTAATATAACTTCCATCCCATTGTATTCCAGCCCTCAAGACAAAGGCCAACATTCCATTAGCCTTTTAAATTATTTTTTGTACCTGTCCACTAATTTTTAGTGATTTCTGTACTTAGATCCCTAAATCTCTCTGATCATCCACTGTTCCAAGTTTCTCGCCATTGAGAAAATGACCGATCTTTCTTAGGTCCAAACACTCTCATTTTCCGACATTGAACTCCATCTGCCATTGTTTTGTCCATTCACAAATCTATCGATGGCCCTTTGCAACTTTCTGCTTCCATCTACACTATTTACTGTGCCAACTAACCTCTTGTCAGCAAACTTAGATATACGGCTCACTATTCTTTCATCTAAGTCATTTATAAATATAGTGAAAAGCTGAGGCCCCAGTACAGATGCCTGGGGGATCTAGTCACATCCTGCAAATTTGAGTACATACCCATTATCCCGACTTTGTCTCCAACCTCCCAACAATTCTCTATCCAAGCCAGTAGGTTGCCTCCAATTCCATTTGCATTCATTTTTGTTATCTTTTATATGGAACCTTGTTGAATGCCTTCTTGAAATCCATATAAATAAAATCCATAGACATTCCCTTATCTACCATTTCAGTTACCTCCTCAAAAAACTCAACATGGTTCTTTAGACATGTCTTACCCTTTACAAATCCATGCTGGCTTTCTCTGATCAGCTCATATTTGTTCAAATGCTCAGCCACTCTGTCCCTAATAACAGATTCTAGTAACTTCCCCACAACCGACATTAGATCAATCGGTCTATAATTTCCTGGTTTATCTCTCATACCCTTCTTAAATAGTGGAAATTATAATTTGCACCTTCAGTTTCAAGTCCCGAAGTTACATAGGAATTGCCGGATGAAAAAACACCGAGGTCTGTCTAATTCTCCTTCTATCCAAGTAGTAGCATGATCCAATAGAAATGGAGTTATTGACTAATCATGGCAATGGATCTCTATCAATTTTTTCTATTCGTTCATGGGATGTGGGCGTTGCTGGCGAGGCCGGTATTTATTGCCCATCCCCAGTTGCCCTTGAGAAGGTGGTGGTGAGCTGCCTTTTTGAACCGCTGCAGTCCGTGGTGAAGGTTCTCCCACAGTGCTGTTAGGAAGGGAGTTCCAGGATTTTGACCCAGCGACGATGAAGGAACGGCGATATATTTCCAAGTCGGGATGGTGTGTGACTTGGAGGGGAACGTGCAGGTGGTGTTGTTCCCATGTGCCTGCTGCCCTTGTCCTTCTAGGTGGTAGAGGTCATGGGTTTGGAGGTGCTGTTGAAGAAGCCTTGGCGAGTTGCTGCAGTGCATCCTGTGGATGGTACACACTGTCGCCACTATGCGCCGGTGGTGAAGGGAGTGAATGTTTTGTGTGGTGGATGGGGTGCCAATCAAGCGGGCTGCTTTATCCTGGATGGTGTCGAGCTTCTTGAGTGTTGTTGGAGCTGCACTCATCCAGGCAAGTGGAGAGTATTCCATCACACTCCTGACTTGTGCCTTGCAGATGGTGGAAAGGCTTTGGGGAGTCAGGAGGTGAGTCATTCGCTGCAGAATACCCAGTCTCTGACCTGCTCTTGTAGCCACAGTATTCATATGGCTGGTCCAGTTAAGTTTCTGGTCAATGGTGACCCCCAGGATGTTGATGGTGGGGGATTCGACAATGGCAATGCTGCAGAATGTCAAGGGGAGGTGGTTAGACTCTCTTGTTGGAGATGGTCATTGCCTGGCGCGAATGTTACTTGCCACTTATGAGCCCAAGCCTGGATGTTGTCCCGGTCTTGCTGCATGCGGGCTCGGACTGCTTCATTTGAGGGGTTGCGAATGGAACTGAACACTGTGCAATCATCAGCGAACATCCCCATTTCTGAACTTATGATGGAGGGAAGGTCATTGATGAAGCAGCCGAAGATGGTTGTGCCTAGGACACTGTCCTGAGGAACTCCTGCAGCAATGTTCTGGGGCTGAGATGATTGGCCTCCAACAACGACTACCATCTTCCAATTAGTCCACAACAGCTCCAGGCATGAGGGGAGGAAACCCCAGAGGTGGAGAGCTTTGGGAAACAGAGGTTGAAAGTCACCTGTTAGGAACAGGAGTAGGCCATTCAGCTCCTTGAGCCCGCTCCGCCATTTGATAAGATCTTGGCTGATCTTTGATCTAATTCCATATACCCGCCTTTGGCCCATATCCCTTAATACCTTTGATTGCCAAAAAGCTATCTATCTCAGATTTAAATTTAGCAATTGAGCTAGTATCAATTGCCGTTTGTGGAAGAGAGTTCCAAACTTCGACCACCCTTTGTGTGTAGAAATGTTTTCTAATCTCACTCCTGAAAGGTCTGGCTCTAATTTTTAGACTGTGCCCCCGACTCCTAGAATCCCCAGCCAGCGGAAATAGTTTCTCTCTATCCGCCCTATCCGTTCCCCTTAATATTTTATAAACTTCGATCAGATCACCCCTTAACCTTTAACTCTGGAGAATACAACCCCAATTTGTGTAATCTCTCCTCGTAACTTAACCCTTGAAGTCCGGGTATCATTCTAGTAAACCTACGCTGCACTCCCTCCAAGGCCAATATGTCCTTCCGAAGGTGCGATGCCCAGAACTGCTCACAGTACTCCAGGTGCGGTCTAACCAGGGTTTTGTATAGCTGCAGCATAACTTCTGCCCCCTTGTACTCTCGTCCTCTAGATATGAAGGCCAGCATTCAATTAGCCGCCTTGATTATTTTCTGCACCTGTTCATGACACTTTAATGATCTATGTACCTGAACCCCAAGATCCCTTTGGACATCCACTGTTTTTAACTTTTGACCATTTAGAAAGTACCCTGTTCTATCCTTTTTTGATCCAAAGTGGATGACCTCACATTTGTCTACATTGAATTCCATTTGCTACAGTTTTACCCATTCACCTAATCTATCAATATCGCTTTGTAATTTTATGTTTTCATCTACACTGCTTACAATGCCACCAATCTTTGTGTCATTGGTAATAAATATTGTGAATAATTGAGGCCCCAAGACAGATCCCTGCGGGACTCCGCTTGTCACATCCTGCCAATGTGAGTACCTACCCATTATCCATGGTACATGAGCAGTGGTCATTTAAGGAGTTATTTTACAACTTTCAAAACAAATATATTCCACTGAGGAAAAAAGGGTGTAAAGGAAATGACAGCCATCCGTGGCTAAGTAAAGAAATTAAGGATAGAATCCGACTAAAAACAAGGACATATACGGCAGCCAAACTTAGTGGGAGGATAGAAGATTGGGAAGTCTTCAAAAGACAGCAAAAAGTAACTAAAGGATTGATTAAGAAAGGGAAGATAGATTATAAAAATAAATGAGCAAAAAATATAAAAACAGAAAGCAAGAGTTTCTATAGTTATATAAAATGAAAACGGGTGGCTAAGGCAAACGTAGGTCCCTTAGAGGATGAGACCGGGAAATTAATGGCGGGAAACATGGAGATGGCAAAAATGCTGAACAAATATTTTGTATGTCTTTACGGTAGAGGACACTAAGAATATCCCAACACTGGACAAACAGGGGGCTATGGCAGGGCGGGGGGTGGGGGGGGGGGGGGGAGAGGAGCTAAATAAGATTAAAATCACTAAGGAATTGGTACTCAGCAAAATAATGGGACTCAAGGCGGATAAATCCCCTGGACCTGATGGCTTACATCCTAGGGTCTTGAGGGATGTGGCAGTGGGGATTGTGGCTGCTTTGGTAATAATTTTCCAAAATTCTCTGGACTCGGCAAAGTTCCCGGCAGATTGGAAAACTGCTAATGTAACACCCTTATTTAAAAAGGGTAGTAGGCAGAAGGCTGGAAATTACAGACCAGTTAGCCTAACATCTGTGGTGGGTAAAATTTTGGAGTCTATTATTAAGGAGACAGTAGCGGAACATTTGGATAAACATAATTTAATAGGACAAAGTCAGCATAGCTTTACGAAGGGGAAGTCATGTCTGACAAATTTGCTCGAGTTCTTTGAGGACATAACGTACAGGGTGGATAAAGGGGAACCAGTGGACGTAGTGTATTTAGACTTCCAGAAGGCATTCGACAAGGTGCCACATAAAAGATTATTGCTCAAGATAAAGAATCACTGGATTGGGGGTAATATTCTGGCATGGGTGGAGGATTGGTTATCTAACAGGAAGCAGAGAGTTGGGATAAATGGTTCATTCTCGGACTGGCAACCAGTCCGAGCCAGTGGTGTTCTGCAGGGGTCGGTGCTGGGTCCCCAACTCTTTACAATCTATATTAACGATTTGAAGGAGAGGACCGAGTGTAACATATCAAAGTTTGCAGATGATACAAAGATGGGAGGGAAAGTAGAGAGTGAGGAGGACATAAAAAACCGACAAGGAGATATAGACAGTCTGGGTGAGTTGGCGGAGATTTGGCAGATGCAATACAATATTGGAAAATGTGAGGTTATGCACTTTGGTAGGAAAAATCAGAGAGCAAGTTATTATCTTGATGGCAAGAGACTGGAAAGTACTGCAGTACAAAGGGATCTGGGGGTCCTAGTGCAAGAAAATCAAAAAGTTAGTATGCAGGTGATCAAGAAGGCCAACGGAATGTTGGCTTTTATTGCTGGGGGGATAGAATATAAAAACAGGGAGGTATTGCTGCAGTTATATAAGGTATTGGTGAGACCGCACCTGGAATACTGCATACAGTTTTGGTGTCCATACTTAAGACATACTTGCTCTCGAGGCAGTACAAAGAAGGTTCACTCGGTTAATCCCGGAGATGAGGGGGCGGACATATGAGGAGAGGTTGAGTGGATTGGGACTCTACTCATTGGAGTTCAGAAGAATGAGAAGCGATCTTATTGAAACATATAAGATTGTGAAGGGGCTTGATCGGGTGGATGCGGTGAGGATGTTCAAGGATGGGTGAAACTAGAACAAGAGGGCATAATCGTAGAATTATGGGGAGCAGGCAGGAAATTGGACATGAATTTAGATTTGAGGTTAGGATCAGATCAGCCATGATCTTATTGAATGGCGGAGCAGGCTCGAAGGGCCGATTGGCCTACTCCTGCTCCTATTTCTTATGTTCTTACGTACTTATCCCGACACTCTCTGTCGCCTTTCGCTCAGCCAACTTCCTAACCAAGTCCGTACTTTTCCCTCGATTCCATGGGCTTCTATCTTAGCTAACAGTCTCTTATGTGGGACCTTATCAAATGCCTTCTGGAAGTCCATATAAATAACATCCATTGACATTCCCCTGTCCACTACTTTAGTCACCTCTTCAAAAAATTCAATCAGGTTTGTCAGGCACGACCTAACTTTCACAAATCCACGCTGGCTCTCTCTGATTAACTGAAAATTCTCGAGGTGTTCAGTCACCCTATCCTTAATTATAGACTCCAGCATTTTCCCCACAACAGATATTAGGCTAACTGGTCTATAATTTCATGGTTTCCCTCTCCCTCCTTTTTTAAAAAGCAGAGTGACATGTGCAATTTTCCAATCCAGAGGGACAGTTCCTCAATCTAGAGAACTTTGAAAGGTTATAGTTAGGGCATCTGCAATGTGCTCACCTACTTCCTTTAAAACCATGGGATGGAAACCATCTGGTCCTGGGGAATTGTCACTCTTTAGTGCTATTATTTTCTTCATTACTGTTGCTTTACTTATGTTAATTTTATCGAGTCCCTGTCCCCGATTCAATATTAGTTTTCTTGGGATTTCCGGCATGCTATCCTCTTTTTCTACTGTAAATACTGACGCAAAGTAATCGATCAACATGTCCGCCATTTCCCCATTGTCAATGACAATATCCTCACTTTCAGTTTTTAAGGGGCCAACACTGCTCCTGACCACCCTCTTTTTCCTAATTAACTATAAAAGTTCTTCGTATTGGTTTTGATATCCCTTGTCAGTTTCTTTTCATACTTTTTAAAAAACTTTTGCTATCTGTTTTGTTACCTTGTTGATCTTTGTATCTTTCCCATTCACCAGGATCTGTGCCATTTTTTGCCTTTTTGTATGCCCTTTCTTTATGTCTGATACTGTCCCTTACCTCTTTAGTTGTCCATGGCTGCTTTTTTTTTTGGCAAGTAGTGTTCTTGCCCCTTGGGTATGAACCGATTCTGTATCACGTTAAATGTTTCTTTAAACATTTCCCACTGATCATCAGTCGTTTTACCCATTAACAGATTTGCCCAGTTTACTGTGGACAGTCTCTGTCTCATCCCATTGAAGTCGGCCTTACCCAAGTCTAGAATCTTAGCAGCTGATTCACTTTTTTCCCTTTCAAAAACTAAATTGAACTCGATCATGTTATGATCACTATTGGATAGATGTTCACGCACAGTTAAGCTGTTAACTAAATCTGGTTCATTACTCATTACTAAATCTAGTATGGCTTGCCCCCTTGTTTGCCTCTTGGACATACTGCTGTAGAAAACTATCCTGGACACACAAGAAATTCACTACCTTTCTGACAGTTGCTCGTCTGCATTTCCCAATCTGTGAAGGTTAAAGTTCCCCATTAAGACCACTATGCCTTTCTTACACGCTTGTCTAATCTCTGCATTTATGCAATCGAGCACTTCAGAGCTGCTGCCAGGGGTCCTATATACAACGCCCACTATAGTCTTAGATCCTTTCCTATTTCTCAATTGAACCCATTATGTCTCTTGGTTGCTTACCTCTCTTATATCACCCTTTATCATTGAAGTGATTTCATCTCTCATCATTAAGGCTACTCCTCCCAGTCTTCCATTTTCCCTGTCTCTCCTGTAGACCTTCTTACCCGGTATATTTAGTTCCCAATCCTGACCATCCTGCAGCCATGTCTCAGTAATAGCTATCATGTCATACCCTCCAATTTGAATTTCAAACTGTAGTTCATTTAATTTATTCCTTCTATTCCGTGCATTTGTATATCGAACTCTTATTTGGGCCACACACCCTAATCTCCCAAGCATGCTGCACTTAGAATCATAGACGTTTACAACATGGAAACAGACCCTTCGGCCCAACATGTCCATGTCGCCCAGTTTATACCACTAAGCTAGTCCCAATTGCCTGCACTTGGCCCATATCCCTCTATACCCATCTTACCCATGTAACTGTCCAAATGCTTTTTAAAAGACAAAATTGTACCCGCCTCTACTACTGCCTCTGGCAGCTCGTTCCAGACACTCACCACCCTTTGAGTGAAAAAATTGCCCCTCTGGACCCTTTTGTGTCTCTCCCCTCTCACCTTAAATCTATGTCCCCTCGTTATAGACTCCCCTACCTTTGGGAAAAGATTTTGACTATCTACTTTATCTATGCCCCTCATTATTTTATAGACTTCTATAAGATCACCCCTAAACCTCCTACTCTCCAGGGAAAAAAGTCTCAGCCTATCCAACCTCTCCCGATAAGTCAAACCATCAAGTCCCGGTAGCATCCTAGTAAATCTTTTTTGCACTCTTTCCAGTTTAATAATATCCTTTCTATAATAGGGTGACCAGAACTGTACACAGTATTCCAAGTGTGGCCTTACTAATGTCCTGTACAACTTCAACAAGACATCCCAACTCCTGCATTCAATGTTCTGACCAATGAAACCAAGCATGCTGAATGCCTTCTTCACCACCCTATCCACCTGTGACTCCACTTTCAAGGAGCTATGAACCTGTACTCCTAGATCTCTTTGTTCTATAACTCTCCCCAACGCCCTACCATTAACGGAGTAGGTCCTGGCCCGATTCGATCTACCAAAATGCATCACCTCACATTTATCTAAATTAAACTCCATCTGCCATTCATCGGCCCACTGGCCCAATTTATCAAGATCCCGTTGCAATCCTAGATAACCTTCTTCACTGTCCACGATGCCACCAATCTTGGTGTCATCTGCAAACTTACTAACCATGTCTCCTAAATTCTCATCCAAATCATTAATATAAATAACAAATAACAGCGGACCCAGCACCGATCCCTGAGGCACACCGCTGGTCACAGGCCTCCAGTTTGAAAAACAACCCTCTACAACCACCCTCTGTCTTCTGTCGTCAATCCAATTTTGTATCCAATTGGCTACCTCCCCTTGGATCCCGTGAGATTTAACCTTATGTAACAACCTACCATGCAGTACCTTGTCAAAGACTTACCACATCTTATGTTTCAAATTCCTTGTCTTCTGTATCCCAAAATGTTATTTTCTGAAAGAAATGATCTAACTTGCATTAGAATGAGTTAACTTGTAGTTGAATGGAATTCCACATCTTTGCCAGCGCTTCTCCAAAACTGGCTATTGGGTGAGGCCCAGGATAACACTTTTATATAACTCCCATTCTTTAAATGGGGAGCCACAACAACAACGTGCGTTTATATACCACCTTTAACATAGAAAAACCTCCCAAGGCACTTCAGAGGTGTAAGCAGACATGTAAGCGAAACCAAGCCAAAGGAGGAGATATTCAGGTACGGTAGCATAGTGGTTATGGTACTGGACTAGTAATCCAGAAACCTGGACTAATAATCTGGAGTCATGAGTTCAAATCCTGCCACGGCAGCTGGGGAATTTAAATTCAATTAAATAAAATCTGGAATAAAAAGAGTGCATCAGTAATGGTAGCCATGGAAGGAAACCAGCCGTCCTTACCCAGTCTGGCCGATGTGACTCCAGACCCACAGCAATGTGATTGATTCTTAATCACCCTCTGAAATGGCCTAGCAAGCCACTCAGTGGTAAAATCTCGCAACAAAAAGTCATAAGAATAAAACCAGATGGACCACTAGGCACCGGACACGACCAAGAGAAAGCAAGCCCAGTCGACCCTGCAAATTCCTCCTCACTAACATCTGGGGACATGTACCAAAATTGGGAGAGCTGTCCCACAGACTAGTCAAACAACAGCCTGACATAGCCATACTCACAGAATCATAACTTTCAGCCAATGTCCCAGACTCTTCCATTTACCATCCCTGATGGGTGGCGGTACAGTGATATACAGTCAGGAGGGAGTGGCCCTGGAAGTCCTCAACATTGGCTCCAAGACCCCATGAAATCTCATGGCATCAGGTCAAACATGGGCAAGGAAACCTCCTGCTGATTACCACCTACTGCCCTCCCTCAGCTGATGAATCAGTCCTCCTCCATGTTGAGCACCACTTGGAGGAAGCACTGAGGGTAGCACGGGCACAGAATGTACTCTTGGTGGGGGACTTCAATGCCCATTACCAAGAGTAGCTCGGTAGCACCACTACTGTCTGAGTCCTGAAGGACATAGCTGCCAGACTGAGCCTGGGGCAGGTGGTGAGTGAACCAACACGAGGGAAAAACCTACTTGACCTCGTCCTCACCAGTCTACTTGTCACAGATGCATCTGTCCATGACAGTGTTGGTAGGAGTGACCACCGCACAGTTCTTCTGGAGACAAAGTCCCGTCTTCACACTGAGGATGCCATGTTGTGTGGCACTAGCACTGTACTAAATGGGATAGATTCAGAACAGATCTAACAGCTCAAAACTGGGCATCCATGAGGTGCTGTTGGGCCATCATCAGCATCAGCAGAATTGTATTCCAGCACAATCTGTAACCTCATGGTCTGGCATATTCCTCACTCTACCATTGCCAACAAGCCAGGGGATCAACAAAGGCTATGGGCCCCGACAACATCCCGGCTGTAGTGCTGAAGATTTGTGCTCCAGAACTAGCCGCACCTCTAGCCAAACTGTTCCAGTACAGCTACAACACTGGCATCTACCCAACAATGTGGAAAATTGCCCAGGTATGTCCTGTCCACAAAAAGCAGGACAAATCCAATCCGGCCAATTACCGCCCCATCAGTCTACTCTCAATCGTCAGCAAAGTGATGGAAGGTGTCGTCAACAGTGCTATCAAGCGGCACTTACTCACCAATAACCTGCTCACTGATGCTCAGTTTGGGTTCCGCCAGGACCACTCGGCTCCAGACCTCATTACAGCCTTGGTCCAAACATGGACAAAAGAGCTGAATTCCAGAGGAGGAGAGAGTGACTGCCCTTGCTATCAAGGCAGCATTTGACCGAGTATGGCACTAAGGAGCCCGAGTAGAATTGAAGTCAGTGGGAATCAGGGGTTAAACTCTCCAGTGGCTGGAATCATACCTAGCATAAAGGAGGATGGATGTTGGAGGCTAATCATCTCAACCCCAGGACATTGCTGCAGGAGGTCCTCAGGGCAGTGTCCTAGGCCCAACCATCTTCAGCTGCTTCATCAATGATCTTCCCTCCATCATAGGAGCCCAAGTAAAATTGAAGTCAATGGGAATACTACTTGAAGGTAAATCAGTGTCAGAGCAGAGGGAGACATTCAAGGGGTTCAGGGTAAACATGTTCCCATAAAGAAAAAGGGAAGGGCTGCCAAATCTAGAGCCCCTTGGATGTCACTAAGCATACAGGGTAAGATAAGGCAAAAAAAGAAAGCCTGTGATAGATACTGGGAACTCAATATTACGGAAAGCTTTGAGGAGTATACAAAGTGCAGGGGTGAAGTTAAAAAGGAAATTAGGAAAGCAAAGAGGGCATGAAAATTTTTTTAGGTAAAAATCAAAATAAACCCAAAGATGTTTTATAAATACATTAAGAACAAGAGGATAACTAAGGAAAGAGTAGGGGCTATTAGTTTACCTTTTGGTCTCTGTGTGAAGGTGGAAGATGTGGGTATGGTTCTGAATGTATACTTTGCATCTGTCTTCACAAAGGAGAGGGATGATACAGGGATTGAAGTTAAGGAGGAGGAGTGTGAAATATTGGATGGGATAAACATAGTGAGAGGGGAAGTATTAAGGGGATTAGCATCTTTGAAAGTGGATAAATCACCAGGCCTGGATGAAATGTATCCCAGGCTGTTAAAAGAAGCCAGGGAGGAAATAGCGAAGGCTCTGACCATCATTTTCCAAACCTTCCTGGATACAGGCGTACTGCCAGAGGATTGGAGGACTCTTAACGTTGTACTGTTGTTTAAAAAGGGAGCGAAGGATATACAGAGTAATTCCAGGCCAGTCAGTCTAACTTCGGTGGTGGACACATTATTGGAATCAACTCTGAGGGACAGTATAAACTGTCATTTAGAAAAGCACAGACGAATAGAGGACAGTCAGCACGGATTTGTTAAGGGGAGGTCGTGTCTGACTAACTTGATTGAATTTTTCGAGGAGGTGACAAGGAGGATCGATGAGAGTGGCGTAATTGATGTAGTCTATATGGATTTTAGCAAGGCTTTAGACAAGGTCCCTCGTGGCAGATTGGTCAAAAAAGTAAAGGTCCATGGGATCCAAGGGAATGTGGCAAATTGGATCCAAAATTGGCTCAGTGGCAGGAAGCAAAGGGTAATCGGGTGTTTTTACAACTGGAAGGCTGTTTCCAGTGGGGTGCCGCAGGGCTAGGTTCTCGGCCCTTTGCTTTTTGTGGTATATATTAATGATTTGGACTTAAATGTAGGGGGCATGATTAAGAAATTTGCAAATGACACAAAGATAGGCTGTGTGGTTGATAGTGAGGAGGAAAGCTGTAGACTGCAGGAAGATATTAATGGACTGGTCAGATGGGCAGAAAAGTGGCAAATGGAGTTCAATCCAGAGAAGTGTGAGGTAATGCATTTGGGGAGAGCAAACAAGCAAGGGAATACACAATAAATGGGAAGATACTGAAAGGTGTAGAGGAAGTGAGGGACCTTGGAGTGCATGTCCACAGATCCCTGAAGGTAGCAGGACAGGTAGACAAGGTGTTTAAGAAGGCACATGGAATGCTTTCCCTTATTAGCAGAGGCATAGAATATAAAAGCAGGGATGTTATGGTGGAACTGTGTAAAACACTAGTTAGGTCACATCTTGAGTACTGAGCACAGTTCTGGTCACCACATTACAGGAAGGATGTGATTGCACTGGAGAGGGTACAGAGGAGATTGATGAGGATGTTGCCAGGACTGGAGAATTTTAGCTATGACAGATTGGATAGGCTGGGGTTGTTTTCCTTGGAACAGAGGAGGCTGAGGGGAGATTTGATTGAGGTGTACAAAATTATGAGGGGCCTAGATAAAGTAGATAGGAAGGACCTATTTCCCTTCGCGGAGGGGTCAATAACCAGGGGGCATAGATTTAAAGTAACTGGTAGAAGGATTAGAGCGGAAATGAGGAAAAACTTTTTCGCTCAGAGGGGGTCTGGAACTCACTGCCTGAGAGGGTGGTCGAGGCAGAAACCCTCAACTCATTTAAAAAAAAATACCTGGATGTGCACCTGAAGAGCCGTGACCTACAGTGCTACGGACCAAATGCGGGAAAGTGGGATTAGGGGGTGGCTCGTTTCCCAGCCACTGTGGACACAATGGGCCGAATGGCTTCCTTCTGTGCCGTAAATTTTCTATGATTCTATGTATCGAGGAAAATCTCCAGTGGCTGGAGTCGTACCAAGCACAAAGGAAGATGGTCGTGGTTGTTGGAGGCGAATCATCTCAGCCCCAGGACGGTGTCCTCGGCCCAATGATCTTCATAGAACCATAGGAAGGATACAGCACAAAAGGGGGCCATTCGGTCCACCGTGTCCTTGCCGGCTTGAAGAACAACCAGGTGCCCATTCTAATCCTGCCTTTTTTTTTATTAGTTCACGGGATGTGGGCGTCGCTGGCAAGGCCAGCATTTATTGCCCATCCCTAATTGCCCTCGAGAAGGTGGTGGTGAGCCGCCTTCTTGAACCGCTGCAGTCCGTGTGGTGACGGTTCTCCAACAGTGCTGTTAGGAAGGGAGTTCCAGGATTTTGACCCAGCGACAATGAAGGAACGGCGATATATTTCCAAGTCGGGATGGTGTGTGACTTGGAGGGGAACGTGCAGGTGGTGTTGTTCCCATGTGCCTGCTGCTCTTGGCCTTCTAGGTTGGGAGGTGCTGTTGATGAAGCCTTGGCGAGTTGCTGCGGTGCATCCTGTGGATGGTACACACTGCAGCCACAGTGCGCCGGTGGTGAAGGAAGTGAATGTTTAGTGTGGTGGATGGGGTGCAATCAAGCGGGCTGCTTTATCTTGGATGGTGTCGAGCTTCTTGAGTGTTGTTGGAGCTGCACTCATCCAAGCAAGTGGAGAGTATTCCATCACACTCCTAATTTGTGCCTTGTAGATGGTGGAAAGGCTTTGGGGAGTCAGGAGGTGAGTCACTCGCCGCAGAATACCCAGCCTCTGACCTGCTCTCGTAGCCACAGTATTTATATGGCTGGTCCAGTTAAGTTTCTGGTCAATGGTGACCCCCAGGATGTTGATGGTGGGGGATTCGGTGATGGTAATGCCGTTGAATGTCAGGGGGAGGTGGTTAGACTCTCTCTTGTTCGAGATGGTCATTGCCTGGCACTTATCTGGCGCGAATATTACTTGCCACTTATGAGCCCAAGCCTGGATGTTGTCCAGGTCTTGCTGCATGCGGGCTCGGACTGCTTCATTATTTGAGGGGTTGCGAATGGAACTGAACACTGTGCAATCATCAGCGAACATCCCCCATTTCTGACCTTATGATGGAGGGAAGGTCATTGATGAAGCAGCTGAAGATGGTTGGGCCTCGGACACTCCCCTGAGGAACTCCTGCAGCAATGTCCTGGGGCTGAGATGATTGGCCTCCAACAACCACTACCATCTTCCTTTGTGCTAGGTATGACTCCAGCCACTGGAGAGTTTTCCCCGATTCCCATTGACTTCAATTTTACTCGGGCTCCTTGGTGCTGCACTCGGTCAAATGCTGCCTTGATGTCAAGGGCAGTCACTCTGCCCTCACCTCTGGAATTCAGCTCTTTTGTCCATGTTTGGACCAAGGCTGTAATGAGGTCTGGAGCCAAGTGGTCCTGGCGGAACCCAAACTGAACATCGGTGAGCAGGTTATTGGTGAGTAAGTGCCGCTTGATAGCACTGTCGATGACACCTTCCATCACTTTGCTGATGATTGAGAGTAGACTGATGGGGCGATAATTGGCCGGATTGGATTTGTCCTGCTTTTTGTGGACAGGACAAACCTGGGCAATTTTCCACATTGTCGGGTAGATGCCAGTGTTGTAGCTGTACTGGAACAGCTTGGCTAGAAGCGCAGCTAGTTCTGGAACACAAGTCTTCAGCACTACAGCCGGGATGTTGTCGGGACCCATAGCCTTTGCTGTATCCAGTGCACTCAGCCGTTTCTTGATATCACGTGGAGTGAATCGAATTGGCTGAAGACTGGCTTCTGTGATGGTGGGGATATCGGGAGGAGGCCGAGATGGATCATCCACTCGGCATTTCTGGCTGAAGATGGTTGCAAACGCTTCAGCCTTGTCTTTTGCACTCACGTGCTGGACTCCGCCATCATTGAGGATGGGGATGTTTGCAGAGCCTCCTCCTCCCGTTAGTTGTTTAATTGTCCACCACCATTCACGACTGGATGTGGCAGGACTGCAGAGCTTTGATCTGATCCGTTGGTTGTGGAATCGCTTAGCTCTGTCTATAGCATGTTGCTTCCGCTGTTTAGCATGCATGTAGTCCTGAGTTGTAGCTTCACCAGGTTGGCATCTAATTTTTAGGTACGCCTGGTGCTGCTCCTGGCATGCTCTTCTACACTCCTCATTGAACCAGGGTTGATCCCCTGGCTTGTTGGTAATGGTAGAGTGAGGAATATGCCGGGCCATGAGGTTACAGATTGTGGTGGAATACAATTCTGCTGCTGCTGATGGCCCACAGCGCCTCATGGATGCCCAGTTTTGAGCTGCTAGATCTGTTCTGAATCTATCCCATTTAGCACGGTGGTAGTGCCACACAACACGTTGGATGGTGTCCTCAGTGCGAAGACGGGACTTCATCTCCACGAGGACTGTGCGGTGGTCACTCCTACCAATACTGTCATGGACAGATGCATTTGCGACAGGTAGATTGGTGAGGACGAGGTCAAGTAAGTTTTTCCCTCGTGTTGGTTCGCTCACCACCTGCCGCAGGCCCAGTCTAGCAGCTATGTCCTTCAGGACTCGGCCAGCTCGGTCAGTAGTGGTACTACCGAGCCACTCTTGGTGATGGACATTGAAGTCCCCCACCCGGAGTACATTTTGTGCCCTTGCTACCCTCAGTGCTTCCTCCAAGTGGTGCTCAACATGGAGGAGGACGACTGATTCATCAGCTGAGGGAGGACGGTAGGTGGTAATCAGCAGGAGGTTTCCTTGCCCATGTTTGACCTGATGCCATGAGATTTCATGGGGTCCAGATTCAATGTTGAGGACTCCCAGGACTACTCCCTCCTGACTGTATATCACTGTACCGCCACCTCTGGTGGGTCTGTCCTGCCGGTGGGACAGGACATACCCAGGGATGGTGATGGAAGAGTCTGGGATGTTGGCTGAAAGGTATGATTCTGTGGGAGTATGGCTATGTCCGGCTGTTGCTTGACTAGTCTGTGGGACAGCTCTCCCAATTTTGGCACAAGTCCCCAGATGTTAGTAAGGAGGACCTTGCAGGGTCGACTGGGCTTGGTGTTTTGCCGTTGTCGTGTCCGGTGCCTGGTGGTCCGATGCCGGGTGATCCGTCCGGTTTTATTCTTACGACTTTTCGTAGCGAGATTTTACAACTGCGTGGCTTGCAAGGCCATTTCAGAGGGCAGTTAAGAATCAACCACATTGCTGTGGGTCTGGAGTCACATATAGGCCAGGTTGGATGGCAGGTTTCCTTCCCTAAAGGACATTAGTGAACCAGATGGGTTTTTACGACAATCCGGTAGTTTCATGGCCATCATTATTGATACTAGTATTTTAATTCCAGATTTTTATTCAATTAATTGAATTTAATTAATTGAATTTAAATTGGCCAGCTGCCGTGGCGGGATTTGAACTCATGACTCTGGATTTTAGTCCAGGCCTCTGGATTACTAGTCCAGTCACAAAACCACTATGCTACCGCCCTGCAGCTTACAGCACTTTAGGTGCAGGTCCAGGTACTTTTTGAAAAGAGTTGAGGGTCCCTGCCTTGACCATCAATTCGGGCAGTGAATTCCATATACCCACCACCCGCTGGGTAAAAAGGTTTTTCCTCATGCCCCCTCTAATCCTTCCGCCAATCAGCTTAAATCTATGTCCTCTCGTTCTTGAACTCTCCGCTAGGGGAAACAGGTACTTCCTGTCTACTCTATCTGGGCTCCTCATAATTTTGTATACCTCAATCAAGTCACCCCTCAGCCTTAACTGCTCCAAGGAAAACAACCCCAATCTCTTGTAGCTGCAATTTTCAAGCCCTGGCAACATTCTTGTAAATCTTCTCTGCACTCTCCAGAGCAATTACGTCCTTCCTGTAATGTGGTGACCAGAACTGCGCACAATACTCCAGCTGTGGCCTTACCAGCATTTTATACAGTTCCATCATTACATCCCTGCTTTTGTATTCTATACCTCGGCTAATAATGGAGAGCATTCCGTATGCCTTCTTCACAACCTTATCTCCCTGTACTGCCACCTTCAGGGACCTGTGCACATGCACTCCAAGGTGTCTCACTTCCTCTACCCCTCTCAATATATTCCCGTTTACTGCGTATTCCCTTTTACTGTTTGCCGTCCCAAAGTGCATTACCTCACACTTCTCCGGGTTGAACTCTGTTTGCCACTTTTCCACCCACTCCACCAACCCATTGATATCTTGGAGTCTACAGCTATCCTCTTCACTATCAACTACACGGTCAATTTTTGTGTCATCTGCAAATTTGCCAATCATGCCCCCTACATTCAAGTCCAAATCATTAATATATACCACAAACAGCAAGGGACCAAACACTGAGCCCTGTGGCACACCACTGGAAACGGATTTCCATTCGCAAAGACATCCATCGACTTTTACCCTTTGTTTCCTGTTACTGAGCCAATTCACCACATTTCCCTGTATCCCATGGGCTTTTACCTTTCTGACCAGTCTGCCATGTGGGACCTTGTCAAATGCCTTACTAAAATCCATGTAGACAACATCCACTGCACTACCCTCATCAATCCTCCTTGTCACTTCCTCAAAGAATTTAATCAGATTTGTAAGGCATGACCTTCCCTGAACAAACCTATGCTGACTATCCCTGATTAAACCATGCCTTTCCAAGTGACAGTTTATCCTATCTCTCAGTATTGATTCTAATAGTTTGCCCACCACCGAGGTAAGACTGACTGGCCCATAATTGTTCGGCCTTTCCCTCGTACCCTTTTTAAACAATGGTACTACGTTTGCAGTCTTCCAGTCCTCCGGTACCTCCCCTGTATCTAGTGAGGATTCGAAAATGATCCTCAGAGCATCCGTTATTTCCTCCCTGGCTTCCTTCAATAGCCGAGGAAACAATCCATCCGGCCCTGGTGACTTATCAACTTTCAAGGATTCTAGTACTCCCTCTCGTAATGTTTACCGTATCCAATATTTTACACCTCTCTTTAACTACTACATCCGGATCATCCCTTTCCTTTGTGAATACAGAGACAAAATATTCATTTAAAACCC
Organism: Heptranchias perlo; assembly: GCF_035084215.1. Classification (NCBI taxonomy): domain Eukaryota; kingdom Metazoa; phylum Chordata; class Chondrichthyes; order Hexanchiformes; family Hexanchidae; genus Heptranchias; species Heptranchias perlo. The sequence goes on along the minus strand of NC_090325.1, from coordinate 1,384,177 downwards.
TACCCACATCCTCTGCTTCTACAGAGTCATAAGCTTTCTTTCTCTGCTTTATCTTCCCCGTATGCTTCCAGACAACCAGGGGGCTCTAAATTTGGCAGGGCCACCCTTTTTCGTTGAGGGGACGTGTCTGCATTGTACCCATTGAATTTCACTTTTTAGTGCCTCCCACTGACTTGCCACTGATTTCTCCTCAAGTAGTTGTGTCCAGTCCACTTCTGCCAAATCACCTCTTAGTTCTGTAAAATTTGCCTTCCAATTTAAAACGTTTACTCCTGATTTAACTCTGTACTTTTCCATAATAATGCTAAAACTAACTGAATTGTGGTCACTATCCCCAATATGGTACGCACTGTCACTTCACCCACTTGCCCATCTTCATTTCCCAGGACTAAATCTAGAATTGCATCTCCTCTTTTTGGGCTCGTCAGGTACTGGCTAAAAAAGTTCTCCTGGACACCGATCAAGAATTTTGCACCCTCTGTGCCCCTCACACTGTTTGAATCTCGGTTGATGTTCGGGTAGTTGAAGTCCCCTACTATTATTGCCCTCTTATTTTTGCACTCAAAAATTTGCCTATATATTTGTTCTTCTATCTCCCTTTCGCTATTCGGGGGTCTATAGTACACTCTTAGTCGTATGACTGCCCCTTTTTTTTATATATCTTAGCTCAACCCATATGGCCTCGATTGATGATCCATTTAGCATATCATCCCCTCTCAAAACTGGAATTGATTCTTTAACCAATAATCCCACCCCCCCACCTCCTTTTTTATCACCCATTCTATCCTGCCTGAAAACTATGTCCAGGGATATTGAGCTGCTGCATCAATGATCTTCCCTCCATAAGGTCAGAAATGGGAATATTCACTGATGATTGCACATTGTTCAGTTCCATTCACAACCCCACAGATAATGAAGCAGTCCGGGCTCGCATGCAGCAAGACCTGGACAACATCCAGGCTTGGGCTCATAAGTGGCAAGTATCATTCATAAGAACATAAGAAATAGGAGCAGGAGTAGGCCAATCGGCCCCTCGAGCCTGCTCCGCCATTCAATAAGATCATGGCTGATCTGATCCTAACCTCAAATCTAAATTCATGTCCAATTTCCTGCCCGCTCCCTGTAACCCCTAATTCCCTTTACTTCCAGGAAACTGTCTATTTCTGTTTTAAATTTATTTAATGATGTAGCTTCCACAGCTTCCTGGGGCAGCAAATTCCACGGACCTACTACCCTCTGAGTGAAGAAGTTTCTCCTCATCTCAGTTTTGAAAGAGCATCCCCTTATTCTAAGATTATGCCCCCGAGTTCTAGTTTCACCCATCCTTGGGAACATCCTTACCGCATCCACCCGATCAAGCCCCTTCGCAATCTTCTATGTTTCAATAAGATCGCCTCTCATTCTTCTGAACTCCAATGAGTAGAGTCCCAATCCACTCAACCTCTCCTCATATGTCCACCCCCTCATCCCTGGGATTAACCGAGTGAACCTTCTTTGTACTGCCTCGAGAGCAAGTATGTCTTTTCTTAAGTATGGAGACCAAAACTGTATGCAGTATTCCAGGTGTGGTCTCACCAATACCTTATATAACTGCAGCAATACCTCCCTGTTTTTATATTCTATCCCCCCAGCAATAAACGCCAACATTCCGTTGGCCTTCTTGATCACCTGCTGCACCTGCTTACTAACTTTTTGATTTTCTTGCACTAGGACCCCCAGATCCCTTTGTACTGCAGTACTTTCCAGTTTCTCGCCATTAAGATAATAACTTGCTCTCTGATTTTTCCTGCCAAAGTGCAAAACCTCACATTTTCCAATATTGTATTGCATCTGCCAAATCTCCACCCACTCACCCAGCCTGTCTATATCCCCTTGTAGGTTTTTTATGTCCTCCTCACTCTCGACTTTCCCTCCCATCTTTGTATCATCTGCAAACTTTGTTACGTTACTCGGTCCTCTCCTCCAAATCGTTAATATAGATTGTAAAGAGTTGGGGACCCAGCACCGACCCCTGCGGAACACCACTGGCTACTGGTTGCCAGTCCGAGAATGAACCATTTATCCCAACTCTCTGCTTCCTGTTAGATAACCAATCCTCCACCCATGCCAGAATATTACCCCCAATCCAGTGATTCTTTATCTTGAGCAATAATCTTTTATGTGGCACCTTGTCGAATGCCTTCTGGAAGTCAAAAAAAAGTCCACTGGTTCCCCTTTATCCACCCTGTACGTTATGTCCTCAAAGAACTCAAGCAAATTTGTCAGACATGATTTCCGCTTTGTAAAGCTATGCTGACTTTGTCCTATTAAATTATATTTATCCAAATGTTCCGCTACTGTCTCCTTAATAATAGTCTCCAAAATTTTACCCACCACAGATGTTCGGCTAACTGGTCTGTAATTTCCGGCCTTCTGCCTACTACCCTTTTTAAATAAGGGTGTTCCATTAGCAGTTTTCCATTCTGCCGGGAACTTTGCCGAGTCCAGAGAATTTTGGAAAATTATTACCAAAGCATCCACAATCCCCACTGCCACTTCCCTCAAGACCCTAGGATGGAAGCCATCAGGTCCAGGGGATTTATCCGCCTTGAGTCCCATTAATTTACTGAGTACCAATTCCTTAGTGATTTTAATCGTATTTAGCTCCTCCCCCCTAGAGCCCCCTGTTTGTCCACTGTTGGGATATTCTTAGTGTCCTCTACTGTAAAGACTGAAACAAAATATTTGTTCAGCATTTTTGCCATCTCCATTTTTCCCCACCATTAATTTCCCAGTCTCATCCTCTAAGGAACCGATGTTTGCCTTAGCCACCCTTTTTCTTTTTATATAACTGTAGAAACTCTTGCTATCTGTTTTTATATTTTTTGCTCATTTATTTTCATAATCTATCTTCCCTTTCTTAATCAATCCTTTAGTTACTTTTTGCTGTCTTTTGAAGACTTCCCAATCTTCTATCCTCCCACTAAGTTTGGCTACCTTATATGTCCTTGTTTTTAGTCGGATATTATCCTTAATTTCTTTACTTAGCCACGGATGGCTGTCATTTCTTTTACACCCTTTTTTCCCCTCAGTGGAATATTTTTTTTGAAAGTTGTAAAATAACTCCTTAAATGAACACCACTGCTCATATATCGTCTTACCCTTTAATCTATTTTCGCTGTCCACTTTAATCAATTCCGCTCTCATACCATCATAGTCTCCTTTATTCAAGCTCAGTTCGCTTGTTTGAGAACCAACCTTCTCACCCTCTAATTGGATATGGAATGTAACCATGTTATGGTCACTCATTCCAAGGGGATCCTTAACTAGGACATTATTAATTAATCCTGGCTCATTACACAGGACCAGGTCCAAGGTTGCCTGCTCCCTTGTAGGATCAGTTACATACTGCTCAAGAAATCCATCCCTAATACACTCAATAAACTCTTCCTCAAGGCTGCCCTGCCCAATTTGATTTGTCCAGTTAATGATAGTGAAAATCACCCATAATTATAGCTGTTCCCTTATTACATGCCCCGACTATTTCCTGATTAATACTTCTTCCAGCAGAGTTGCAACTATTAGGAGGCCTATATACTATGCCCACCAGTGTTTTTTTCTCCTTATTATTCCTTATCTCTACCCAAACTGTTTCATTATCCTGATCCTTTGTCCCAATATCATTTCTCTGTATTACAGTGATTCTTTCCTTTATTAACATAGCCACCCCACCTCCCCTTCCTGCCTGTCCTTCCTGATTGTTAAATACCCTGGCATATTTAATTCCCAGTCGTTGTCACCCTGCAGCCATGTTTCTGTAATGGCCACAAGATCAGACCCATACGTAGTTATTTGTGCCGTTAACTCGTCCATTTTGTTACGAATGCTACGTGCATTCAGATAAAGAACTTTCAAATATGTTTTGTGACACTTAGTTCCTGCTTTTTCCTTTTTTAACACTTTACCTTTTACTCCATACCTTCTGTCCCTTCCTGACACGCTTTCCTCTGTCTCCCTGCTCAGGTTCCCAACCCCCTGCCACAGCTTTGATGCTGGGTTAATCGCCTTACACCTTCTAGTTTTTATTTTATCCGTCGTACCTAAAGTACACTTTCTTTCCGCTGCTCTACGCTTTTCCCTTTCACTTGTTCTTGAACAACTGTTTGTACTATTTGCATTGTAAATTTCCCCTGGGTCTTCCCCTCTCTTGCTGCTCAACTTTATTTCTTTCTGATTCCCCGCTCAGGTTCCCATCCCCCTGCCACTCCAGTTTATACCTTCCCCAACAGCACCAGCAAACACCCCCTCGAGGACACTGGTCCCGGTCCTGCTCGGGTGTAATCCGTCACGCTTGTACAGGTCCCACCTTCCCCAGAACCGGTCCCAATGTCCCAGGAATCTGAATCCCTCCCTCCCACACCATCCGAATCCCTCCCTCCCTCCCTCCCTCCCACACCATCCCTCCCACACCATCCCTGCATTCACACATTCATCCTGTCTATTCTCCTGTTCCTATACTCACTAGCACGTGTCACCAGTAGTAATCCTGAGATCACGACCTTTGAAGTCCTGCTTTTTAATTTATCTCCTAACTCCTTAAATTCACCTTGCAGGACCTCATCCCTTTTTTTTAAACCTATGTCGTTGGTAACGATATGGACCACGACTACTGGCTGTTCACCCTCCCGCTCCAGAATGCCCTCCAGCCGCTCCGTGACATCCTTGACCCTAGCACCAGGGAGGCAACATACCATCCTGGAGTCACGTTTGCGGCCACAGAAACACCTATCTGTTCCCCTTACAATTGAATCCCCTATCAATATAGCCCTGGCACTCTTCTTCCTCCCCTCCTGTGCAGCAGAGTCACCCCCGAACCTGGCTCTTGCTGCTTTCCCCTGATAAGCCATCTCCCCCAACAGTATCTAAAGCGGAATATCTGTTTGATAGGGAGATGGCTCCAGTGGACTCCTGCTCTACCTGCCTAGTCCTTTTACTCTGCCTGGTGGTCACCCATTTCCTTTCTGCCTGCGTAATCTTTACCTGCGGTGTGACCACCTCACTGAACGTGCTATCCACGATAGTCTCAGCATCACGGATGCTCCACAGTGAATCCACCCACAGCTCCAGCTCCGAAAGACGGTTAGCCAGTAGCTGCAGCTGAACACACTTCCTGCACACATGGTCGCCAGGGACACCTGTAGTGTCCATGACATCCCACATAGTGCAGGTGGAGCATATCACGGGTGCGAGATGTGCTGCCATGACTTGCCTCAGACTCTCCTCCCACTATAGGTCTCTCCCTTTATACTGTGCTCACCTCTCGGACTCTCCTGCTTCACCTGTGACATCGCACAGTAGTTGTCTCTTGTTGCACATCTGCTGCTGCTTTTATTCCCCAATCTCAGTCTTCTACTCTCAGGTCCAATGCCACTCTGGGGGGAAAAGCAAGGCAAAGCAGCACCTCCTTCCCCCAAACTCCCACACTTACCAAACTCTCAGTTCACACTGTGCTGTCGCACTGCCAGGCCCCTGTATTTCTACAGTTTGTGACTCAGAGGAGTCAGGCCTGCCCCACCTTCAGGTACCAGTTTAATCTAGCTAACCAATTAACTTACTACAGCAGCTCTCTCTGCTGGAGCCTGACAGAAACTTAAAAATTTAAACTTTAAAATTGAACTTAAACAGTTGATAGCAATTGAACTTAAGCAGCTGAAAGCAATATGCACTAGATTTTAAAGAGATTAACCCTTAAACTCCCACACTTACCAAACTCTCACTTCGCACTGTGTTGCCAGACAATGACCATTTCCAACAAGAGAGAGTCTAACCACCTCCCCATGACATTCAACGGTATTACCATCGCCGAATTCCCCCACCATCAACATCCTGGGGGTCACCATTGACCAGAAACTTAACTGGACCAGCCACATAAATACTGAGGCTGCAAGAGCAGGTCATAGGCTGAGTATTCTGCGGCAAGTGACTCACCTCCTGACTCCCCAAAGCCTTTCCACCATCTACAAGGCACAAGTCAGGAGTGTGATGGAATACTCTCCACTTGCCTGGATGAGTGCAGCTCCAACAGCACTCAAGAAGCTCGGCACCATCCAGGACAAAGCAGCCTGCTTGATTGGCACCCTAACCACCACCCTAAACATTCACTCCCTTCACCACCGGCGCACAGTGGCTGCAGTGTGTACCATCCACAGGATGCATTGCAGCAACTCGCCAAGGCTTCTTCGACAGCACCTCCCAAACCCGCGACCTCTACCACCTAGAAGGACAAGAGCAGCAGGCACATGGGAACAAGAAGTTTCTGGGTCAATGGTGACCCCCAGGATGTTGATGTGGGGGATTCGGCGATGGTAATGCCGTTGAATGTCAAGGGGAGGTGGTTAGACTCTCTTGTTGGAGATGGTCATTGCCTGGCACTTATCTGGCGCAAATGTTACTTGTCAATTATGAGCCCAAGCCTGGATGTTCTCCAGGTCTTGCTGCATTTGGGCTCGGACTGCTTCATTATCTGAGGGGTTGCGAATGGAACTGAACACTGTGCAATCATCAGCGAACATCCCCATTTCTGACCTTATGATGGAGGGAAGGTCATTGATGAAGCAGCTGAGGATGGTTGTGCCTGGGACACTGTCCTGAGGAACTCCTGCAGCAATGCCCAGGGGTTGAGATGATTAGCCTCCAACAACCACTACCATCTTCCTTTGTGCTAGGTATGACTCCAGCCACTGGAGAGTTTTCCCCCTGATTCCCATTGACTTCAATTTTACTAGGGCTCCTTGGTGCCACACTCGGTCAAATGCTGCCTTGATGTCAAGGGCAGTCACTCTCACCTCACCTCTGGAATTCAGCTCTTTTGTCCGCTTAGCTCAGTCTATAGCATGTTTCTTCCGCTGTTTAGCATGCACGTGGTCCTGAGTTGTAGCTTCGCCAGGTTGGCACCTCATTTTTAGGTACGCCTGGTGCTGCTCCTGGCATGCTCTTCTACACTCCTGATTGAACCAGGGTTGATTCCCTGGCTTGTTGGTAATGGTAGAGTGAGGAATATGCCGGGCCATGAGGTTACAGATTGTGCTGGAATACAATTCTGCTGCTGCTGATGGCCCACAGCGCCTCATGGATGCCCAGTTTTGAGCTGCTAGATCTGTTCTGAATCTATCCCCTTTAGCACGGTGGTAGTGCCACACAACACGTTGGATGGTGTCCTCAGTGTGAAGACGGGACTTCATCTCCACAAGGACTGTGCGGTGGTCACTCCTACCAATACTGTCATGGACAGATGCATCTGCGACAGGTAGATTGGTGAGAACGAGGTCAAGTAAGTTTTTCCCTCGTGTTGGTTCGCTCAGCACCTGCCGCAGGCCCAGTCTGGCAGCAATGTCCTTCAGGACTTGGCCAGCTCGGTCAGTAGTGGTGCTACCGAGCCACTCTTGGTGATGGACATTGAAGTCCCCCACCCAGAGTACATTCTGTGCCCTTGCTACCCTCAGTGCTTCCTCCAAGTGGTGTTGAACATGGAGGAGGACTGATTCATCAGCTGAGGGAGGGCGGTAGGTGGTAATCAGCAGGAGGTTTCCTTGCCCATGTTTGATATGATGCCTTGAGATTTCATGGGGTCCAGAGTCAATGTTGAGGACTCCCAGGGCCACTCCCTCCTGACTATATCACTCTACCGCCACCTCTGGTGGGTCTGTCCTGCCGGTGGGACAGGACATACCCAGGGATGGTGATGGAAGAGTCTGTGACATTGGCTGAAAGGTATGATTCTGAGAGTATGACTATGTCAGGCTGTTGCTTGACTAGTCTGTGGGACAGCTCTCCCAATTTTGGCACAAGTCCCCAGATGTTAGTGAGGAGGACTTTACAGGGTTGACTGGGCTTGGTTTTACTTTGTTGTGTCCGGTGCCTAGTGGTGGTCCGATGCCGGGTGGTCCGTCCGGTTTTATTCTTATTATGACTTTTCGTAGCGAGATTTTACAACTGAGTGGCTTGCGAGGCCATTTCAGAGGGCAATTAAGAATCAACCACATTGCTGTGGGTCTGGAGTCACATTTTGGCCAGACCAGGTAAGGACGGCAGGTTTCCTTCCCTAAAGGACATTAGTGAACCAGATGAGTTTTTACGACAATCCGGTAGTTTCATGGCTACCATTACTGATACTAGTATTTTAATTCCAGATTTTTATTTAATTAATTGAATTTAAATTCGCCAGCTGCCGTTGAGGGATTTGAACTCATGACTCTGGATTTTTAGTCCAGGCCTCTGGATTACTAGACCAGTAACATAACCACTATGCTACCGTACCCTATATATAACACTCCAACTGAGGCCTAACCATTGTTTTATAAAGGTTTAGCACAACTTTGTTGCTTTTGTACTCTGTGCCTCTATTTATAAAGCCTAGGATCATTTGTGCTTTTTTAACAGCTTTCTCAACTTGTCCTGCTACCTTCAAAGATTTGTGTTTATGCACCCCCAGGTCTCTCTGTTCCTGCACTCCCTTTAAAACTGTGCCATTTAGTTTATGTTGCCTCTCCTCATTCTTGCAACTAAAATGTGTCACTTCACACTTCTCTACGTTAAATTTCATCCCCCATATGTCTGCCCATTTCACCAGTCTGTCTTTGTCCTCCTGAAGTCTGTAATTATCCTCCAACTTGTTTACTGCATTTGCGAGTTTCATATCATCTGCAAACTTCGAAATTATACCCTCTATACTCATGGCCAGGTCATTAATATATATCAAAAAGAGCAGTGTTCCTAATACTGACCCCTGGGGAACACCACTGTATACTTCCCTCCAGTCTGAAAAACAACCGTTTATGTTGTGTTTTATAGCTGTCTCAGTCCACTAGATTTTTACTTTTCTTTGCACTTGTGCAATCTCTTTCTTTTTGCTTGACATTGTCGCCTATCTCATTTGTTGACCATGGTTGCTTAACTACACAAGTGGAGTCTTTGTCTTTTAGAAAAATAGGAGGAGTCAGCCGTTCGAGCCTGCTCCACCATTCAATATGATCATGGCTGATCCTCTATTTCAATACCATATTCCTGCTTTCTCCCCATACCCCTTGATGCCTTTTGTGTCTAGAAATCTATCTAGCTCCTTCTTAAATATATTCAGTGACTTGGCCTCCACAGCCTACAGAATTCCACAGATTCACCACCCTCTGAGTGAAGAAATTTCTCCTCATCTCAGTCCTAAATGTCCCACCCCGTATCCTGAGACTGTGACCCCTCGTTCCAGGGGAAACATCCTCCCTGCATCCAGTCTGTCTAGCCCTGTCAGAATTTTATATGTTTCAATGCGACCCCCTCTCATTCTTCTAAACTCAAGCGAATACAGGCCGAGTTGACCCAATCTCTCCTCTTATGACAGACCTGCCATCCCAGGTCTGGTGAACCTTCGTTGCACTCCCTCTATGGCAAATTTTAGGTGTACGTACAGGTTTTGTATTGTACCAAATACTTCTTTGAATACTTGCTTATTCTTTGAATAACCGGGACAGAATTAGCAGTCACTTGGACGAGTATGGATTCTTTAGGTAAAGCCAGCACGGATTTGTTGAAGGTAAATTCTGTTTAATCAACTTGATAGTTTTTTGATGAGGTAACGGAGAGGGTTGATAAGGGCAATGCGATTGATGTATATATAGAATCATAGAATCATAGAAGTTACAACATGGAAACAGGCCCTTCGGCCCGACATGTCCATGTCGCCCAGTTTATACCACTAAGCTAGTCCCAATTGCCTGCACTTGGCCCATATCCCTCTATACCCATCTTACCCATGTAACTGTCCAAATGCTTTTTAAAAGACAAAATTGTACCCGCCTCTACTACTGCCTCTGGCAGCTCGTTCCAGACACTCACCACCCTTTGAGTGAAAAAATTGCCCATCTGGACCCTTTTGTATCTCTCCCCTCTCACCTTAAATCTATGCCCCCTCGTTATAGACTCCCCTACCTTTGGGAAAATATTTTGACTATCGACCTTATCTATGCCCCTCATTATTTTATAGACTTCTATAAGATCACCCCTTAACCTCCTACTCTCCAGGGAAAAAAGTCCCAGTCTGTCTAACCTCTCCCTGTAAGTCAAACCATCAAGTCCCGGTAGCATCCGAGTAAATCTTTTCTGCACTCTTTCCAGTTTAATAATATCCTTTCTATAATAGGGTGACCAGAACTGTACACAGTACTCCAAGTGTGGCCTCACCAATGCCCTGTACAACTTCAACAAGACATCCCAACTCCTGCATTCAATGTTCTGACCAATGAAACCAAGCATGCCGAATGCCTTCTTCACCACCCTATCCACCTGTGACTCCACTTTCAAGGAGCTATGAATCTGTACTCCCAGATCTCTTTGTTCTATAACTCTCCCCAACGCCCTACCATTAACGGAGTAGGTCCTGGCCCGATTCGATCTACCAAAATGCATCACCTCACATTTATCTAAATTAAACTCCATCTGCCATTCATCGGCCCACTGGCCCAATTGATCAAGATCCCGTTGCAATCCTAGATAACCTTCTTCACTGTCCACAATGCCACCAATCTTGGTGTCATCTGCAAACTTACTAACCATGCCTCCTAAATTCTCATCCAAATCATTAATATAAATAACAAATAACAGCGGACCCAGCACCGATCCCTGAGGCACACCGCTGGACACAGGCATCCAGTTTGAAAAACAACCCTCGACAACCACCCTCTGTCTTCTGTCGTCAAGCCAATTTTGTATCCAATTGGCTACCTCACCTTGGATCCCATGAGATTTAACCTTATGTAACAACATACCATGCGGTACCTTGTCAAATGCTTTGCTGAAGTCCATGTAGACCACGTCTACTGCACAGCCCTCATCTATCTTCTTGGTTACCCCTTCAAAAAACTCAATCAAATTCATAGAATCATAGAAGTTACAACATGGAAACAGGCCCTTCGGCCCAACATGTCCATGTCGCCCAGTTTATACCACTAAGCTAGTCCCAATTGCCTGCACTTGGCCCATATCCCTCGATACCCATCTTACCCATGTAACTGTCCAAATGCTTTTTAAAAGACAAAATTGTACCCGCCTCTACTACTGCCTCTGGCAGCTCGTTCCAGACACTCACCACCCTTTGAGTGAAAAAATTGCCCCTCTGGACCCTTTTGTATCTCTCCCCTCTCACCTTAAATCTGTGCCCCCTCGTTATAGACTCCCCTACCTTTGGGAAAAGATTTTGACTATCGACCTTATCTATGCCCCTCATTATTTTATAGACTTCTATAAGATCTCCCCTTAACCTCCTACTCTCCAGGGAAAAAAGTCCCAGTCTGTCTAACCTCTCCCGAAAAGTCAAACCATCAAGTCCCGGTAGCATCCTCGTAAATCTTTTCTGCACTCTTTCTAGTTTAATAATATCCTTTCTATAATAGGGTGACCAGAACTGTACACAGTACTCCAAGTGTGGCCTCACCAATGCCCTGTACAACTTCAACAAGACATCCCAACTCCTGCATTCAATGTTCTGACCAATGAAACCAAGCATGCTGAATGCCTTCTTCACCACCCTATCCACCTGTGACTCCACTTTCAAGGAGCTATGAATCTGTACTCCCAGATCTCTTTGTTCTATAACTCTCCCCAACGCCCTACCATTAACGGAGTAGGTCCTGGCCCGATTCGATCTACCAAAATGCAGCACCTCACATTTATCTAAATTAAACTCCATCTGCCATTCATCGGCCCACTGGCCCAATTTATCAAGATCCCGTTGCAATCCTAGATAACCTTCTTCACTGTCCACAATGCCACCAATCTTGGTGTCATCTGCAAACTTACTAACCATGCCTTCTAAATTCTCATCCAAATCATTAATATAAATAACAAATAACAGCGGACCCAGCACCGATCCCTGAGGCACACCGCTGGACACAGGCATCCAGTTTGAAAAACAACCCTCTACAACCACCCTCTGTCTTCTGTCGTCAAGCCAATTTTATATCCAATTGGCTACCTCACCTTGGATCCCATGAGATTTAACCTTATGTAACAACCTACCTTGCGGTACCTTGTCAAATGCTTTGCTGAAGTCCATGTAGACCACGTCTACTGCACAGCCCTCATCTATCTTCTTGGTTACCCCTTCAAAAAACTCAATCAAATTCGTGAGACATGATTTTCCTCTCACAAAACCATGCTGACTGTTCCTAATTAGTCCCTGCCTCTCCAAATGCCTGTAGATCCTGTCCCTCAGAATACCCTCTAACAACTTACCCACTACAGATGTCAGGCTCACTGGTCTGTAGTTCCCAGGCTTTTCCCTGCCGCCCTTCTTAAACAAAGGCACAACATTTGCTACCCTCCAATCTTCAGGCACCTCACCTGTAGCGGTGGATGATTCAAATATCTCTGCTAGGGGACCCGCAATTTCCTCCCTAACCTCCCATAACGTCCTGGGATACATTTCATCAGGTCCCGGAGATTTATCTACCTTGATGCGCGTTAAGTCTTCCAGCACCTCCCTCTATGTAATATGTACACTCCTCAAGACATCATTATTTATTTCCCCAAGTTCCCTAACATCCATGCCTTTCTCAACCGTAAATACCGATGTGAAATATTCATTCAGGATCTCACCCATTTCTTGTGGTTCCGCACATAGATGACCTTGTTGATCCTTAAGAGGCCCTACTCTCTCCCTAGTTACCCTTTTGCCCTTTATGTATTTGTAGAAGCTCTTTGGATTCACCTTTGCCTGATCTGCCAAAGCAATCTCATATCCCCTTTTTGCCCTCCTGATTTCTCTCTTAACTCTACTCCGGCAATCTCTATACTCTTCAAGGGATCCACTTGATCCCAGCTGCCTATGCATGTCATATGCCTCCTTCTTCTTTTTGACTAGGGCCTCAATCTCCCGAGTCATCCAAGGTTCCCTACTTCTACCAGCCTTGCCCTTCACTTTATAAGGAATGTGCTTACCCTGAACCCTGGTTAACACACTTTTGAAAGCCTCCCACTTACCAGACGTCCCTTTGCCTGCCAACAGACTCTCCCAATCAACTTCTGAAAGTTCCTGTCTAATACCATCAAAATTGGCCTTTCCCCAATTTAGAATTTTAACTTTTGGGCCAGACCTATCCTTCTCCATAGCTATCTTAAAACTAATGAAATTATTGTAAACAATTTTACAACACCAAGTTATAGTCCAGCAATTTTATTTTAAATTCGAGGACTTCATTTCCGCATCGTTCACCTGAGGAAGGAGGTAGCCTCCGAAAGCTTGTGAATTTAAAATAAAATTGCTGGACTATAACTTGGTGTTGTAAAATTGTTTACAATTGTCAACCCCAGTCCATCACCGGCATCTCCACATAATGAAATTATAATCACTGGTCCCAGAGTGATCCCTCACTAACACTTCTGTCACCTGCCCTTCCTTATTTCCCAAGAGGAGGTCAAGTTTTGCCCCCTCTCTAGTCGGGCCATCCACATACTGAATGAGAAATTCCTCCTGAATACACTCAACAAATTTCTCTCCATCCAAGCCCCTAATGCTATGGCTGTCCCAGTCAATGTTGGGAAAGTTAAAGTCCCCTACTATTACCACCCTATTTTTCTTGCAGCTGTCTGTAATCTCCTTCCATATATGCTCCTCAATTTCCCGTTGACTATTTGGGGGTCTGTTGTACAATTCTATCAAAGTGATCTCTCCCTTCTTATTTTTCAGTTCTACCCATATAGACTCAGTGGGCGAACCCTCGGATATATCCCCTCTCACTACTGCCGTGATGTTCTCCCTAATCAAGAACGCAACTCCCCCTCCTCTCTTACCTCCTGCTCTATCTTTCCTATAGCATCTGTACCCTGGAACATTGAGCTGCCAGTCCTGCCCCTCCCTTATCCATGTTTCAGTAATAGCTATAACATCCCAGTCCCATGTACCCATCCATGCCCTGAGTTCATCTGCCTTGCCCATCAGACTTCTTGCATTGAAATAAATGCAGTTTAATCTAGACTTCCCTTGGTCTTTGCCCTGCTTTCTCAGACCATCTGTCCGGTCATGTTCTGTACACTCTCCCTTACTGCCTTTTGTTTCTGTCACCATTTTATTTCCCATTGACTTCCTGCATCGGTTCCCATCCCCCTGCCACATTAGTTTAAACCCTCCCCAACAGCACCGGCAAACACTCCCCCTAGGACATTGGTTCCAGTCCTGCCCAGATGCAGACCGTCCAATTTGTACTGGTCCCACCTCCCCCAGAACCGGTTCCAATGGCCCAGGAATTTGAATCCCTCCCTCTTGCACCATCTCTCAAGCCACGTATTCATCTTAGCTATCCTGTCATTCCTACTCTGACTTGCCCGTGGCACTGGTAGCAATCCTGAGATTACTACCCTTGAGATCCTACTCTTTAGTTTAACTCCTAACTCCCTAAATTCAGCTTGTAGGACCTCATCCTGTTTTTTACCTATATCGTTGGTGCCTATATGCACCACGACAACTGGCTGTTCACCCTCCCCCTCCAGAATGTCCTGCAGCCGCTCCGAGACATCCTTGACCCTTGCACCAGGGAGGCAACATACCATCCTGGAGTCTCGGTTGCGTCCGCAGAAACGCCTGTCTATTCCCCTTACAATCGAGTCCCGGATCACTATAGCTCTGCCACTCTTTTTCCTGCCCTCCTGTGCAGCAGAGCCAGCCACGGTGCCATGAACCTGGCCACTGCCACCTTCCCCTGGTGAGCCATCTCCCCCAACAGTATCCAAAACGGTATACCTGTTTTGGAGGGAGATGACCGCAGGGGACCCCTGCACTGCCTTCCTACTCTTCCTCTGTCTGTTGGTCACCCATTCACTATCTCCCTCAGTAATTTTTATCTGTGGTGTGACCAACTCACTGAACGTGCTATCCACGACTTTCTCAGCATCGCGGATGCTCCAAAGTGAGTCCATCCGCAGCTCCAGAGCCGTCAAGCGGTCAAACAATAGCTGCAGCTGGACACACTTCCCGCAGGTGAAGGAATCAGGGATACAGGAAGGAGCCCTGAATTCCCACATCTCACAAGAGGAACATGACACGGCTCTGGGATCTCCTGCCATGACTTAACCCTTAAGTTAGCTTAACAACAACTGCAATGTCAAGAGAAAAAAAAGGAAAGAAAAACTACTTACCACTCCCTTTAAGGAGTTTACTCCTTTAAATTGTTCTCAATTTAGAGAATGTTAACTACACTAGGGACCTTGATTCACTAAAAAATAAACGCTACTTCCTATAAGAGCTGCAGACCTTCCCTTTCCTTTTACTTTAGTTACTGTAGATAAGTATAAATACTCACCTGAACCTACTCACCAATCAGGTGCCTCCCCTGTGTCGCGTCCCGATCTGATTCCTGACGTCACTTCGAACTCGGTCGCAGCTCGGCTCGGCTCGGCTCCTCTCAGCTGTTCTCAGCGCTCTGAAATCCCGCCTTTTATCAGACGCTCCCTCCGCTCGGCTCGGCTCCTCTCAGCTGTTCTCAGCGCTCTGAAATCCCGCCTTTTATCGGACGCTCCCTCCTCTCGGCTCGGCTCCTCTCAGCTGTTCTCAGCTCTCTGAAATCCCGCCTTTTATCGGACGCTCCCTCCGCTCGGCTCGGCTCCTCTCAGCTGTTCTCAGCTCTCTGAAATCCCGCCTTTTATCGGACGCTCCCTCCGCTCGGCTCGGCTCCTCTCAGCTGTTCTCAGCTCTCTGAAAGCTCGCCTTTTATCGGATGCTCCCTCCGCTCGGCTCGGCTCCTCTCAGCTGTTCTCAGCTCTCTGAAATCTCGCCTTTTATCGGACGCTCCCTCCGCTCAGCTCGGCTCCTCTCAGCTGTTCTCAGCTCTCTGAAATCCCGCCTTTTATCGGACGCTCCCTCTGCTCCGCTCGGCTCCTCTCAGCTGTTCTCAGCGCTCTGAAATCCCGCCTTTTATCGGACGCTCCCTCTGCTCCGCTCGGCTCCTCTCAGCTGAACTTTCAAAAGGCATTTGATGAAGTGCTGCATAAAAGGCTTGTCATCAACATTGAAGCCCATGGAATAAAGGGGGCAGTAGGAGCATGGATACAAAATTGGCTAAGTAACTGGAAACAGATCGTAGTGGTGAACGGTTGTTCGGATTTTTTTTATTTGTTCATGGGATGTGGGCGTTGCTGGCGAGGCCGGCATTTATTGCCCATCCCAAATTGCTCTTGAGAAGGTGGTGGTGAGCCGCCGCCTTCAACCGCTGCAGAACAGGGTACTGAGTCAGACGATCAGCCATGATCTTTTTGAATGGCGGAGCAGGCCCAAAGGGCCGAATGGCCTACTCTTGCTCCTATTTTCTGTGTTTATGTTTCAGTCCGTGTGGTGAAGGTTCTCCCACAGTGCTGTTAGGTAGGGAGTTCCAGGATTTTGACCCAGCGACGAAGAAAGAACGGCGATATATTTCCAAGTCGGGGATGTGTGTTACTTGGAGGGGAACGTGCAGGTGGTGGTATTCCCATGCGCCTGCTGCCCTTGTCCTTCTAGGTGGTAGAGTTCGTGGGTTTGGTATGTGCTGTCGAAGAAACCTTGGTGAGTTGCTGCAGTGCATCTTCTGGATGGTACGCACTGTCCTGGATGGTGTCGAGCTTCTTGATTATTGTTGGAGCTGCACTCATCCATGCAAGTGGAGAGTATTCCATCACATTCCTGACTTGTGTCTTGTAGATGGCGGAAAGGCTTTGGGGAGTCAGGAGGTGATTCACTTGCCGCAGAATACCCAGCCTCTGACCTGCTCTTGTAGCCACAGTATTTGTGACTGGTCCAGTTAAGTTTCTGGTCAGTGGTGACCCCCAGGATGTTGATGGTGGGGATTCGGTAATGGTAATGCCATCGAATGTCAAGGGGAGGTGGTTAGATTCTCTCTTGTTGGAGATGGTCATTGCCTGGCACTTATCTGGCGTGAATGTTACTTGCCACTTATCAGTCCAAGCCTGGATGTTGTCCAGATATTGCTGCATGCGGGCATGGACTACCTCATTATCTGAGGGGTTGCGAATGGAACTGAACACTGTGCAATCATCCGCGAACATCCCCATTTCTGACCTTATGATGGAGGGAAGGTCATTGATGAAGCAGCTGAAGATGGTTGTGCCTAGGACACTGCTCTGAGGAACTCCTGCAACACTGTTCTGGGGCTGAGATGATTGGCCTCCAACAACCACTACCATTTTCCTTTGTGCAGATGAGGGAGGTTTACAGTGGTGTTCCCAAGGAGTCAATATTAGGACCACTGCTTTTCTTGATATATATTAATGACTTGGACTTGGGTGTGGAGGGCACAATTTCCAAATTTGCAGATGAGACAAAATTTGGAAGGATAGTGAACAGTGAGGAGGATATAGATCATTGAAGTGTCATGAACAGGTGCAGAAAATAATCAGTAAGGCTAATGGAATGCTGACCTTTATATCTAGAGGACTGGAGTACAAGGGGGCAGAAGTTATGCTGCAGCCATACAAAACCCTGGTTGGACCGCACCTGGAGTACTCTGAGCAGTTCTGGGAACCGCACCTTCGGAAGGACATATTGGCCTTGGAGGGAGTGCAGCGTAGATTTACTAGAATGATACCTGGACTTCAAGGGTTAAGTTACGAGGAGAGATGACACAAATTGGGGTTGTATTCTCTGGAGTTTCGAAGGTTAAGGAGTGATCTGATCGAAGTTTATAAGATATTAAGGGGAACAGATAGGGTGGATAGAGAGAAACTATTTCCGCTGGTTGGGGATTCTAGGAGTAGGGGGCACAGTCTAAAAATTAGAGCCAGACCTTTCAGGAGTGAGATTCAGGAGTGCGAGGAGATTTGATCGAGGTATTCAAAATCATGAAGGGTCTAAACAGAGTAGATAGAGAGAAACTGTTCCCATTGGCGGAAGGGTCAAGAACCAGAGGACATAGATTTAAAGTGATTGGCAAAAGAACCAAAGGTGACATGAGGAAAAACATTTTTACACAGCGAGTGGTTAGGATCTGGAATGCACTGCCCGAGGGGGTGGTGGAGGCAGATTCAATCATGACCTTCAAAATGGAACTGAATAAGTACTTGAAAGGAAAAAATTTGATGGGCTATGGGGTTTGGGTGGGGGAGTGGGACTAGCTGGATTGCTCTTGCACAGAGCTGGCAGAGTCCTGATGGGCTGAATGGCCTTCTTCCATGCTGTAACCTTTCTACGATTCTATACTTGCTACTGTTTGTTGTTTTCCCAATTGACTGTTCAGCCCAGTTTACTGTGGTCAATTTATTTCTCATTCTTTTGATATTTGACTTAGTTAAATTTAAAACCTTGTGACTCTCCCTTCTCCCTCTTAAACCTAATATCAAGTTCAATCATATTATGATTATTATTTGCAAGATGTGCCCTTATCTTCAGATTGTTAACTAATTCTGGTTCATTACTCATCACGAAATCTAGTATATGGCTTGTTCGCTTGTCAATTCTAAAAGATGCTGTTCTAGAAAACTGTCTCAAATACATTCTAGAAATTCGTTGCCTTTACTGCTCCTGCTGTTCTACTTCTCCCAGTCTATGTGGAAACTAAAATCTCCCATTATAACCATATAATTTTTACTACCTTCTTCCCTAATCTCCGTATTTAAACATCCTCCCACTACATCACTATGATCAGGTGGTGTGTAGATAACTCCCACCAGAGTCTTCCATCCTTGGCTAGTCTTTAACTCTCCCCAGAGTGTTTCCACTGCCCGACCACCCTTGCTGAAATCCCTTCTTTCTACTGCGGTTAATGTGTCTTTTATCAATATTATTACTCCTCCTTTCCCTATTTCCCTATCCTTCATAAAGATCCTATAGCCTGTAATGCCTACTACATCATGTTCTTTAATTTGTGCTTCCAACTCACTTATTTTATTTTTTGTGCTATGTGCATTCATGTACAGAACTCTAAGCTGGGTATCTTTCTTAGCTGGGTAACCATTCTGCCCATATGTCCTGCTGGTCTGTTTCTCTCACCTTTTTGACTCAATGTTGATTTTCCCTCCCAGTTCATTAACTAGTTAAAATCTTTCCCCACTGCCCTGTTTACCCTTTCTGCGAAGACACAGGAGCCTCTTCGGTCTAGATGATGGCCATCCCCTCTACAGCGTTCCCTGGCCCCAAAAGTGGTCTGAATATTTTAGGAATCTGAAACCCTCCTTTCTACACCATCTTTCCAGCCATGTGTTGACAATCTTACTCTTTCCCTCCCTGTCTGGTCCAACGTGAGGTATTGTGAGTAATCCAGAGATTACTACTATGGAGGTTCTGCTCCTTGATCTAGAATGGAGCTCTTTGAAATCCTTTTAGAGAACCTTGAATCGACTCCGCTGTATGTCATTGGTCCCCACGTGAACCACAATCTCTGGCTGTTCCCATTTCAGAACCTTTTTATATTTGCTCCTAACCCAGGCAACATACCATTCAGGACTCTGGATCACTTTTACAAAAGAAACTATTCACCTCTCTGACTATAGAATCCCCACAATCACCTCTCACCTATTCTTACTACCTGTACTGTTTCCCCTATGGATAACCACTCGCTACCCAGTGCCAAGTAGTTGCTCTTGGTTGTCCTCTGCCACCCTTTTTGTCCACATCACTGGTACCTAAACAGGTATATTTATTAGACAAATCCAGCTCCACAGATCCCCTGTCTACCCTCACCTGTTACTACCTGTCTGCCGATGGTTACCCAGACTCTGTTACCAGCTTCTCTACTCCGAGCTATCTGTTTGGTGGCCACCCACTGGAACATCTGCTCTAGAAAACTTTCTCCCTCTCGAATGTTGCGGAGTGTCCAGTTGCCTTAAGCTGTGCTCGAGGAATCCAACTTCTCACAATTCATACGTACGTATTCACTCGCGTGGTACTGGAGTTCAGGCAGGTCCATTTCATGCAATCCGCACCCATCACCTCAGACTCTGATCCTGATAGTTTCCACCCCAGGGTATTAAGTAGGTGAGGACATGCAGATGCTTTAGCCATAATCTCCCAAAACTCTCTTGATTAAGGAATTGTCTCTTTGGATACGAAAATTGCCAATGGCACTTCATTATTTAAGAAGGGTGGAAAAGAGAAACCAGGAAATTATAGACCTATTAGTCTAATGCCTGTTGTGGGGAAGTTACTAGAATCTGTCATTATCATAGAATCTTACAGCATAGAAGGAGGCTATTCAGCCCATCATGCCTGTGCTGGCTCTTTGAAAGAGCTATCCAATTAGTCCCGTTCCCGTGCTCTTTCCCCATAGTCCTGCATATTTTTCTTTTTCAGGTATTTATCCAATTCCCTCTTCAAAGTTATTATTGAACCTGCTTCTACCATCCTTTCAGGCAGTGCATTCCAGATCATAAGGGAAATCATGCTTAACAAATCTACTAGAGTTTTTTGAGGTGGTAACTAGTAGAATAGATAGGGGAGAACCAGCGGATGTGGTGTACTTGGTGGTGTATTTGGATTTTCAGAAGGCTTTTGATAAGGTCCACACAAGAGGTTAGTGTGCAAAATTAAAGCACATGGGATTGGGGAGAATATACTGGCATGGATTGAGAATTGGTTGACAGACAGGAAGCAGAGAGCAGGAATAAACAGGTCTTTTTCCGGGTGGCAGGCAGTAACTAGTGGGGTACTGCAGGGATCAGTGCTTGGGCCCCAGCTATTCACAATATATGATGTGGAGATGCCGGTGATGGACTGGGGTGGACAAATGTAAGGAGTCGTGCAACACCAGGTTATAGTCCAACATCTTTATTTGAAATCACAAGCTTTCAGAGCTTTCCTCCTTTGTCAGGTGAGTGCAGGGTTCCATAAAGGCACAGCATATAAAGTCAGAGAACAATGCCTGGTGATTACAGATAATCTTTCCAACTGCCCGTTATCACACCTTAGCAGAGAGATATTCACAGCAATTATGTTCTTATGGATGGTGTTCAGACAGGGGAACATTACATCCAAGACTACTGAATACACAAGCGGTCAGATCACAAAGACAGACAGAGAGAGAAAGACACCCGAAAGGCAGAGAGAGAATGACCAGTTGTATTAAAAACAGATAACTTTTTTCGCTGGTGGGGTTACATGTAGCGTGACATGAGGCCGTCCTCATGGGTGCGGAACTTGGCTATCAATTTCTGCTCGACGATTTTGCGTTGTCGTGTGTCTCGAAGGCAGCCTTGGAGAACGCTTACCCGAAGATCAGAGGCTGAATGTCCTTGACTGCTGAAGTGTTCCCCAACTGGGAGGGAACCCTCCTGTCTGGCGATTGTTACGCGGTGTCCGTTCATCCGTTGTCGCAGTGTCTGCATGGTCTCGCCAATGTACCATGCTCCGGGGCATCCTTTCCTGCAACGTATGAGGTAGACAACGTTGGCCGAGTCACAGGAGTATGAACCATGTACCTGGTGGGTGGTGTCCTCTCGTGTGATGGTGGTATCTGTGTCGATGATCTGGCATGTCTTGCAGAGTTTGCTGTGGCAGGGTTGTGTGGTGTCGTGGACGCTGTTCTCCTGAAAGATGGGTAATTTGCTGCGAACGATTGTCAGAGGTTAGGTGGCTGTTTGAAGGCGAGTAGTGGAGGTGTGGGGATGGCCTTAGCGAGGTGTTCGTCGTCATCGATGACATGTTGAAGGCTATATATGCTGTGCCTTTTATGGAACCTCAAATTTAAATTCATGTCCAATTTCCTGCCCGCTCCCCATAACCCCTCATTCCCTTCACTTCGAGGAAACTGTCTATTTCTGTTTTAAATTTATTTAATGACGTAGCTTCCTGGGGCAGCAAATTCCACAGACCTACTACCCTCTGAGTGAAGAAGTTTCTTCTCATCTCAGTTTTGAAAGAGCAGCCCCTTATTCTAAGATTATGCCCCCTAGTTCTAGTTTCACCCATCCTTGGGAACATCCTTACCGCATCCACCCGATCAAGCCCCTTCACAATCTTATATGTTTCAATAAGATCGCCTCTTATTCTTCTGAACTCCAATGAGTAGAGTCCCAATCTACTCAACCTCTCCTCATATGTCCACCCCCTCATCCCCGGGATTAACCGAGTGAACCTTCTTTGTAATGCCTCGAGAGCAAGTATGTCTTAAGTATGGACACCAAAACTGTATGTAGTATTCCAGGTGCGGTCTCACCAATACCTTATATAACTGCAGCAATACCTCCCTGTCCTTATATTCTATCCCCCTAGCAATAAAAGCCAACATTCCGCTGGCCTTCTTGATCACCTGCTGCACCTGCATACTAACTTTTTGATTTTCTTGCACTGGGACCCCCAGATCTCTTTGTACTGCAGTACTTTCCAGTTTCTTGCCATTAAGATAATAACTTGCTCTCTGATTTTTCCTACCAAAGTGCATAACCTCACATTTTCCAATATTGTATTGCATCTGCCAAATCTCCGCCCACTCACCCAGCCTGTCTATATCCCCTTGGAGGTTTTTTATGTCCTCCTCACTCTCTACTTTCCCTTCCATCTTTGTATCATCTGCAAACTTTGATATGTTACATTCGGTCCCCTCCTCCAAATCGTTAATATAGATTGTAAAGAGTTGGGGACCCAGCACCGACTCCTGCGGAACACCACTGGCTACTGGTTGCCAGTCCGAGAATGAACCATTTATCCCAAGAAGGTTGAGAGGAGATTTGATAGAAGTATTAAAAATCATGACTGGTCTATACAGAATAGTTGGACGGAAACTGTTCCCATTGACGGAAGGGTCAAGAACCAGAGGACATAGATTTAAGGTGATTGGCAAAAGAACCAAAGGTGACCTGGAGAAAAACTTTTTTAAACAGCGAGTGGTTAGGATCTGGAATGCACTGCCCGAGGGGGTGGTGGAGGCAGATTCAATCATGGCCTTCAAAAGGGAACTGGATAAGTACTTGAAAGGAAAAAATTTGTACAGCTACGGGGATAGGGCAGTGGAGTGGGACTTGCTGGATTGCTCTTGCATAGAGCCGGCAAGGACTTGATGGGCTGAATGGCCCCCTTCCGTACTGTAACCTTTCTATGATTCTATTTTCTACTGAAATGATTAATGTTTTGAAATACCTCCTGTTCTTATCCCCAGAGTGAAGCATGGCGCGGCATAGGGCGAGGAAGGAAAGCGGGGTTGATTCCAAAGCAGATGGGAAAAATGGGAAGAATACTGGACTTCACAAGAAACCTCCTACTAAGGAAAAGAAGAAAAAGTCCAATTTGGGGAATATGTTCATCAACATAGCAATTGTACTGTGCATTGGGAGCTGTGTCTGGTTTTGCTATGCTATTTACATGAGGTCCTGGCTTGCTAACAGAATCATAACACCTCACCCCTCATTACGGATACTGAACAGCAACAGTAGTGGTCCTACATTGTCGCCGGAGAAATACTGGGGATCGTACCGACCTCAGGTATATTTTGGAATGAAAACACGGAGTCAAAAATCAATTGTAACAGGTAAAGTAAATTGTGGTCTGACCTCTCATATCGTGGCAAATTTCTGTTCATTCCTGTATTCCTATGGAAATGGTGACCCTCTCAAGTTCTTAATTTTGCTATGAATATAGTGTGCAATATTACTGTAATTTACAGTACTGTTATGCATTGAAAGTTCGAATGTAAATTTTACAGATATTCATTGACACAAGTTTCACCCAGTACTCAAAAAAACCCAAATATTAAATAACTATTATTTAAGATGGAAAAGTACCACTTGTTCAAGGAGACTCGGCGTGATTTGAGGAAAAGCAGGCTGTGTTTAACTAAGCGCTGGAATTTTTAAATCCATTACTGACCTGGGTGACACGGGAAATGCAACTGCTATATATTTGCACATTCAAAAAGCTACGGACAGGATTCCACACTGCTGCAGTTTTGCACTGGGTGGAAAATTGGCTTCAGAATTGGGTAGTTATCAAAACTTTTCAAGCTCAAAACAGAGTATAATTGGAACATCCAAGGGTCTTATTTTTAACAAGCAGCAATTTGGAACAGTGATATCATTAGCAAAATCTCCCAAGTTTTTAAATTTGTTCTTAGGATGTGGGTGACACTGGTAAAGCTGCATTTATTGCCCTTCCGTAACTGCCCTGAGAAGATGATGGGCCTTCTCATCATTCCTTCAGCAGACTATACTGCCCTTACTTTGCAATTCTCAAGAAACTTCATTGTGTTTGTGAAACCAACCTCGTTGACTTTTCTCAGGAAGTGTCAGTCCAAGTTGGAGTTGGAAAGCCGTGTCATATACTATATAGTATATATGGTGCTCGTGTATACTATATCGTATATATGGTGCTCGTGTATACTATATCGTATATATGGTGCTAGTGTATACTATATAGTATATTTAGCCCAGGCGGGACAACTGGGGCCAGTTGCCTGCCCATCCTGTGCCATGTGGGAACTCCAGAACACTTTGTGTCCTAGACCACCACTTGTGCAGGAAGTGCCTCCAACTGCTCGAGCTCGAGCTCATGGTTTCTGAGCTCGAGGAGCAGCTGGTGTCACTGCAGGGCATACGGGAGGCTGAGTGTTTTGTGGATCTCACGTTCCAGGAGGTGGTCACTCCGCAGCCACAAAGTTTAGGAGGATAGTAAGTGGTTGGCCATCTGGTACGGTAGGAAGAAGAGGCAGGTAGTGCAGGAATCCTCCTGGAGTGTGGCGCTAACAAACTGGTTTTCAGTGCGAATGATGACACCTTGGTGGAGTGCAATCGAGAGTAAATCGTGAGGCAAATAACTGCACGGGGGGACTGCGAAATGTAGAAATGTAGTTGTTATCGGGCATTCGATAGTCAAGGGGGAATAGGCAGGTGTTTCTGCAACTGCTGATGTGAGTCCCGCATGGTGTGTTGTCAGTTGTTGGGAGTATCTCTGGATTACTCCCAGTGCCACGCGCTATTGAGTATAGGAATAGTAAGAAAGCAGATTAATGCGTGGCTCGAGAAACGGTGCAGGAGGGAGGGCTTCAGATTCCTGGGGCATTGGGATCAGTTCTGGGGCAGGAGGGACCTATACAAGATGGACGGGTTGCACCTCAACAAAGCTGGGACCAATGTCCTCACGGGGAGTTTAACTAGTGCTGTGGGGGAGGGTTTAAACTAATTTGGTGGGTGGGGAGTGGTGGTGTGGAGAACCAGGATGAAACATCAGAGAGGAGAAACAAGGTGCGCAGAAGTCTGGGAGAGACAAGCAGCATTAGAATAAAGACTAGTTTAGAAATAGAAGGGATCAGACAGGGGAGCAGTGCAAGGCAGACTAAGATGAGCTTAGAATGCACGTACAGTGGTAAATAGGGTTGATGAGCTGCAGGCACAAGTTGCCACATGGGGTTTTGATATATTGGCAATAGAGACCCAGCTTAAAGAAGGGAAGGAATGGGAATTTAAAGTTCAGGAGAAATAGGGAAGGGAAAAATGGAGTTGGGGGCAGGTGGCAGGATTAATCAAAGATACTGTTACAGCACTGGAAAGGGATAGTGTCCTTGAGGGTTCAAAGACAGAGTCTATTTGGGTAGAGTTGAGCTATTAGTCATGATGAACCTTTATAAACACTGATTCGACCACAGCTGGAGTATTGTGTCCAATTCTGGGCACAGCATTTTAGGAAAGATGTGAAGGCCTTAGAGAGGGTGCAGAAGAGATTTACTAGAATGATTCCAGGGATGAGGGACTTTAGTTACGTGGAACAGAGACGGTTGCGAGGAGATTTGATTGAGGTGTTCAAAATCATGAAGGGTCTAGACAGAGTAGATAGCGAGAAACTGTTCCCATTGGCAGAAGGGTCAAGAACCAGAGGACGTAGATTTAAGGTGATTGGTTCTTTTGTCAAAGGCGACATGAGGAAAAACTTCTTTACACGGTGAGTGGTTAGGATCTGAAATGCACTGCCCGAGGGGGTGGTGGAGGCAGATTCAATCATGGCTTTCAAAAGGGAACTGGATAAGTACTTGAAAGGAACAAATATGCAGGGCTACGGGGAAAGGACAGGGGAATGGGACTAGTTGGATTGCTCTTGCATAGACCCGGCGCGGACTCGATGGGTCAAATGGCCGCCTTCTGTGCTATAACCTTTCTATGATTCTATTACACTGCTGGGTGTATACCAAAGAATCACAAAATAGTGGGAAGGAGATAAACCACAAAATAGTGGGAAATGCTATGGGGAAAGAGCGGGGGAGTGGGACTAACTGGATTGCTGTCACAAAGAGCCGGCATTGGCTCGGTGGGCCAAATGGCCTGCTTCTGTGCTGTAACCATTTTATGATTCTATAGAGGAGCAAATGTGCAGGCAAATTACAGAAAGGTGCAAGAACTAGAGTGGTGATAATGGGGGACTTCAATTTATCCCAGTATAAACTGGGATATGTTTCGAGCCCAACGAGGAAGGACGCAGCACTGGATCTAGTTCTGGGGAATGAAGTGGGGCAAGTGGACAAGTTTCAGTTGGGGAGCATTTGGGAAATGGTGATCACAATATCATTGGGTTTAGAATTGTTATGGAAAAGGACAAGGAAAAATCAAATGTGAAAATACTCAACTGGAAGGGGGCTAATTTCAATGAGTTGAAAAGGGAACTGGCCCAGGTGGATTGGAATCAAAGATTAGTAGGTAAAACAGTATATGAGCAATGGGAGGCCTTCAGGGAGGAGATAGTTCAGGTACAGAGTAGTCACATTCCTAATGAGGAAGAAAGGAAAGGCATCCAAAGCTAGAGTTCCCTGGATGGCTAAAGAAATTTAGATTAAAATGAAACAGAAAAACGAGACTTATGATAAATGTCAGGCTCATAATACAGTAGAGAATCAAGCAGAATAAGTGTAAGATTTGCAATCCTCCAGTCCCCAGGCACCGCCCCCATATCTCCCCAACGAGGATTGGAAGATTGTGGCCAGAGCCTCTGCGATTTCCACCCTTACTTCCCTCAGTAACCTAGGATGCATCCCATCTGGACCAGGTGACTTTTCTACTTTGAGGACTGCCAATGTTTTAAGTATCTCCTTTATCCATTTTTATCCTATCCAATTTCTCTACAAACTCCTCCTTTACTGCTACAGTGGCAACATCCTCTTCTCTACTGAAGACCGTTGTGAAGTATCCGGGCAAAGAGAGAGTATGAGGAAACATTAGTGGGCAACATGAAGTCTTTTATAAACATGCAAATAATGGAAGGGTGGGGCCGATTAGGGACCAAAAAGGAGATCACCTTGAGCAAGCAGAGGGTATGGCTGAGGTATTAAATGAATTCTTTGCATCGGTCTTCACGAGAGAAGAGGATGCTGCCATTGTCGCAGTAAAGAAGGAGGTAGTAGCGATAAACCAGGTAACTACAGGCCAGTCGGCCTAAAGTCAGTGGTGGGGACATTTCGAGAGACCATAATCCAGGACAAAATTAATTGTCACTTGGAAGCATGTGAGTTAATAAATGACAACAAACGTGGATTTGTTAAAGGCAAATTGTATCTCACAAACTTGATTTGTTTTTTATTCGTTCATGGGATGTGGGTGTCGCTCTTTCTACCTATGTCGTTGATACCGATATGGACCACAACCTCTAGCTGTTCACCCTCCCACCCCCCCTGCCAGAATGTTCGGCATCCGCTCAATGACATCCTTGACCCTGGCACCAGTGTGGCAACATACCGTCCTGGAATCACGTCTGCGGCCACAGAAATACCTGTCTGTTTCCCTGTATGTAGAATCCCCCATCACTATTGCTCTCCTGACCTTTCTTCTCCCCCGTGCAGCTGGGCCACCCATGGTGCTTTTATTTTATTCATTCCTGGGACGTGGGCATCGCTGGCGAGGCCAGCATTTATTGCCCATCCCTAATTGCCCTTGAGAAGGTGGTGATGAGCCGCCGCCTTGAACCACTGCAGTCCGTGTGGTGACGGTTCTCCCACAGTGCTGTTAGGAAGGGAGTTCCAGGATTTTGACCCAGCGACAATGAAGGAACGACGATATATTTCCAAGTCGGGTTGGTGTGTGACTGGGAGGGGAACGTGCAGGTGGTGTTGTTCCCATGTGCCTGCTGCCCTTGTCCTTCTAGGTGGTAGAGGTCGTGGGTTTGGGAGTTGCTGTCGAAGAAGCCTTGGCGAGTTGCTGCAGTGCATCCTGTGGATGGTACACACTGCAGCCACTGTGCGCCAGTGGTGAAGGGAGTGAATGTTTAGGGTGGTGGATGGGGTGCCAATCAAGTGGGCTGCTTTGTACTGGATGGTGTCAAGCTTCTTGAGTGTTGTTGGAGCTGCACTCATCCAGGCAAGTGGAGGGTATTCCATCACACTCCTGACTTGTGCCTTGCAGATGGTGGAAAGGCTTTGGGGAGTCAGAGGATGAATCACTCGCCATAGAATACCCAGCCTCTGACCTGCTCTTGTAGCCACTGTATTTACATGGCTGGTCCAGTTAAGATTCTGGTCAATGGTGACCCCCAGGATGTTGATGGTGGGATCGGCGATGGTAATGCCGTTGAATGTCAAGGGGAGGTGGTTAGACTCTCTTGTTGGAGACGGTCATTGCCTGGCACTTATCTGGCGCAAATGTTACTTGCCACTTATGAGCCCAAGCCTGGATGTTGTCCAGGTCTTGCTGCATGCGGGCTCGGACTGCTTCATTATTTGAGGGGGTGCGAATGGAACTGAACACTGTGCAATCATTAGCGAACATCCCCATTTCTGACCTTTATGATGGAGGGAAGGTCATTGATGAAGCAGCTGAAGATGGTGCCAGTGAGTATAGGAACAGGAGAATAGACAGGATGAATGCGTGGCTGCAGGGATGGTGTAGGAGGGAGGGATTTAGATTCCTGGGACATTGGGACCGGTTCTGGGGAAGGTGGGACCTGTACAAGCGTGACGGATTACACCTGAGCAGGACCGGGACAAATGTCCTCGCGGGGGTGTTTGCTAGTGCTGTTGGGGAAGGTTTAAACGAGAGTGGCAGGGGGATGGGAACCTGAGCGGGGAGTCAGAAGGGAATAAAGTTGAGAGCAGCGAGAGAGGGGAAGACCCAGGGGAAATCAACAATACAAATAGTACAAACAGTTGTTCAAGAACAAGTGAAAGGGAAAAGCATAGAGCAGCGGAAAGAAAGTGTACTTTAGACACGACGGATAAAATAAAAACTCGAAGGCGTAAGGTGATTAACCCAGCATCAAAGCTGTGGCAGGGGGTTGGGAACCTGAGCAGGGAGACAGAGGAAAGCGTATCAGGAAGGGACAGAAGGTATGGAGTAAAAGGTAAAGTGTTAAAAAAGGAAAAAGCAGGAACTAAGTGTCACAAAACATATTTGAAAGTTCTTTATCTGAATGCACGTAGCATTCGTAACAAAATGGATGAGTTAACGGCACAAATAACTACGCATGGGTATGATCTTGTGGCCATTACAGAAACATGGCTGCAGGGTGACAACGACTGGGAATTAAATATGCCAGGGTATTTAACAATCAGGAAGGACAGGCAGGAATGAAGGGGAGGTGGAGGTAGCTATGTTAATAAGGGAAGGAATCACTGTAATACAGAGAAATGATATTGGGACAAAGGATCAGGATAATGAAACAGTTTGGGTAGAGATAAGGAATAATAAGGGGAAAAAAACACTAGTGGGCGTAGTATTTAGGCCTCCTAATAGTTGCAACTCTGCTGGAAGAAGTATTAATCAGGAAATAGTCGGGGCATGTAATAAGGGAACAGCTATAATTATGGGGGATTCTAACTATCATATTAACTGGACAAATCAAATTGGGCAGGGCAGCCTTGAGGAAGAGTTTATTGAGTGTATTAGGGATGGATTTCTTGAGCAGTATGTAACTGAACCTACAAGGGGGCAAGCAACCTTGGACCTGGTCCTGTGTAATGAGCCAGGATTAATTAATAATGTCCTAGTTAAGGATCCCCTTGGAATGAGTGACCATAACATGGTTACATTCCATATCCAATTAGAGGGTGAGAAGGTTGGTTCTCAAACAAGCGTACTGAGCTTGAATAAAGGAGACTATGATGGTATGAGAGCGGAATTGATTAAAGTGGACTGGGAACGGTACGGTAGCATAGTGGTGATGTTACTGGACGAGTAATCCAGAGGCCTGGACTAAAATGCAGAGTCATGAGTTTAAATCCCGCCACGGCAGCTGGTGAGTTTAAATTCAATGAATTAAATAAAAATCTGGAATTAAAATACTAGTATCAGTAATGATGGCCATGAAACTACCGGATTGTCGTAAAAACCCATCTGGTTCACTAATGTCCTTCAGGGAAGGAAACCTGCTGTCCTTATCCGGTCTGGCCTATATGTGACTTCAGACCCACAGCAATGTGGTTGATTCTTAATTGCCCTCTGAAATGGCCTCGCAAGCCACTCAGTTGTAAAATCTCGCTACGAAAAGTCACAATAAGAATAAAACCAGACGGACCACCCGGCATCGGACAACGAGGCACCAGACACGACAACGGCAAAATACCAAGCCCAGTCGACCCAACAAGGTCCTCCTTACTAACATCTGGGGACTTGTGCTAAAATTGGGAGAGCTGTCCCACAGACTAGTCAAGCAACAGCCTGACATAGCCATACTCACAGAATCATAACTTTCAGCCAACGTCCCAGACTCTTCCATCACCATCCCTGGGTATGTCCTGTCCCACCGGCAGGACAGACCCACCAGAGGTGGCAGTAGAGTGATATACAGTCAGGAGGGAGTGGCCCTGGGACTTCTCAACATTGACTCTGGACCCCATGAAATCTCATGGCATCAGGTCAAACATGGGCAAGGAAACCTCCTGCTGATTACCACCTAGTGTCCTCCCTCAGCTGATGAATCAGTCCTCCTCCATGTTGCGCACCACTTGGAGGAAGCACTGAGGGTTGCAAGGGCACAAAATGTACTCTGGGTGGGGGACTTCAATGTCCATCACCAAGAGTGGCTCGGTAGCACCACTACTGACCGAGCTGGCCGAGTCCTGAAGGACATAGCTGCCAGACTGGGCCTGGGGCAGGTGGTGAGCGAACCAACACGAGGGAAAAACTTACTTGACCTCGTCCTCACCAATCTACCTGTCGCAAATGCATCTGTCCATGACAGTATTGGTAGGAGTGACCACCGCACAGTCCTCGTGGAGATGAAGTCCCGTCTTCGCACTGAGGACACCATCCAACGTGTTGTGTGGCACTACCACCGTGCTAAAGGGGATAGATTCAGAACAGATCTAGCAGCTCAAAACTGGGCATCCATGAGGCGCTGTGGGCCATCAGCAGCAGCAGAATTGTATTCCAGCACAATCTGTAACCTCATGGCCCGGCATATTCCTCACTCTACCATTACCAACAAGCCAGGGGTTCAACCCTGGTTCAATGTGGAGTGTAGAAGAGCATGCCTTGAGCAGCACCAGGCGTACCTAAAAATGAGGTGCCAACCTGGTGAAGCTACAACTCAGGACTACATGCATGCTAAACAGCGGAAGCAACATGCTATAGACAGAGCGAAGCGATTCCACAACCAACGCATCAGATCAAAGCTCTGCAGTCCTGCCACATCCAGTCGTGAATGGTGGTGGACAATTAAACAACTAATGGGAGGAGGAGGCTCTGGAAACATCCCCATCCTCAATGATGGTGGAGTCCAGCACGTGAGTGCAAAAGACAAGGCTGAAGCGTTTGCAACCATCTTCAGCCAGAAGTGCCGAGTGGATGATCCATCTCAGCCTCCTCCCGATATCCCCACCATCACGGAAGCCAGTCTTCGGCCAATTCGATTCACTCCACGTGATATCAAGAAACGGCTGAGTGCACTGGATACAGCAAAGGCTATGGGCCCCGACAACATCCCAGCTGCAGTGCTGAAGACTTGTGCTCCAGAACGAGCTGCGCCTCGAGCCAAGCTGTTCCAGTACAGCTACAAGACTGGCATCTACCCGACAATGTGGAAAATTGCCCAGGTATGTCCCGTCCACAAAAAGCAGGACAAATCCAATCCGACCAATTACCGCCCCATCAGTCTACTCTCAATCATCAGCAAAGTGATGGAAGGTGTCGTCGACAGTGCTATCAAGCGGCACTTGCTCACGAATAACCTGCTCACCGATGCTCAGTTTGGGTTCCGCCAGGACCACTCGGCTCCAGACCTCATTACAGCCTTGGTCCAAACATGGACAAAAGAGCTGAATTCCAGAGGTGAGGTGAGAGTGACTGCCCTTGACATCAAGGCAGCATTTGACCGAGTGTGGCACCAAGGAGCCCTAGTAAAATTGAAGTCAATGGGAATCAGGGAGAAAACTCTCCAGTGGCTGGAGTCATACATCGCACAAAGGAAGATGGTAGTGGTTGTTGGAGGCCAATCATCTCAGTCCCAGGACATTGCTGCAGGAGTTCCTCAGGGCAGTGTCCGAGGCCCAACCATCTTCAGCTGCTTCATCAATGACCTTCCCTCCATCATAAGGTCAGAAATGGGGATGTTCGCTGATGACTGCACAGTGTTCAGTTCCATTCGCAACCCCTCAAATAATGAAGCAGTCCGAGCCCGCATGCAGCAAGACCTGGACAACATCCAGGCTTGGGCTCATAAGTGGCAAGTAACATTCGCGCCAGATAAGTGCCAGGCAATGACCATCTCCAACAAGAGAGAGTCCAACCACCTCCCCTTGACATTCAACGGCATTACCATCGCCGAATCCCCCACCATCAACATCCTGGGGGTCACCATTGACCAGAAACTTAACTGGACCAGCCACATAAATACTGTGGCTCCGAGAGCAGGTCAGAGGCTGGGTATTCTGCGGCGAGTGACTCACCTCCTCACTCCCCAAAGCCTTTCCACCATCTACAAGGCACAAGTCAGGAGTGTGATGGAATACTCTCCACTTGCCTGGATGAGTGCAGCTCCAACAACACTCAAGAAACTCGACACCATCCAAGATAAAGCAGCCCGCTTGATTGGCACCCCATCCACCACCCTAAACATTCACTCCCTTCACCACTGGCGCACTGTGGCTGCAGTGTGCACTCTCCAAAGGATGCACTGCAGCAACTCGCCAAGGCTTCTTCGACAGCACCTCCCAAATCCGCGACCTCTACCACCTAGAAGGACAAGAGCAGCAGGCACATGGGAACAACACTACCTGCACGTTCCCCTCCAAGTCACACACCATCCCGACTTGGAAATATATCGCCGTTCCCTCATCGTCGCTGGGTCAAAATCCTGGAACTCCCTTCCTAACAGCACTGTGGGAGAACCGTCACCACACGGACTGCAGCGGTTCAAGAAGGCGGCTCACCAACACCTTCTCGAGGGCAATAAGGGATGGGCAATAAATGCTGGCCTTGCCAGCGACGCCCACATCCCGCGAACGAATTTAAAAAAAAATAGTTTAAAGGGTAAGACGGTACATGAGCGGTGGTGTTCATTTAAGGAGTTATTTTACAACTTTCAAAAAAAAAATATTCCACTGAGGAAAAAAGGGTGTAAAAGAAATGACAGCCATCCGTGGCTAAGTAAAGAAATTAAGGATAATATCCGACTAAAAACAAGTACATATAAGGTAGCCAAACTTAGTGGGAGGACAGAAGGTTGGGAAGTCTTCAAAAGACAGCAAAAAGTAACGAAAGGATTGATTAAGAAAGGGAAGATAGATTATGAAAATAAATTAGCAAAAAATAAAAAACAGATAGCAAGAGTTTCGACAGTTATATAAAAAGAAAAAGGGTGGCTAAGGCAAACGTCGGTCCTTTAGAGGATGAGACCGGGAAATTAATGGTGGGAAACATGGAGATGGCAAAAATGCTGAACAAATATTTTGTTTCAGTCTTTACGGTAGAGGACACCAAGAATATCCCAACAGTGGACAAACGGGGGGCTCTCGGGGGGAGGAGCTAAATACGATTACAATCACTAAGGAATTGGTACTCAGTAAATTAATGGGACTCAAGGCGGATAAATCCCCTGGACCTGATGGCTTACATCCTAGGGTCTTGAGGGAAGTGGCAGTAGGGATTGTGGATGTTTTGGTAATAATTTTCCAAAATTCTCTGGACTCGGCAAAGGTCCCGGCAGATTGGAAAACTGCTAATGTAACACCCTTATTTAAAAAGGGTAGTAGGCAGAAGGCTAGAAATTATAGACCAGTTAGCCTAACATCTGTGGTGGGTAAAATTTTGGAATCTATTATTAAGGAGACAGTAGCGGAACATTTGGATAAACATAATTTAATAGGACAAAGTCAGCATGGCTTTACAAAGGGGAAGTCGTGTCTGACAAATTTGCTTGAGTTCTTTGAGGATATAACGTACAGGGTGGATAAAGGGGAACCAGTGGACGTAGTGTATTTAGACTTCCAGAAGGCATTCGACAAGGTGCCACATAAAAGATTATTGCTTAAGATAAAGAATCACTGGATTGGGGGTAATATTCTGGCATGGGTGGAGGATTGGTTCTCTGACAGGAAGCAGAGAGTTGGGATAAATGGTACATTCTCGGACTGGCAACCAGCAGCCAGTGGTGTTCCGCAGGGGTCGGTGCTGGGTCCCCAACTCTTTACAATCTATATTAGCGATTTGGAGGAGGGGACCGAGTATAACATATCAAAGTTTGCAGATGATACAAAGATGGGAGGGAAAGTGGAGAGTGAGGAGGACATAAAAAACCGACAAGGGGATATAGACAGGCTGGGTGAGTGGGCGGAGATTTGGCAGATGCAATACCATATTGGAAAATGTGAGGTTATGCACTTTGGCTCGAAAAATCAGAGAGCAAGTTATTATCTTAATGGCGAGAAACTGGAAAGTACTGCAGTACAAAGGGATCTGGGGGTCCTCGTGCATGAAAATCAAAAAGTTAGTTTGCAGGTGCAGCAGGTGATCAAGAAGGCCAACGGAATGTTGGCTTTTATTGCTCGGGGGATAGAATATAAAAACAGGGAGGTATTGCTGCAGTTATATAAGGTATTGGTGAGACCGCACCTGGAATACTGCATACAGTTTTGGTGTCCATACTTCAGAAAAGACATACTTGCTCTCGAGGCAGTACAAAGAAGGTTCACTCGGTTAATCCCGGGGATGAGGGGGTGGACATATGAGGAGAGGTTGAGTAGATTGGGACTCCACTCATTGGAGTTCAGAAGAATGAGAGGCGATCTTATTGAAACATATAAGATTGTGAAGGAGCTTGATCGTGTGGATGCGGTAAGGATGTTCCCAAGGATGGGTGAAACTCGAACGAGGGGGCATAATCTTAGAATAAGGGGCTGCTCTTTCAAAACTGAGATGAGGAGAAACTTCTTCACTCAGAGGGTAGTAGGTCTGTGGAATTTGCTGCCCCAGGAAGCTGTGGAAGCTACATCATTAAATAAATTTAAATCAGAAATAGACAGTTTCCTAGAAGTAAAGGGAATTAGGGGTTACGGGGAGCGGGCAGGAAATTGGACATGAATTTAGATTTGAGGTTAGGATCAGATCAGCCATGATCTTATTGAATGGCGGAGCAGGCTCGAGGGGCCGATTTAAAAAAAAATTTTTTTTATTCGTTCACGGGATGTGGGCGTCGCTGGCGAGGCCAGCATTTCTTGCCCATCCCTAATTTCCCTTGAGAAGGTGGTGGTGAGCCGCCTTCTTGAACCGCTGCAGTCCGTGTGGTGACGGTTCTCCCACAGTGCTGTTAGGAAGGGAGTTCCAGGATTGGCCTGCTCCTGCTCCTATTTCTTATGTTCTTATGGTTGGGCCTCGGACATTGCCCTGAGGAACTCCTGCAGCAGTGTCCTGGGGCTGAGATGATTGGCCTTCAACAACCACTACCATCTTCCTTTGTGCTTGGTATGACTCCAGCCACTGGAGAGTTTTCCCCCTGATTCCCATTGACTTCAATTTTACCAGGGCTCCTTGGTGCCACATCAGTCAAATGTTGCCTTGATATCAAGGGCAGTCACTCTCACCTCACCTCTGGAATTCAGCTCTTTTGTCCATGTTTGGACCAAGGCTGTAATGAGGTTTGGAGCCTTGTGGTCCTGGCGGAACCCAAACTGAGCATCGGTGAGTAGGTTATTGGTGAGTAAGTGCTGCTTGATAGCACTGTTGATGACACCTTCCGTCACTTTGCTGATGATTGAGAGTGGACTGATGGGGCAGTAATTGGCCGGATTGGATTTGTCTTGCTTTTTGTGGACAGGACAAACCTGGGCAATTTTCCACATTATCGGGTCGATGCCAGTGTTGTCGCTGTACTGGAACAGTTTTGCTCGACGTGCGGCTCGTTTTGGAGCACAATACTTCAGCACGACAGCTGGGATGTTGTCGGGGCCCATCGCCTTTGCTGTATCCAGTGCACTCAGCCGTTTCTTGATATCACGTGGAGTGAATCGAATTGGCTGAAGACTGGCTTCTGTGATGGTGGGGATATCAGGAGGAGGCCGAGATGGATCATCCACTCGGCACTTCTTGCTGAAGATGGTTGCAAACGCCTTGTCTTTTGCACTCACGTGCTGGACTCTGC
The DNA here is from genome assembly GCF_035084215.1 of Heptranchias perlo. Classification (NCBI taxonomy): domain Eukaryota; kingdom Metazoa; phylum Chordata; class Chondrichthyes; order Hexanchiformes; family Hexanchidae; genus Heptranchias; species Heptranchias perlo. Next base: position 1,347,702 of record NC_090325.1, on the reverse strand, counting down.
CATCATTGAGGATGGGGATGATTAGAGAGCCTCCTCCTCCTGTTAGTTGTTTAATTGTCCACCACCATTCACGACTGGATGTGGCAGGGCTGCAGAGCTTTGATCTGATCCGTTGGTTGTGGAATCGCTTAGCTCTGTCTATAGCATGTTGCTTCCGCTGTTTAGCACGCATGTAGTCCTGAGTTATAGCTTCACCAGGTTGGCACCTCATTTTTAGGTACGCCTGGTGCTGCTCCAGGCATGCTCTTCTACACTCCTGATTGAACCAGGGTTGATCCCCTGGCTTGTTGGTAATGGTAGAGTGAGGAATATGCCGGGCCATGAGGTTACAGATTGTGCTGGAATACAATGCTGCTGCTGCTGATGGCCCACAGTGCCTCATGGATGCCCAGTTTTGAGCTGCTAGATCTGTTCTGAATCTATCCCATTTAGTACGGTGGTAGTGCCACACAACACATTGGATGGTGTCCTCAGTATGAAGACGGAACTTGTCTCCACAAAGACTGTGCGGTGGTCACTCCTACCAACACTGTCATGGACAGATGCATTTGCGACAGGTAGATTGGTGAGGACGAGGTCAAGTAAGTTTTTCACTCGTGTTAGTTCGCTCACAACCTGCCGCAGCCCAGTCTGGCAGCTATGTCCTTCAGGACTCGGCCAGCTCGGTCAGTAGTGGTGCTACCGAGCCACTCTTGGTGATGGACATTGAAGTCCCCCACCCAGAGTACATTCTGTGCCCTTGCTGCCCTCAATGCTTCCTCCAAGTGGTGCTCAACATGGAGGAGGACTGATTCATCAGCTGAGGGAGAGCGGTAGGTGGTAATCAGCAGAAGGTTACTTTGATGAACTAACGGAGAGGGTTGATGAGGGTAGTGCAGTTGATGTGTATACGGACTTTCAAAAGGTGTTTGATAAATAGACTTGTTAGCAAAATTGAAGCCCATGGAATTGAAGGGACAGTGGCAGCAAGGTTATGAAATTGGCTGTAAGACAGACAGCAGAGAGTAGTGGTGAACGGTTGTTTTTCAGACTGGAGGGAAGTATACAGTGGTGTTCCCCAGGGGTCAGTATTAGGACCACTGCTCTTTTTGATATATATTAATGACCTGGACTTGGATGTAAGGGGCATAATTTCAAAGTTTGCAGATGACACAAAGCTTAGAATTGTAATAAAAAGTGAGGAGAATCGTAGCAGTTTTGAGGACGTAGACAGACTGGTGAAATGGATCAACACATGGGGGTGAAATTTAACACAGAGAAATGTGAAGTGATACATTTTGGAAGGAAAAATGTGGAAGGGCAATATAAACTAAATAGTATAATTTTAAAGGGGGTGCAGGAAGAGAGATGCCTGGGGGTGTATGTGCACAAATCTTGAAGGTGGCAGAACATGTTGAGAAGGCTGTTTTTAAAAAAAAAGTGTATGGAATCCTGGGCTTTATAAATAGAGGCATAGAGTACAGAATAGAGGCATAGAGTACAGAAGCAAGGAAGTTATGATGAACCTTTATAAAACACTGGTTCGGCCACAACTGGAGTATTGTTTCCAATTCTGGGCACTGCACTTCAGGAAGGATGTGAAGGCCTTAGAGAGGGGGCAGAAGAGATTTACTGGAATGGTACTCGGGATGATCAACTTCAATTATGTGGAGAGACTGGAGAAGCTGGGGTTGTTGTTCTTAGAGCAGAAAAGGTTAAGGGGAGATTTAAGAGAAGTGTTTGAAATTTTGAGGTTTTGATAGGATAGATAGGGAGAAACTGTTCCCACTGACAGGAGCGTCGGTAACCAGAGGACACAGGCATAAGATAATTGGCAAAAGAACCCAGGGGGAGATGAGAAGAATTTTTTTATGCAGCGAGTTATGATGATCTGCAATGCACTGCCTGAAAGGGTGGTGGAAGCAGATTCAATAGTAACTTTCAAAGGTAATTGGATAAATACTTAAGGAGACAAAGTTTGTCGGGCTACGGGGAAAGAGCAGGGAGTGAGACGAATTGGATTGATGTTTCAAAGAACCGGCATAGGCATGATGGGCCAAATGGCCTCCTTCAATGCTATATGATTCTATGATTTGTAGATCAGGAACAATAGCCAGCCCAACCCCAGGCCACTCCACTCAGTGCATCTCCCCGACATCATTTCTCCAGTTGGCACCTGCTGTTTTTTTTCCAGCCAATTCCTTGCATGTGAACTTGGCAGAGTTGACAGCACTCTTGCTTTTGAGTTAGAAGGTTGTGGCTTGGACCTCAGTTCAGGATTTGAGAACGTAACCTAGGCTGATATAGGGTAGTACTGAGTTAATGCTGCACACAGTACTCCAGCTGTATAAAACACTGGTTAGGCCACAGCTGGAGTACTGTGTGCAGTTCTGGTCGCCACACTACAGGAAGGATGTGATCGCTTTGGAGAGGGTGCAGAGGAGATTCACCAGGATGTTACCAGGGCTGGAGCGCTTCAGCTATGAAGAGAGACTGGGAAGATTGGGTTTGTTTTCCTTGGAGCAGAGGAGGCTGAGGGGGGACATGATTGAGGTGTACAAAATTATGAGGGGCACAGATAGGATGGATACTAAGGAGCTTTTTCCCTTCGTTGAGGGTTCTATAACAAGGGGACATAGATTCAAGGTAAAAGGCGGGAGGTTTAGAGGGGATTTGAGAGAGAACTTTTTCACCCAGCGGGTGGTTGGAGTCTGGAACTCACTGTCTGAAAGGGTTGTGGAGGCAGGAACCCTCACAACATTCAAGAAGCATTTGGATGAGCACTTGAAATGCCATAGCATACAAGGCTACGGACCAAATGCTGGAATATGGGATTAGAGTAGACAGGGCTGATGGCCGGCGCGGACACGATGGGCCGAAGGGCCTCTATCCGTGCTGTATAACTATGACTCGATTGTTCAACATGCTTCTTTCAAATGTGATATTAAATTGAGGCGCTGTTAAGGTGGATGTAAAAGGTCTCGTGCCACTATTGGAAGAAGAGTGGTGAGTTCTGCTGGTGTCCTGCCCAAAATTCCTCCTTCAACCAACACTGCCAAAATAGTTTAATATTCAGCTCATTTGCCAATTATGGGTTCTTGCTGAGTGCAAATTGGCTGGCGTATTGCTTGAAAAAGTATTTTGATGTGCAGCACTTTGAGACAGCCTGGGGATTTAATAAAGAGTGAATGTAAATTATTTCTTTATCAACCTTTTAAGTTTTACCTGGAAAGCCGATTGCCGTAAGCTGGTGTAGCGGTCTTGCGTATGGAACATTATTGGAGTCTGGGTATAGTATATCGTACGGCTTTCCGGTTCCAGTTGGGTTGCCATTTCCTCAAAAAACATTAGAGGTTGGAACCGCCACTTCTGAAACCATATTGGCTGCCACTCACTAGCTTATTTTTGCGTCGGTACTCCTTAAGTTTCTTCTTAGTGATGATTCCATTATGCTGCCAGTTACGAATGTGAGACTGTCACAGTTTTTGGGTTTTTAATTCATTAGTTTCTCAAGTTTAGTGTCACTGGTCCCTTATGATCCAGATTGCACCTTTTTCTGCCCAGATGGAGTATAATGTGGGGAAATGTGAAATTATCCACTTTGGTAGGAAGACTAGAAAAGCAGAATATTTTTTAAAAGGTGAGAGACCAAGAAATGTTGGTATTCAGAGGGATTTGGGTGTCCTTGTACACGAATCATAGAAAGTTAATTTGTAGGTACAGCAAGCAATTCGGAAGGCAAATGGTACGTTATACTCGAACCCACTTGCAATGAAGGCTAAGAGTAAGGAGGTCTTGCTGCAATTATATAGGGTTCTGGTGAAACCACACCTGAAGTACTGTGTACAGTTTTGTACAGAGTCTAGAACTATGGGTCAGAGTCTCAAGAGAAGGGGTCAGCCATTTTAGGACCGAGATGAGGAAACATTTCTTCACTCAGTGTTGTGAATCTTTGGAATTCTCTATCCCTGAAGGCTGTGGATGCTCAGTCGTTGAGTATATTCGAGACTGAGATCGATAGATTTTTGGACCTTAAGGGAATCATGGGATAGTGGGATATGGTCGGAAAGTGGAGTTTAGGTCAAAGATCAGCCATGATCTTATTGAATGGCGGAGCAGGCTTGAGGGACTGTATGGCCTACTCCTGCTCCTATTTCTTATGTTATTCTATCTAGATAAATAATAACATAACCAAAGATTGTAACAGCAAACCCTTACTCCATACAGTGGCTACTAGAACATGTCACATGTTGCCACTTGAAGTCTGCCCTCACTATGGACAGCAAACTAGATACGCGCTAGCGAGTTGAGGCCTGGAACCAAAAGTGCTTTATTTAAATAAGACTTGTGAACAACTCGTACGCAGTTTTCATAGTGAGACATGTTTTCCCAACGCTCCTCAATGTAAAACAACAAAGACACAATTTGCTTTATCTCTAAGTATAGAGCCTAACCATATTTTTGCTGACTATAACCTCGGACTAACTTAATCTTGCTCGTCCAGGCTTCTAAACTACCAGCCTTACAGCTGGTGACTGCAAATTACAAATGTGCTGATTACCTTTTATGCTCTGTGTCCGTTTCTCTCTCTCTCAATAGAATCATAGAATGGTTACAGCACATTCTGTCCGTTCGGTCCGTGCCGGCTCTCTGCAAGAAAAATCCAGCTAGTCTCACTATCACCCTTTCCCCGTAGCCCTGCAAATTTTTTCCCTTCAAGTACTTACCAATTCTCTTTTGAAAATCATGATTGAAGCTGCCTCCACCACCCCCTTGGGCAGTGCATTCCAGATCCTAACCACTCACTGTGTAAAAAAAAGTTTTTCCTCATGTCACCTTAAATCTGTGTCTTCTGGTTCTTGACCCTTCTGCCAATGGTAACAGTTTCTCTCTATCTACTCTGTCTAGACCCTTCATGATTTTGAATACCTCGATCAAATCTCCTCTCAACTATCTCTGTTCCAAGGAGAACGACCCCAACTTCTCCAGTCTATCCACGTAACGCAAGTCCCTCATCCCGGGAATCATTCTAGTAAATCTTTTCTGCACCCTCTCTAAGGCCTTTACATCCTTCCTAAAGTGTGGTGCCTAGAATTGAACACAATACTCCAGTTGTGGCTGAACCAATGTTTCATAAAGGTTCATCATAACTTCCTTGTTTTTGTACTCTATGCCTCTATTTATAAAGCCCAGCATCCCGTATGCTTTTTTAACCGCTTTCTCAACCTGCCCTGCCACCTTCAAAGATTTGTGCACATACACTCCCAGATCTCTGTTCCTGCACCCCCTTTAGAATTGTACCCTTTAGTTTATATTGCTTCTCCTCGTTCTTCCTACCAAAATACATCACTTCACACTGCTCTACGTTAAATTTCATCTGCCACGTGTCCGCCCGTTCCACCAGCCTGTCTATATCCTCTTGAAGTCTATCACTATCCTTCTCACTGTTCACTGCACTTCCAAGTTTTGTGTTATCTGCAAATTTTGAAATTGTGTCCTATACACCCAAGTCCAAGTCATTAATGTATATCAAGAAAAGCAGTGGTCCCAGCACCGACCCCTGGGGAACACAACTGTACACCTCCCTCCAGTCCAAAAAACAACCGTTCACCACTACTCTCTGTTTCCTGTCACTTAGCCAATTTTGTATCCATGCTACCACTGCCCCTTTTATTCCATGCGTTTCAACTTTGCTGACCAGCCTATTATGTGGCACTTTATCACACACCTTTTGGAAGCCCATATACAGCATATATTATAGAATATACTGATTTTGATGATATCTATCACTGAAAACAATTCCTATGGTGTTTTCCATGTCAAGTGTTCACACCTGGAATTGTCTGATGACTGTAGTTAGGGCTCTAACCTTTAGAGGACTTGAAGACTTGTGTAACGTTTTGGGTGACACTTTCTTGTGTGTTAAAAGACCCGGTCACGTATTGAATTTGAAGTGTTTTTCTGATGGCTTTGCATGAGGTGAATGGTCTGTGTGCAGCTGAGGCATTAGCATTGCTCTGTTTGGAGAAGTTTTGATTTAGTGAGCTGAGGTGTTAGTTTGAAAAAAAAAGTGCCTGTTTTTTGCATATGTATCTTTTAAAAAAAAACTTAGTGCCTTTTAATCAATGTATTATATAAAAATAACGACTGAATATATTTCTTTAAAATGACGTTATTATAATGTTTATGGTTATTGAGAAAGGTATAGATATAAAGACCAAAGGACTAGACTGGGCATGTAGAGCCAGGTAGCTGAAAACAGATCGTAGGAATTAAGGGAAGTTTCTCAGCCTGGCAGAAAGTGTGAAATGTTTTCCCACAGGGATCTGTACTGGGACCGCTGTTGTTCACCATATACATCAATAATTTGAACTCAGAAATTGGAGGTATGCTGTTGAATTTATATTCATGATTTGGATGAGAATTTAGGAGGCATGGTTAGTAAGTTTGCAGATGACACCAAGATTGGTGGCATTATGGACAGTGAAGAAGGTTATTTAGGATTGCAACGAGATCTTGATAAATTGGGCCAGTGGGCCGATGAATGGCAGATGGAGTTTAATTTAGATAAATGTGAGGTGATGCATTTTGGTAGATCGAATCGGGCCAGGACCTACTCCGTTAATGGTAGGGCGTTAGGGAGAGTTATAGAACAAAGAGATCTAGGAGTACAGGTTCATAGCTCCTTGAAAGTGGAGTCACAGGTGGATAGGGTGGTGAAGAAGGCATTCGGCATGCTTGGTTTCATTGGTCAGAACATTGAATGCAGGAGTTGGGATGTCTTGTTGAAGTTGTACAAGACATTAGTAAGGCCACACTTGGAATACTGTGTACAGTTCTGGTCACCCTATTATAGAAAGGATATTATTAAACTAGAAAGAGTGCAGAAAAGATTTACAAGGATGCTACCGGGACTTGATGGTTTGACTTATAGGGAGAGGTTAGATAGACTGAGACTTTTTTCCCTGGGGAGTAGGAGGTTTAGGGGTGATCTTTTAGAAGTCTATAAAATAATGAGGGGCATAGATAAGGTCGATAGTCAAAATCTTTTCCCAAAGGTAGGGGAGTCTATAACGAGGGGGCATAGATTTAAGGTGAGAGGGGAGAGATACAAAAGGGTCCAGAGGTGCAATTTTTTCACTCAAAGGGTGGTGAGTGTCTGGAACGAGCTGCCAGAGGCAGTAGTAGAGGCGGGTACAATTTTGTCTTTTAAAAAGCATTTGGACAGTTACATGGGTAAGATGGGTATAGAGGGATATGGGCCAAGTGCAGGCAATTGGGACGAGCTTAGTGGTATAAACTGGGCGACATGGACATGTTGGGCCGAAGGGCCTGTTTCCATGTTGTAAACTTCTATGATTCTATGATACCAAATTGAGAGGCGGGGCTATAGCTAATATTGTGGGAAACTGCTGCAAAATGCAGGAAGACATAAACTGGCTTGAAGGGTGGGCTGATAGATGGCAAATTCAATATAGTGAAGTGTGAGGTGGTTAATATGGTGGGAGGCCACTTATTGCTTGGACGGTAAAAAATTAAGTAGGATAGAGGAGCAAATAGACTTGGGAATGCATATTCATAAATTACAAAGTAGCAAAGCAAGTTGATAAGGCTACAAAGAGTGCAATCAAAATTCTGAGGTTCATTTCTAATGGAATAGAATACAAAAACAGGAGGGTAATGTTAAATTTATATAGAGCCATGGTTCAACCACACAACCAGAACAATTTGCATTTATAAATCGCCTTTAACGTAGTAAAACATCTCAAGGCGCTTCACAGGAGCGATTATCAAACAAAATCTGACACCAAGCAACATAAGGAGGTATTAGGACAGGTGACCAAAAGCTTGGTCAAAGAGGTAGGTTTTAAGGAGCGTCTTAAAGGAGGAGAGAGAGGTAGTGAAGCGGAGAGGTTTAAGGAGGAATGCCAGAGCTTAGGGCCCAGGCAGCTGAAGGCACGGCCGCCAATGGTGGAGCGATTTTAAAATCGGGGATGTGCAAGAGGCAAGAATTGGAGGAGTGCAGAGATCTCGGAGGGTTGCAGGGCTGGAGGAGGTTACAGAGATAGGGAGGGGTGAGGTCATGGAGGGATTAGAAAACAAGGATGAGAATTTTAAAATCGAGGCATTCCCGGATCGGGAGCCAGTGTAGGTCAGCAAGCGCAGGGATGATTGGTGCGAGTTAGGATAGAGGCAGCAGAGTTTTGGATGAACTGAAGTTTATGGAGGGCAGAAGATGGGAGGCCAGCTAGAAGAGCAATGGAACAGTCCAGTCTGGAGGTAATTAAGGCATGGATGAGGGTTTCAGCAGCAGATGAGCTGAGGCAGGGGGACGCAGAGACGGGCGATGTTACGGAGGTGGAAGTAGGTGGTCTTGATGATGGAGCGGATATGTGGTCGGAAGCTTATCTCAGGGTCAAATAGGATGCCACGGTTGCGAACGGTCTGGTTCAGTCTCAGACTGTGTCCAGGGAGAGGGATGGAGTCGGTGGCGAAGGAAAGGAGTTTGTAGCGGGGACCAAAGACAATGGCTTCGGCCTTCCCAATATTTAGTTGGAGTAAATTTTTGCTCATCCAGTACTGAATGTCAGACAAGCAATGTGACAGATCCGAGACAGTGTAGGGGTCGAGGAGAATGATGAGGTAGAGCTGGCTGTTGTCAGCGTACATGTGGAATCTGACATTATGTTTTTTGGACGATGTCACTGAGGGGCAGCATGTAGATGAGAAACAGGAGGGGGCCAAGGAAAGATCCTTGGGGGTCTCCAGAGAACGGTGCAGGAGCGGGAAGAGAAGCCATTGCAGGAGATTCTCTGGCTACAACTGGAAAGATAAGAATGGAACCAGGCGAGTGCAGTCCCACCCAGCTGGATGATGGAGGAGAGGCGTTGGAGGAGGATGGTGTGGTCAACCGTGTCAAAGACTGGAGACCGGTCGAGAATCATAGAATCCTAGAATCATAGAAGTTTACAACATGGAAACAGGCCCTTCGGCCCAACATGTCCATGTCGCCCAGTTTATACCACTAAGCTCGTCCCAATTGCCTGCACTTGGCCCATATCCCTCCATACCCATCTTACCCATGTAACTGTCCAAATGCTTTTTAAAAGACAAAATTGTACCCGCCTCTACTACTGCCTCTGGCAGCTCGTTCCAGACACTCACCACCCTTTGAGTGAAAAAATTGCCCCTCTGGACCCTTTTGTATCTCTCCCCTCTCACCTTAAATCTATGTCCCCTCGTTATAGACTCCCCTACCTTTGGGAAAAGATTTTGACTATCTACCTTATCTATGCCCCTCATTATTTTATAGACTTCTAAAAGATCACCCCTAAACCTCCTACGCTCCAGGGAAAAAAGTCTCAGTCTGTCCAACCTCTCCCTATAAGTCAAACCATCAAGTCCCGGCAGCATCCTAGTAAATCTTTTCTGCACTCTTTCTAGTTTTTTAATATCCTTTCTATAATAGGGTGACCAGAACTGTACACAGTATTCCAAGTGTGGCCGTACCAATGTCTTGTACAACTTCAACAAGACATCCCAACTCCTGTATTCAATGTTCTGACCAATGAAACCAAGCATGCTGAATGCCTTCTTCACCACCCTATCCACCTGTGACTCCACTTTCAAGGAGCTATGAACCTGTACTCCTAGATCTCTTTGTTCTATAACTCTCCCCAACGCCCTACCATTAACGGAGTAGGTCCTGGCCCGATTCAATCTACCAAAATGCATCACCTCACATTTATCTAAATTAAACTCCATCTGCCATTCATCGGCCCACTGGCCCAATTTATCAAGATCCCGTTGCAATCCTAGATAACCTTCTTCACTGTCCACAATGCCACCAATCTTGGTGTCATCTGCAAACTTACTAACCATGCCTCCTAAATTCTCATCCAAATCATTAATATAAATAACAAATAACAGCGGACCCAGCACCGATCCCTGAGGCACACCGCTGGTCACAGGCCTCCAGTTTGAAAAACAACCCTCTATAACCATCTTCTGTCGTCAAGCCAATTTTGTATCCAATTGGCTACCTCACCTTGGATCCCGTGAGATCTAACCTTATGTAACAACCTACCATGCGGTACCTTGTCAAAGGCTTTGCTAAAGTCCATGTAGACCACGTCTACTGCACAGCCCTCATCTATCTTCTTGGTTACCCCTTCAAAAAACTCAATCAAATTCGTGAGACATGATTTTCCTCTCACAAAACCATGCTGACTGTTCCTAATCAGTCCCTGCCTCTCCAAATGCCTGTAGATCCTGTCTCTCAGAATACCCTCTAACAACTTACCCACTACAGATGTCAGGCTCACCGGTCTGTAGTTCCCAGGCTTTTCCCTGCCACCCTTCTTAATCAAAGGCACAACATTTGCTACCCTCCAATCTTCAGGCACCTCACCTGTAGCGGTGGATGATTCAAATATCTCTGCTAGGGGACCCACAATTTCCTCCCTAACCTCCTATAACCTCCTGGGATACATTTCATCAGGTCCTGGAGATTTATCTACCTTGATGCGCGTTAAGACTTCCAGCACCTCCCTCTCTGTAATATGTACACTCCTCAAGACATCACTATTTATTTCCCCAAGTTCCCTAACATCCATGCCTTTCTCAACCGTAAATACCGATGTGAAATATTCATTCAGGATCTCACCCATCTTTTGTGGTTCCGCACATAGATGACCTTGTTGATCCTTAAGAGGCCCTACTCTCTCCCTCGTTATTCTTTTGCCCTTTATGTATTTGTAGAAGCTCTTTGGATTCTCCTTTGCCTTATCTGCCAAAGCAATCTCATGTCCCCTTTTTGCCCTCCTGATTTCTCTCTTAACTCTACTCCGGCAATCTCTATACTCTTCAAGGGATCCACTTGATCCCAGCTGCCTATGCATGTCATATGCCTCCTTCTTCTTTTTGACTAGGGCCTCAATCTCCCGAGTCATCCAAGGTTCCCTACTTCTACCAGCCTTGCCCTTCACTTTATAAGGAATGTGCTTACCCTGAACCCTGGTTAACACACTTTTGAAAGCCTCCCACTTACCAGACGTCCCTTTGCCTGCCAACAGACTCTCCCAATCAACTTCTGAAAGTTCCTGTCTAATACCATCAAAATTGGCCTTTCCCCAATTTAGAATTTTAACTTTTGGGCCAGACCTATCCTTCTCCATAGCTATCTTAAAACTAATGGAATTATGATCACTGGTCCCAAAGTGATCCCTCACTAACACTTCTGTCACCTGCCCTTCCTTATTTCCCAAGAGGAGGTCAAGTTTTGCCCCCTCTCTAGTCGGGCCATCCACATACTGAATGAGAAATTCCTCCTGAATACACTCAACAAATTTCTCTCCATCCAAGCCCCTAACGCTATGGCTGTCCCAGTCAATGTTGGGAAAGTTAAAGTCCCCTACTATTACCACCCTATTTTTCTTGCAGCTGTGACCGTGGATAGTTTACCACGGTCACAGTCACATTGGATGTAATTTGTGACTTTGATAAAGTACTGTGGTAGGGTGGAACCTGATTGAAGGGATTCAAACATGGAGGTGCGGGAAAAATGGGCACGGATTTGGGAGACGACAACACGTTCAAGGACTTTGGAGAGGAAAGCGAGGTTGGAGATGGGGCGGTAGTTTGCAAGGACGGAGGGGTCAAGGGTGGGTTTTTTGAGGAGGGGGGTGATGACTGCAGATTTGAAGGGGAGGGGACAGTACCTGAGGAGCGGGAACCATTAACAATATCAGCTAATGGGGGCCAGTGATGGAAGTTGGATGGTCAGCAGTTTAATGGGAATAGGGTCGAGGGAGCAGGAGGCGGGTCTCGTGGTCAAGATGAGCTCGGAGAGGGCATGAGGGGAGATAGGAGAGAAAGTAGAGAAAGATGTGAGTTCAGGGCTTGGGCAGGGGGGAACCTTAGGGGAAGTTTGGCTTGGTGGGCTAGGGAAAGTGAGGGAAGAGGCAGCTGAATGGATGGTCTCAATCTTGGTGACAAAGAATTCCATGAGCTCCTTGCACTTTTCGTTGGAGTGGAGGGGGTGGTGGAGAGGGGTTCAAGGAGACTGTTTGTAGTGGAGACGAGAAGCCCGGGTGTTATCTTTGCATATCAGGATGATCCTGGAATAATGAGCAGTTTTGGCAGAGAGAGCAGGACCCGATAGTGCTTTTTGTGGTCCAGCCAGATCTGACGATGAATGGCAAAACCAGATGTCCCCCATAAATGTTCAAGTCTGCGTTCCTTGGACTTAAGGGAGCGGAGATGAGAGCCATACCAGGGGGAATGATCAGGGTGAGAGAGAGTAATTGTTTTAATGGGGACAAGGGCATCAAAGGTGAAGGTGAGGATGTGATTGAGCAGATTGGTAGCTGCAGAATTGTCGTGGTGAATGGAGGGCCAAAAGCTGGACAGTTGGGAATTTGAAAGTGTCTTTGCAAATGATGTCAGCACATAAAAACTGCAAACATAGCACTGCGGTTTATTTCTAGAGGAATAGAATAATGAAAAGGTTACAGCACAGAAGGAGGCCATTCAGCCCATCGAGTCCCTGCCAGCTCTATGCAAGAGCAATCCAGCTAGTCACACTCCCCCACCCTATCCGTGTGGCCCTGCAAATTTTTTCCTTTCATGTACTTATCCAGTTCCCTTTTGAAGGCCACAATTGAATCGACCTCCACCACCTCCTCGGGCAGTGCATACTCGATCCTAACCACTCGCTGCGTAAAAAAGTTTTTCCTCATGTCACCTTTGGTTCTTTTGCCGATCACCCTAAATCTGTGTCCTCTGGTTCTTGACCCTTCCGCCAATGGGAACAGTTTCTCTCTATCTATTCTGCCCAGACCCTTCATGATTTTGAATACCTCGATCAAATCTCCTCTCAACCTTCTCTGTTCCAAGGAGAACAACCCCAGCTTCTCCAGTCTGTCCATGTAACGGAAGTCCCTCATCCCTGGAATCATTCGAGTAAATCTTTTCTGTACCTTCTCTGAGGTCTTCACATCTTTGCTAAAGTGCGGTGCCCACACCCAAGTCCAAATCATTAATATATATCAAGAAAAGCTGTTGTCCTAGCACTGACCCCTGGCGTACACCACTGTACACCTCCCTCCAATCTGAAAAACTATCGTTCACCACTACCCTCTGTTTCCTATTACTTAGCCAATTCTGTATCCATGTTGCTACTGCCCCCTTCATTCGATGGGCTTCAATCTTTGATGAAAAGCCTACCATGCGGCACTTTATCAAACGCCCTTTGAAAGTCCATATACACCATATCAACTGCATTGCCCTCATCAACCCTCTCTGTCACCTCATCGAAAAACTCCGATCAAGTTAGTTAAAATGATTTGCCTTTAACAAATCCTTGCTGGCTTTCCCGAATCAATCCACGCTTGTCCAAGTGACTTCTAATTCTGTCCCGGATTATTGTTTCAAAAAGTTTCCCCACCACCGAGGTTAAACTGACTGGCCGATTGCTGGGTTTATCTTTACACCCTTTTTTGAACAAGGGTGTAACATTTGCAATTCAGCAGTCCACTGGCACCACCTCTGTATCTACGGATGTTTGGAAGATTATGGCCAGTACTTCCGCAATTTCCACCATTACTTCCCTCAGCAACATCTGGACCGTGTGACTTATTTACTTTAAGTACAGTTGGCTAAGAACTAAGTACTAGAATCATTGCATGGATACAGCACAGAAGGAGGCCATTCCGCCCATCGAGCCCATGCCTGCTCTTTGTAACAGCAAACATAGGAACAGGAGTAGGCCATTCAGCCCCTCGTGCCTGCTCCGCCATTTGATAAGATCATGGCTGATCTGTGATCTAGCTCCATATACCTGCCTTTGGCCCATATCCCTTAATACCTTTAGTTGCCAAAAAGCTATCTATCTCGGATTTAAATTTAGCAATTGAGCTAGTATCAATTGCCATTTGCGGAAGAGAGTTCCAAACTTCTACCACCCTTTGTGTGTAGAAATGTTTTCTAATCTCAGTCCTGAAAGGTCTGGCTCTAATTTTTAGACTGTGCCCCCTACTCCTAGAATCCCCAACCAGCGGAAATAGTTTCTCTCGATCCACCCTATCTGTTCCCCTTAATATCTTATAAACTTCGATCAGATCACCCCTTAACCTTCGAAACTCCAGAGAATGCAACCCCAATTTGTGTAATCTCTCCTCGTAACTTAACCCTTGAAGTCCGGGTATCATTCTAGTAAACCTACGCTGCACTCCCTCCAAGGCTAATATATCCTTCCGAAGGTGCGGTGCCCAGAACTGCTCACAGTACTCCAGGTGCGGTCCAACGAGGGTTTTGTATAGCTGCAGAATAACTTCTGCCCCTTTGCACTCTCGTCCTCCAGATATGAAGGCCAGCATTCTATTAGCCTTATTGATTATTTTCTCACCTGTTCATGACACTTCAATGATCCATGCACCTGAACCCCGAAGTCCCTTTGGACATCCACTGTTTTTAACTTTTTACCATTTAGAAAGTACCCTGTTCTATCCTTTTTTGATCCAAAGTGGATGACCTCACATTTGCCTACTTGGAATTCCTGTTGCCACAGTTTTGCCCATTCACCTAATCTATCAATATCCCTTTGTAATTTTATGTTTTCATCTACACTGCTTACAATGCCACCAATCTTTGTGTCATGGCAAACTTAGATATGAGACTTTCTATGCCTTCATCTAAGTAGTTAATAAATATTGTGAATAATTGAGGCCCCAAGACAGATCCCTGCGGGACTCCACGAGTCACATCCTGCCAATGTGAGTACCCACCCATTATCCCGACTCTCTGTCGCCTTTCGCTCAGCTGACTTCCTAACCAAGTCCATACTTTTCCCTCGATTCCATGGGCTTCTATCTTAGCTAACAGTCTTTTATGTGGGACTTTATCAAATGCCTTCTGGAAGTCCATATAAATAACATCCATCGACATTCCTCTGACCACTACTTTAGTCACCTCTTCAAAAAATTCAATCGGGTTCGTCAGGCACGACCTACCTTTCACAAATCTATGCTGGCTCTCTCTGATTAACTGAAAATTCTTGGTGTTCAGTCACCCTATCCTTCATTATAGACTCCAGCATTTTCCCCACAACAGATGTTAGGCTAACTGGTCTATAATTCCCCGGTTTTTCCCCCCTCTCCTTTTTTTAAAAAGTGGAGTGACGTGCAATTTTCCAATCGAAAGGGACAGCTCCTGAATCTAGAGAACTTTGAAAGATTATAGTTAGGGTATCCGCAATGTGCTCACCTACTTCCTTTAAAACCCTGAGATGGAAACCATCTGGTCCTGGGGATTTGTCACTCTTTAGTGCTATTATTTTCTTCATTACTGTTGCTTTACTTATGTTAATTTTATGGAGTCCCTGTCCCCAATTCAATATTAGTTTTCTTGGGATTTCCGGCATGATATCCTCTTTTTCCACTGTAAATACTGACGCAAAGTAATTGTTCAACATGTCCACCATTTCCCCATTGTCAATGACAATATCCCCACTTTCAGTTTTTAAGGGGCCAACACTGCTCCTGACCACCCTCTTTTTCCTAATGTAACTTTTCAAGCTCTTCGTATTGGTTTTGATATCCCTTCCAAGTTTCTTTTCATACTCTCTTTTTGCAACTCTTACTATCTGTTTTGTGACCCTTTGTTGATCTTTGTATCTTTCCCATTCGACAGGATCTGTGCCATTTTTTGCCTTTTTGTGTGCCCTTTCTTTACGTCTTATACTCTCCCTTACCTCTTTAGTTGTCCATGGCTGTTTTTTTTGGCAAGTAGAGTTCTTGCCCCTCAGGGGTATAAACCGATTCTGTATCACGTTAAATGTTTCTTTAAACATTTCCCACTGATCATCAGTCGTTTTACCCATTAACAGATTTGCCCAGTTTACTGTGGACAGTCTCTGTCTCATCCCATTGAAGTCGGCCTTACCCAAGTCTAGAATCTTAGCAGCTGATTCACTTTTTTCCCTTTCAAACACTACATTGAACTCGATCATGTTATGATCACTATTGGATAGATGTTCACGCAGAGTTAAGCCGTTAACTAAATCTGGTTCATTACTCATTACTGAATCGAGTATGGCTTGCCCCCTTGTTGCCTCTGGGACATACTGCTGTGGAAAACTATCCCGGACACACTCAAGAAATTCACTACCTTTCTGACAGTTGCTAGAACTAGGGGGCATAATCTTAGAATAAGGGGCTGCTCTTTCAAAACTGAGATGAGGAGAAACTTCTTCACTCAGAGGGTGGTAGGTCTGTGGAATATGCTGCCCCAGGAAGCTGTGGAAGCTACATCATTAGATAAATTTAAAACAGAAATAGACAGTTTCCTCGAAGTAAAGGGAATTAGGGGTTATGGGGAGCGGGCAGGAAATTGGACATGAAGCTGAGTTCGGATCGGTCAATGCCCTGTGGGTGGCGGAGAGGGCCCAGGGGCTATGTGGCCGGGTCCTGCTCCGACTTCTTGTGTTCTTTAGATTTGTGGTTGGGATCAGATCAGCCATGATCTTATTAAATGGCGGAGCAGGCTCGAGGGGCCGATTGGCCTACTCCTGCTCCAATTTCTTATGTTCTTATGTTCTTATGTTTTCCCAATCTATGTGAAGGTTAAAGTCCCCCATTAAGACCACTATGCCTTTCTTACACGCTTGTCTAATCTCTGCATTTATACAATCGAGCACTTCAGAGCTGCTGCCAGGGGTCCAATACACAATTCCAACTATAATCTTAGATCCTTTCCGATTTCTCAATTCAACCCATAAGGTCTCTGTTGGCTGCTTACCTCTCGTTATATCCTCCTTTATCATTGAAGTGATTTCATCTCTAATCATTAAGGCTACTCCTCCCCCTCTTCCATTTTCCCTATCTCTCCTGTCGACCTTATAACCTGGTATATTTAGTTCTCCATCCTGCAGCCATGTCTCCGTAATAGCTATCATGTCATACCCTCCAATTTGAATTTGAACCTGTAGATCATTTAATTTATTCCTTATACTCCATGCATTTGTATATAGAACTCTTAGATGGGCCACACACCCTAGCCTGACCTTCAGCTTTGATGCTGGGTAAATCGCCTTACGCCTTCTAGTTTTCACTATATCTGTATTGCCTAAAGTACACTTTCTGCTGCTCTACGCTTTTCCCTTTCACTTGTTCTTGAATAACTGAGAGACAGGATCTACAGGCATTTGGAGAGGCAGGGACTGATTAGGAACAGTCAGCATGGTTTTGTGAGAGGAAAATCATGTCTCACGAATTTGATTGAGTTTTTTGAAGGGGTAACCAAGAAGATAGATGAGGGCTGTGCAGTAGACGTGGTCTACATGGACTTCAGCAAAGCCTTTGACAAGGTACTGCGTGGTAGGTTGTTACATGAGGTTAAATCTCACGGGATTCAAGGTGAGGTAGCCAATTGGATACAAAATTGGATTGACAACAGAAGACAGAGGGTGGTTGTAGAGGGTTGTTTTTCAAACTGGAGGCCTGTGACCAGCGGTGTGCCTCAGGGATCGGTGCTGGGTCCGCTGTTATTTGTTATTTATATTAATGATTTGGATGAGAATTTAGGAGGCATGGTTAGTAAGTTTGCAGATGACACCAAGATTGGTGGCATTGTGGACAGTGAAGAAGGTTATCTAGGATTGCAACGGGATCTTGATAAATTGGGCCAGTGGGCCGATGAATGGCAGATGGAGTTTAATTTAGATAAATGTGAGGTGATGCATTTTGGTAGATTGAATCGGACCAGGACCTACTCCGTTAATGGTAGGGCGTTGGGGAGAGTTATAGAACAAAGAGATCTAGGAGTACAGGTTCATAGCTCCTTGAAAGTGGAGTCACAGGTGGATAGGGTGGTGAAGAAGGCATTCAGCATGCTTGGTTTCATTGGTCAGAACATTGAATACAGGAGTTGGGATGTCCTGTTGAAGTTGTACAAGACATTGGTACGGCCACACTTGGAATACTGTGTACAGTTCTGGTCACCCTATTATAGAAAGGATATTAAAAAACTAGAAAGAGTGCAGAAAAGATTTACTAGGATGCTGCCGGGACTTGATGGTTTGACTTATAGGGAGAGGTTGGACAGACTGAGACTTTTTTCCCTGGAGCGTAGGAGGTTTAGGGGTGATCTTAGAATCATAGAAGTTACAACATGGAAACAGGCCCTTCGGCCCAACATGTCCATGTCGCCCAGTTTATACCACTAAGCTAGTCCCAATTGCCTGCACTTGGCCCATATCCCTCGATACCCATCTTCCCCATGTAACTGTCCAAATGCTTTTTAAAAGACAAAATTGTACCCGCCTCTACTACTGCCTCTGGCAGCTCGTTCCAGACACTCACCACCCTTTGAGTGAAAAAATTGCCCCTCTGGATCCTTTTGTATCTCTCCCCTCTCACCTTAAATCTGTGCCCCCTCGTAATAGACTCCCCTACCTTTGGGAAAAGATTTTGACTATCGACCTTATCTATGCCCCTCATTATTTTATAGACTTCTATAAGATCACCCCTTAACCTCCTACTCTCCAGGGAATAAAGTCCCAGTCTGTCTAACCTCTCCCTGTAAGTCAAACCATCAAGTCCCGGTAGCATCCTTGTAAATCTTTTCTGCACTCTTTCTAGTTTAATAATATCCTTTCTATAATAGGGTGACCAGAACTGTACACAGTACTCCAAGTGTGGCCTCACCAATGCCCTGTACAACTTCAACAAGACATCCCAACTCCTGCATTCAATGTTCTGACCAATGAAACCAAGCATGCTGAATGCCTTCTTCACCACCCTATCCACCTGTGACTCCACTTTCAAGGAGCTATGAATCTGTACTCCCAGATCTCTTTGTTCTATAACTCTCCCCAACGCCCTACCATTAACGGAGTAGGTCCTGGCCCGATTCGATCTACCAAAATGCATCACCTCACATTTATCTAAATTAAACTCCATCTGCCATTCATCGGCCCACTGGCCCAATTTATCAAGATCCCGTTGCAATCCTAGATAACCTTCTTCACTGTCCACAATGCCACCAATCTTGGTGTCATCTGCAAACTTACTAACCATGCCTCCTAAATTCTCATCCAAATCATTAATATAAATAACAAATAACAGCGGACCCAGCACCGATCCCTGAGGCACACCGCTGGACACAGGCATCCAGTTTGAAAAACAACCCTCGACAACCACCCTCTGTCTTTTAGAAGTCTATAAAATAATGAGGGGCATAGATAAGGTAGATAGTCAAAATCTTTTCCCAAAGGTAGGGGAGTCTATAACGAGGGGACACAGATTTAAGGTGAGAGGGGAGAGATACAAAAGGGTCCAGAGGGGCAATTTTTTCACTCAAAGGGTGGTGAGTGTCTGGAACGAGCTGCCAGAGGCAGTAGTAGAGGCGGGTACAATTTTGTCTTTTAAAAAGCATTTGGACAGTTACATGGGTAAGATGGGTATGGAGGGATATGGGCCAAGTGCAGGCAATTGGGACGAGCTTAGTGGTATAAACTGGGCGACATGGACATGTTGGGCCGAAGGGCCTGTTTCCATGTTGTAAACTTCTATGATTCTAACTGTTTGTACTATTTGTATTGTAAATTTCCCCTGGGTCTTCCCCTCTCTTGCTCTCAACTTTATTCCCTTCTGACTCCCCGCTCAGGTTCCCATCCCCCTGCCACTCTAGTTTAAACTTTCCCCAACAGCACCAGCAAACACCCCCGCGAGGACATTGGTCCCAGTCCTGCTCGGCTGTAACCCGTCCCGCTTGTACAGGTCCCACCTTCCCCAGAACCGGTCGCAATGCCCCAGGAATCTAAATCCCTCCCTCCTACACCATCCCTGCAGCCACGCATTCATCCGGTCTATTCTCCTGTTCCTATACTCACCAGCACTTGGCACTGGTAGTAATCCTGAGATCACTACCTTTTGAAGTCCTGCTTTTTCATTTATCTCCGAACTCCTTAAATTCACCTTGCAGGACCTCATCCCTTTTTTTAACCTATGTAATTGGTACCAATATGGACCACGACTACTGGCTGTTCATCCTCCCCCTCCAGAATGTCCTGCAGCCGCTCCGTGACATCCTTGATCCTCGCACCAGGAAGGCAACGTATCATCCTGGAGTCATGTTTGCGCCCACAGAAACGTCTATCTGTTCCCCTTACAATTGAATCCCCTGGGAATATAGCCCTGCCACTCTTCCTCCCCTCCTGTGCAGCAGAGCCACCCGTGGTGCCACGAATTTGGCTCTTGCTGCTTTCCCCTGTTAAACCATCTCCCCCAACAGTATCCAAAGCAGTATATCTGTTTGAGAGGGAGATGGCCCCGGGGGACTCCTGCTCTACCTGCCTCGTCTTTTTACTCTGCCTGGTGGTCACCAATTTCCTTTCTGCCTGCGTAATCTTTACCTGCGGTGTGACCACCTCACTGAACATGCTATCCACGATAGTCTCAGCATCGCGGATGCTCCACAGTGAATCCACCCGCAGCTCCAGCTCCGAAATGCGATTAGCCAGTAGCTGTACACACTTCCTGCACACATGGTCGCCAGGATCACCTATAATGTCCATGACATCCCACATAGTGCAGGAGGAGCATATCACGGGTACGAGCTCTGCTGCCATGACTTGCCTTAGATTTGCACTGCGTTCACCTCTGAGACTCTCCTCCCGCTCTCGGTCTCTCCTTTTACACTGTGCTCACCTCTCGGACTCTCCTGCCTCACGTGTGACGTCGCACAGTAGTTTTCTCTTGTTGCAGGTCTGCTGCTGCTTTTATTCCCCACTCTCAGTCTTCTGCTGCTCAGGTCCGCCGCTCTGCGGAAAAAGTTAGGAAAAGCAAGGCAAAGCAGGACCTCCTTCCCCCACTTCCCCGAACCCCCACACTCACCAAACTCTCAGCTGTCTCACTCGGCGCTCCGCTGCACCCCGGTTAGTCCTCCTCCCCTGTCGTATCCCCACAGCCCTGTAAATTTTTTCCCTTCAAGTATTTATCCAATTCATTTTTGAAAGCCACAATTGAATTTGCACCCACCACCCCACTCAGGCAATGCATTCCAGATAATATCTACTCTCTGCGGAAAATAAATTTTCCTCATGTTGCCTCTGGCGCTTTCCCAATCACCATAAATCTATGTCCTCTGGTTCTCGACCCTTCCGCCAATGGGAACAGTTTCTCATTATTTACTTTATCTGAACCCTTCATGATTTTGAATACCTCTATCAAATCTCCTCTCAATCTTCTCTGCTCTAAAACATAAGTTTGTGGTTACATAAGAAATAGGAGCAGGAGTAGGCCAATCGGCCCCTCGAGCCTGCTCCGCCATTCAATAAGATCATGGCTGATCTGATCCTAACCTCAAATCTCACCAATACCTTATATAACTGCAGCAATACCTCCCTGTTTTTATATTCTATCCCCCGAGCAATAAAAGCCAATATTCCGTTGGCCTTCTTGATCACCTGCTGCACCTGCATACTAACTTTTTGATTTTCTTGCACTTGGGCCCCCAGATCCCTTTGTACTGCAGTACTTTCCAGTTTCTCGCCATTAAGATAATAACTTGCTCTCTGATTTTTCCTGCCAAAGTGCATAACCTCACATTTTCCAATATTGTAGTGCATCTGCCAAATCTCCGCCCACTCACCCAGCCTGTCTATATCTCCTTGTCGGTTTTTTATGTCCTCCTCACTCTCCACTTTCCCTCCCATCTTTGTATCATCTGCAAACTTTGATATGTTACACTCGGTCCCCTCCTCCAAATCGTTAATATAGATTGTAAAGAGTTGGGGACCCAGCACCGAGAATGAACCATTTATCCCAACTCTCTGCTTCCTGTTAGATAACCAATCCTCCACCCATGCCAGAATATTACCCCCAATCCAGTGATTCTTTATCTTGAGCAATAATCTTTTATGTGGCACCTTGTCGAATGCCTTCTGGAAGTCCAAATACACTACGTCCACTGGTTCCCCTTTATCCACCCTGTACGTTATGTCCTCAAAGAACTCAAGCAAATTTGTCAGACATGACTTCCCCTTCATAAAGCCATGCTGACTTTGTCCTATTAAATTATGTTTATCCAAATGTTCCACTGCTGTCTCCTTAATAATAGACTCCAAAATTTTAATCACCACAGATGTTAGGCTAACTGGTCTATAATTTCCAGCCTTCTGCCTACTACCATTTTTAAATAAGGGTATTACATTAGCAGTTTTCCAATCTGCTGGGACCTTTGCCGAGTCCAGAGAATTTTGGAAAATTATTACCAAAGCATCCACAATCCCTACTGCCACTTCCCTCAAGACCCTCGGACAATATAGAAGCTTGGTTAGAGCACATTTAGTATACTGTGTCCAATTCTGGTTTCCAAATTATAAAAAGGGTATAGAGGCACTGGAGAAAGTGCAGAAAAGGTTCACAAGAATGATACCGGAACTGAGAGGCTATAACTATTAGGAAAGGCTGAAAAAGCTGGGTCTCTTTTCTCTCGAAAAGAGAAGGCTGAGAGGTGCCCTAATAGAGGTCTTTAAAATTATGAAGGGGTTTGAGAGGGGACATAGCCTAAAAATTAGTGCCAGGACTTTCAGGAGTGAAGTTAGGAAGTGCATCTACACACACAGGATGGTAGAAGTTTGGAACTCTCTTCCACAAACGGCAGTTGATGCTCGCTCAATTGTTCATTTTAAATCTGAGATTGGTAGATTTTTGTTAACCAAGAGTATTAAGGGACGTGGGGCTAATGCGGGTATATGGAGTGAGGTTACAGATCAGCCATGATCTTATTGAATAGCGGAACAGGCTTGAGGGGCTAAATGGCCTACTCCTGTTCCTATCTTCCTATGTTCCGCGATGTAAGAAATATATTTCCACTTGTTGGGAGTCCAAAATTAGAGGTCATAAATATAAGATAGTCGCTAATAAATCCAATAGGGAATTCAGGAGAAACTTCTTCACCCAGAGAGTGGTTAAAATGTGAAACTCACTCGGAGTAATAGATGCATTTAAGGGGAAGCTCAATAAACACATGAGAGAGAAAGGAATAGAAGGATATGCTGAAAGGGCAAGATGAAGTAGGGAGGGAGGAGGCTCGTGTGGAGCATAAACACCGACATAGACTGTTGGGCTGAATGGCCTGTTTCAGTGCATAAATTCTATGTAACCAATGTCTTTAAGGAGGAGAGAGGCGGAGAGGAAATTCCAGAGCTGAGGGCCTGGACAGCCAAAGGCACGGCTACAAATGGTGGGGCACAGGAAGTGGGGGATGCACAAGAGTCCAGAGTTTGAGGAACACAGCATTCTCGCACGCGAAGCAGATGGTATTGACATTTTTAATGGGAGGCTTGATGCATACATGAAGGAGAAGGGATAGAGGAATACAGGGGCAGTGTGGGAAGAGGTAATTAGATTGTTATGAGGCTCGTGTGGAGTATAAACACTGGCAGAATGGCTTGTTGCTGTGTGTAGTTTCTGTGTAATTCTATATGCATCTATGCACGCTGGTCCAATTATTCCCCCGTCCCGTCCTGTCACTTCACGTAACAACACTACTTGGTCTTGATTCCTTGTACTGACCTTTCCCCTTTCTGTTGTGGTCACTACTCCTGAGATGCTCACCACATTTAACTCATCTACTTGATCTATGTCATTACTCACAACCAGATCGAACAACTCCACTCCCCTCGTTGGCAAACACACAGCTTCAGGAAGGAGTCCTGCACTTCCTGAATTTTAGGAATTTCATTCTCTTTACTCCATTTACTCCCTCTCTATCCCAATCAATGAGCAGGTCATTAAACCCTGTCAAAAGCAAAATACTGTGGATGCTGGAAATCTGAAATAAAAACAGAAAACACTGGAGAAGCTCATCAAGTCAGGCAGCATCTGTGGAGAAAGAAACAGAGTTAACGTTTCAGATCAAAGACCTTTTTGTCAGAACTGGAAGATGTTAAAGTTTTTGAGCAAGTACAGGGGAAGGGGAGGGAAGGAAAGAACAAAAGGGAAGGTCGGTAGAGGGAAGGAGTGATTAAATGATAAAAGGGATGATGGTACAAGGCAAGGAAGGTGGGAATGGGACAGGTTAAGAAACAAAAGATTGATCATTGATCAGGAGTAGCTGTAAATGGCAGCAGCAGAACCATTACCAGCACTGACTGACCGAAAAAATGGGAGCAGTGGTTATGATCTGAAGTTACTGAAATCAATGTTGAGTCCGGAAGGTTGTAAAGTGCCTAATCGAGAGGCGAGGTGCTGTTCCTCGAGCTTACATTGAGCTTCATTGGAACATTGTAAGAGGCCGAGAACAGAAAAGTCAGAGTAGGAGTGGGAACGGGAATTAAAATGGTAAGCGACCGGCAGGTCAAGGTCACCTTGCGGACAGAGAGGAGATGTTTAGCAAAGCGATCACCCAATCTTAGTTTGGTCTCTCCAATGTAAGGAGACTGCATTATGAGCAGCGGATACAGTATATTAAATTGAAAGAAGTACAGGTAAATCACTGTTACTCCTGGAAGGAGTGTTTGGCGCCCTCCTGCGCTCGCACGGGAAGGTGCCGTGGGGAGGAGAGCGGGTGTTGGGGGTGATGGAAGAGTGGACTTGAGTGTCGCGGAGGGAGCGGTCCCTTCGGAATGCTGAAAGGGGAGGGGAAGATGTGTTTGGTGGTGGGATCACGTTGGAGGTGGTGGAAATGGCGGAGGATGAGACGTTGAATGTGGAGGCTGGTGGGGTGGAAGGTGAGGACAAAGGGGATCCTATCATGGTTCTGGGAACGAGGGGAAGGGGTGAGGGCAGAAGTGCGGGAAATAGTCGGACACGGTCGAGGGCCGTCAACTACAGTGGAAGGGGATAGAGTCCTTACAGGAAGCGGGGTTGGAAGAAATGTAATCAAGGTAGCCGTGGGAATCGGTGGGCTTATAATAGATATTGGTTGACAGCCTATCCCCAGAAATGGAGATAGAGAAGTCGAGGAAGGCAAGAGAAGAGTTGGAGATGGACCATGTGAAGGTGAGGGAAGGGTGGAAATTGGAAGTTGATGAAATTTTCCAGTTCGGGGCAAGAGCACCGATACGATCATCAATGTACCGGAAAAGAGGTGAGGGAGGGCACCTGAGTTGGACTGGAACAAGGATGTTCCACATATCCCAAAAAAAGGCAGACATAGCTGGGACCCATACAGGTTCCCATAGCGACACTTTTTATTTGGAGGAAGTGAGTGGAGTCAAAGGAGAAGTTGTTCAATGTAAGAACAAGTTCAGCCAGGCGGAGGAGGGCGGTGGAAGGGACTGGTTGGGCCTCCATTCATAGAAGAAGCAGAGGGCCTGCAGGGCGGATGGAGGTGTAGAGGGTCTGGATGTCCAAGGTGAAAAGGAGACGGTTAAGGCTGGGGAACTGGAAACTGATAAAGTGGGGAGGGCGACAGAAGAGTGGCGGATGTAGGTCGGAAGAGACTGGACAAGGGGAGAAAAAAGTGTCAAAAAAGGATGAAATAAGTTCCATGGGGCAAGAACAGTCCGAAACAATGGGTCTCCCAGGGCAGTCCTGTTTGTGGATCTTGGGAAGGAGGTAGAAGTGGGCAGTGCGGGGATGGGGGACTATGAGATTGGAGGCTGTGGGAGGGAAGATCTCCAGAGGAGATGAGGTCAGTGACGATCTGGGAAACTATAGCTTGATGTTTGGAGGTGGGGTCATGGGCCAGGGGGAGGTAGTCGGAAGTGTTGGAGAGTTGGCGTTCAGCATCTGCAAGGTAGAGGTCTGTTCGCCACAACGACAACAGCGCCGCCCTTGTCAGGATTGGACCTGAGACAACCTTCCGGACTCAACATTGATTTCAGTAACTTCAGATCATAACCACTGCTCCCATTTTTTCGGTCAGTCAGTGCTGGTAATGGTTCTGCTGCTGCCATTTACAGCTACTCCTGATCAATGATCAATCTTTTGTTACTTAACCTGTCCCATTACAACCTTCCTTGCCTTGCACCATCATCCCTTTTATCATTTTATCACTCATGCCCTCCACCCTATCACAGACCTTTCCTTTTGTTCTTTTTTCCCCCTCCCCATACTCTTTAGCATCTTCCAGTTCTGACGAAAGGTCTTCGACCTGAAACTTTAACTCTGTTTCTTTCCCCACAGATGCTGCCTCACTTGCTGAGTTTCTCCAGCATTTTCTGTTTTTATTTCATTAAACCCTGTCCCGATCAATGCGCAGAATGTCTATTGATACCACTGTGTCAGCCAATGAGTCGCACTGTGTCAGTTAATAAGTAGGAGGTGTGGCAGGACTTACAGCAAAGTTTATTTAATCGGCAAACAGCAAAGCAAACAAAGTCTATTTATAGAGTCTATTTAAAAAGTCTCTAGGACCAAAACTTAGCAACTTCTCCGGAGTACAGCAGGTTTTTTATCTCCAGCAAAATGGAGTGAAGGATATTTACATATTACAAATTGATTATTTCTCCAGCAAAATGCAGTGAGTGGAGGATGGTTACATAAATACAGATTATGTGCGTAAAATCAATCTCAGTCACTTACAGGCGTGATTGACCAGGGAATTAGCCAATCATCTCCATTCTGGCCGGGAATAGTGGTGTCAATATATGCTTGTAAACAATTTTACAACACCAAGTTATAGTCCAGCAATTTTATTTTAAATTCACAAGCTTTCGGAGGCTTCCTCCTTCCTCAGGTTTTTGTTCACCTGAGGAAGGAGGAAGCCTCCGAAAGCTTGTGAATTTAAAATAAAATTGCTGGACTATAACTTGGTGTTGTAAAATTGTTTACAATTGTCAACCCCAGTCCATCACCGGCATCTCCACATCAATATATGCTGTCATTCTATCCCTCCTGGAAATATTGTAGCCTGATATGTTTTATTTTCTACTTCTGCCCAGTTTGCAACCAGATTCTGCCCTGATGGCGGTACCATTGAAAGTGAAGGGAAATGGTTGGGCTTTCTCATGTTGGAGATGTGGCATGAACCTTACCTACCAGTTTTCAGGGTGGGATGCAAGTCTTGCTGTAAATTGAATGGGCTGCTTATTATTGGAGGAGCTGAACACTGTGCAATCATCAGCAAACATCCCTACTGCTGACCTTATGACGGAAGGAAGGTCATTTTTGAAGTAGCTAAAGATGTTAGGGCCGAGGATGCTGCCCTGAGGAACACACTGTCAGTGTGTGCAGTGAGTACCATTTCACCGCAAGCACTAAAAAGCAAGCTAGACAAGTTCATCAGTGTAGCCAACCTTGGTTTCTTGGAACTTGTTTAATCATCTTCGGGGTCAGAGAGGAATTTCCTAAATTAGCTTGAGGGTTTTTTTTCTCTCTCTCTCCTAGGAAACTGTGTGGCTGGTGGGTTGGGGGGCAGGGAGTAGGGTGCATAGGAGGGAATGATGATATGAGAAGTTACACCATGACAACATGGGACAGGTTCGCTGGACCAGCTTGGCTTTTTCAGTCTTTCCTTTTCATATGTACATGTGTCAGAGAGGAGCAGGACAAGAGGGCACAGGCCCACGATTGTAAGACGTTGGAAATTTGTTTTTACAGAAAGTGAGCAACAGCTGGATCAGATTGACAGGAAGATTAATTGAACCCTGGATTCATTTAAGAAACAAATAAATGAGATCAATGATTTGGATATAGAATCATACAAAGGTTACAGCACGGAAGGGGCCCATCGAGTCCGTGCCGGCTCTATGCAAGAACAATCCAGCTAGTCCCACTCCCCCACCCTATCCCTGTAGTCCTGCAAATTTTTTCCCTTCGAGTACTTATCCAGTTCCCTTTTGAAGGCCATGATTGAATCTGCCTCCACCATCCCCTCGGGCAGTGCATTCCAGATCACAACCACTCGCTGTGTTTTTAAAAAAAAAGTTTTTCCTCATGTCACTTTTTTGTTTCTTTTGCCAATCACCTTAAATCTGTGTCCTCTGGTTCTCGACCCTTCCGCCAATGGGAACAATTTCTCTCTATCTACTCTGTCTAGACCCTTCATGATTTTGAATACCTCTATCAAATCTCCTCGCAACTGTCTCTGTTCCAAGGAGAACAACCCCAGCTTCTCCAGTCTACCCACGTAACTAAAGTCCCTCATCCCTGGAATCATTCGAGTAAATCTCTTCTGCACCCTCTCTAAGGCCTTCACATCTTCCCTAAAGTGTGGTGCCCAAAACTGGACACAATACTGCAGTTGTGGCCGAACCAGTGTTTTATAAAGGTTCATCATGACTTCCATACTTTTGTACTCTACGCCTCTATTTATAAAGCCCAGGATCCCGTATGCTTTTTTTAACCACTTTCTCAACCTGTCCTGCCACCTTTAATGATTTGTGTACATATACCCCCAGATCTCTGTTCCTGTACCCCTTTTAGAGTTGTGCCCTCTAGTTTATATTGCCTCTCCTCATTCTTCCTACCGAAATGTATCACCTTGCATTTTTCTGCATTAAATTTTATCTGCCACGTGTCTACCCATGCCACCAGCCTGTCTATATCCACTTGAAGTCTATCACAATCCCCCTCAATGACCCCTGGGGAACACCAATGTACACCTCCCTCCAGTCTGAAAAACAACCGTTCACCAATACTCTCTGTTACTTAGCCAATTCTGTATCCATGCTGCTTTTGCCCTTTTATTCCATGGGCTTTAATATTGATGACAAACCTATTATGTGGCACCTTATTAAACATCTTTTGAAAATCCATATACACCACATTGCCCTCATCTACCCTCTTTGATACCTCATCAAAAAACACTACCAATATAGGTCTAGAGGGAGTGGTATTGAAATTTGCAGATGATACCAAAGCAGGAAGTATAGTTAATTCTTTAAGACCAAACAAAGTTGCAAAGGGATATTGATAAGATGGGGGAATGGGCTAAAATGTAGCAGATGGAATTTGATGTCAGTAAGTGTGAAGTAATGCATTTTGGTAAAAACTAACAGCAGTAATTATATTCTGATGGATATAAGCTCAGTGATGTGGAAGAACAAAGGGATTTGGGGGCACAGGTTCACAGGATATAGTACTGTGTGCAGTATTGGGCTCCACCTATAGGAAATATAAATACAGAGAAAGATTTTAAGCTTTTTCTATTAGAATAACGCAGATTATGGGACGATGTGATCGAAGTGTTTAAAATGGTGAAAGGATGGGACAGGTAGATAGAAGCAGATTGTTTCCAGTCGTTGAGGGTCTAGAACAAGGAGCCAGAGATACAAGATTAAATGTAAGAGATTCAGAACAGAGCAGGAAAACCCATTTCACAGAGGGTTGTGAGGCTGTGGGATTCACATTCAGGGTTAGTGATTGAGGCAGAAACAATATCAACATTGAAGATTAGATTGGGTGGGGGGGGAATGGATGAAGGAAAGGGAATGGGAACAGGGAGGGGAAATGTGATTCAGACTATTTGCTCGCGTGGACGGCAAATCCCGACATGGACTGGACATTGCTGCAGCAATTCCTCAGGGCAGTGTCCTAGGCCCAACCATCTTCAGCTGCTTAATCAGTGACCTTCCCTCCATCATAAGGTCAGAAATGGGGATGTTTGCTGATGATTGCAGAGTGTTCAGTTCCATTTGCAACCCCTCAGATAATGAAGCAGTCCGAGCCTGCATGCAGCAAGAACTGGACAACATTCAAGCTTGGGCTGATAAGTGGCAAGTAACCTTCGTGCCAGACAAGTGCCAGGCAATGACCATCTCCAACAAGAGAGAGTCTAACCACCTCCCCTTGACATTCAACGGCATTACCATCGCCGAATCCCCCACCATCAACATCCTGGGGGTCACCATTGACCAGAAACTTAACTGGATCAGCCACATAAATACTGTGGCTACAAGAGCAGGTCAGAGGCTGGGTATTCTGCGGCGAGTGACTCATCTCCTGACTTCCCAAAGCTTTTCCACCATCTCCAAGGCACAAGTCAGGAGTGTGATGGAATACTCTCCACTTGCCTGGATAAGTGCAGCTCCAACAACACTCAAGAAGCTCGACACCATCCAAGACAAAGCAGCCCGCTTGATTGGCACCCCATCCACCACCCTAAACATTCACTCCCTTCACCACCGGCGCACAGTGGCTGCAGTGTGTACCATCCACAGGATGCACTGCAGCAACTCGCCAAGGCTTCTTCGACAGCACCTCCCAAACCCACGACCTCTACCACCTAGAAGGACAAGGGCAGCAGGTACATGGGAACAATACCACCTGCCCGTTCCCCTCCCGACTTGGAAATATATCATCGTTCTTTCATCGTCGCTGGGTCAAAATCCTGGAACTCCCTCCCTAACAGCACTGTGGAAGAACCTTCACACACAGACTGCAGCGGTTCAAGAAGGCGGCTCACCACCACCTTCTCAAAGGCAATTAGGGATGGGCAATAAATGCCGGCCTTGCCAGCGACGCCCACATCCCATGAACGGAAAAAAAAGGATGGCCTCTTTCCCTGTTGCAACTTCTAAGTATTTCTGTGGGCAGACAATACAGTAGGGTTGGTATTTCAGAAGGATGAAATAAAAACAGCCAAAGGGATATATTCATCCAAACTGACCTTGTGGGTTGTTGCTTGGAGGCTTGGTTACATTTGGGTATTTTCTTTCAGAATTTGGTCCAAACTCCTTTCTTTTGAATGACTGGGTTTTCTGGATATTGTACATTATTCATTTTTATTGCAGCATGATCCAGAAACTGAGCAACAGTTGATCCAATTTGAATTTATTTTTTAAAATTTAGGCTTGATGTGGCTACAGCAGTTCAAAGCAGAGGTGAATCTGCGACATACATGTGAGCAGGGTGACCGCCTGCCCAGCTATGGCTGGCTAATGCACGATGGGATAAACTTTGGAGTGCAGGAAATAAAAGAAAACGATTTCATATTAACAACCGAGTTTGTGAAGCGTGTTGGTGGGCAACATGGTGGAGATTGGACATGGAGAATTACTGCAAAACCACAGGTGTGTCCATGAAATGACTCAATTAAAAATAACAAGATCTGTTTTTATTAGTCATATGATGATCAATCAGCTCATTGTTTGGACTGCAATCACCAGTTAATGCTTCACCCCGATAAGAGATAGGAGCAGGAGTAGGCCATTCGGCCCCTTGAGCCTGCTCCGCCATTTAATGAGATCATGGCTGATCTGATATTTACCTTAACTCCACTTTCTCGCCCTTTCCCCATATCCTTGACTCACAGATGATGTTACATTGAGGAAAGTTTCATTAAAATAGAGTATTCTTGAACCTATATTTTTCCTTAACTCCTATTTTATATTTGAAATTGCCTACAGACTATGTTAGAATTTGCATCAGCTGTTTCGAAACATATGAAGATGATCATTTGGTACCACAAGCTTGCCTTTTTTTGGTTGATTTCTCCCTCACCAGCCTACTTCTCATCATGGGCTCGATTTTGGAATCCAAGTGCGGGGGCAGTGGGAGGGCTCTGAAAATTGGGGCAATCCCGGGCGGGTTTGGAACCCGGCTCCAACCCGCATACTTCCAGGTTCCCCACTGTCGCGTCTGTGTGCACACGCATCTCTCGAATGCGGAAGTCCCACCGGCAATTAAAGCCGGCGGGATGACAATTAAAACAGTTAGATAGTTGAAGTACTTAATTTTGTGCACATTGAGGCAGGGGTCTGATTTTCAAACATCCTCAGCGTGTTTCCCGTGCTGTGGGAAACACTCCATGTTCTACTAGACGTGTTTCAGCTAGCAGCCAGTTGGACATTGAATTGCTTGTTTGTCTGATGGGGATAAAAGGTGAGTTATTGCAACAGGGCACTCAGTTCTTTCAGACAAACTTTTGGCTAGGAGATCTTTGTGTTTTCACTGCAAGTTCTTACTTTCCACTCTCAATTTTTCTGTTCACACATACTTAACTTTTCAGACCCCCTCAAACTGACACCATCAGGATTGGTTGGGGGGGGGGGGGCCATGGCTGCATTCACCACTACATCCGAGGACGAACAACATCACCAGTCTCACCAGGCACGGCGTGCACTTCTGCCATTTGTGGCTCTACAACACAGTGCTGCACCACAGGCACCTGCGCAAGATCACAGAGGGCAACAACAGAGAGAGCAACGTTGCAGGAGGCACTACCTTCGCCACTGGGTCTACAGACCGAGGCTCAGCTTCCTGGACCTCTCTGAGGAGCAGTGCATACAGAGGCTCAGTGTGAGTTGCCAGGTGGCCACAGACATCTGCAGCCTCCTTCATGCCGAGCTGCTCCAGGCTGGGCCGAGCGGCATCTTGTTACCAGTCGCAGTTAAAGTCACCACTGCCCTTAACTTCTTCACCTCTGGATCGTTCCAGGGTGCCACTGGGGACATCGCCAGGGTGTCTCAGTCGTCTGCACACAAGTGCATGAAGCAGGTCACCGAGTGCTTGATTCGCAGAGCCTCGCATTACGTCAGCTTCCTCATTGATGACCTCAGCCAGACTGAGAGGGCAGTGGGATTCCACTCTGTGGTTGGCTTCCCACGGATGCAGGGTGCAATCGATTGCATGCATATAGCAATACAAGCACCTCCACTTGAGTCAGGATTGTTCATCAACAGAAAGGGGTATCGCTCCATCAACACTCAGCTCGTTTGTAACCACCGCAAAAGATTCCTTCACGTGTGCGCCAGATTCCCTGGCAGCTGTCATGATTCCTTCATTCTGAGGGAATTCAACATCCCAGGCCTCTTCCATGCACCGAACACCCGCAAGGTCTGGCTCCTCGAGGACAAGGGATATACCCCCTGCATACGTGGCTCATGACACCTCTGAGGAACCCCACCAACGAGCAACAGCGTCGATATAACGACAGCCACATCGCCACCAGGTCTACAATTGAGCATGCTTTAGGGCTGCTCAAGATGCGATTTAGGTGCCTCGATCGTTCTTGGGGAGCGCTTCAATACGCACCAGACAGAGTGGGACGCATTATAGTAGTGTGTTGTATCCTGCACAACATGGGGCAATCGAGGGGTGCCACTTGAGGAGGCCCCATCCACATCGGTCATCCACATTGAGGAGGAGGAGGAGGAACCCATGGTCAGAGCAGCGGCTCACCCGGCTGTTCATGAGGCCAGGGAGTCACAGATATGTGAGCAGTTCTCTTAACATCAGACAGTGTGAAGAGTCCAGTCCTCAGACCACCTGGAAAGACCAGCGCCAACACCAGCCCCCACCCCACCCCACCGCCCCCCCCCCCCCCCCCCGCAGCACAAAACAGTCCAACAACTACATATACACCCACTGTAAAGTCACCCACTGGGTGGCATCAAGTGTCGCAGTTCATGGTGAACCTCATGAAAGGACCCATCACAAAAACCAGTCAAGAATGGGCAAGACGTGGCAGTAGTGGTGATAATAACATTTAATGTGAGTTTAACAAAAACCAAATATAAATGAAAAACATGACCATCTGTCAAACACCCTTGTGTATACCCTTCGTGCTCACAAAACCTTAGCCTTTCTCTTCCTACTACTTCTACATGGTGCATCCCTAATGGCTGCTGCAGACGTAGTGGCAGATTGCTCGTGTTCATACCCTGACCAATTAGATGCTTTGGGCCTACGCCCTCTGGGTTTTGAAGCCCGTGAGGGCCCCTCCAAAGACTGCTCCAACTGCACCTGCACCTGTGCAGGGGCTGACTCAGCTGACTGGAGAGGAGGCAGCATCGCGGGTACTGGTTGAGAGGGGAGCAATGGGTGAGATGTGGGAGCGCTTTGAATGACTACCTCACTTCCATGTCCCCTTTTACCATCATCCCTCCCCTGGGCCAGGCCCACATCACTCCTACCACCCTGCTGGACAACAATGTGGTAGACATGTTTGATGCCTTGTAAGGCCACTTCTAAACTATCTGTCAGCTTGTTTAAGGCGGCAGAATGTTGTTCACCCTGAGTCC
Source organism: Heptranchias perlo (assembly GCF_035084215.1). Classification (NCBI taxonomy): domain Eukaryota; kingdom Metazoa; phylum Chordata; class Chondrichthyes; order Hexanchiformes; family Hexanchidae; genus Heptranchias; species Heptranchias perlo. The sequence goes on along the minus strand of NC_090325.1, from coordinate 1,313,807 downwards.
GAACAACCGTTCTTAGGGCCTGAATGGACTCATTTGTGAGCTGTGCTTGAAGCTCAACGGAGGCTAGCCTTCTGTCCATCGCAGACATTCCTGCACTTACCTGCGACACTATCTCAGACAGCTGCTCACATCCCTGCGACACTATCCCAGAGATTCCCTCCCGTACCTGTGCCACCATTCCACTCGAGCAGGAATTGGACTCCTCCATACTCTGCATTATTGTGGAGAGTGTACGTGGCACCTGTTCCAGTACATCATAAATTTGCTGCTGTCCCTCGATCATTCTCCTTTTAAAGGATGGCCCCCGGGGTTCAGCATCCGCATCCAGCTGGGCAGAGCCTGGAGAGGAGTGCTTCCACCAGAAGAGATAGGAGTAGGAGTAGGTCATTTGGCCCTTCAAGCCTGCTGCGCCATTTAGTAAGATCATGGCTGATCTGATTTTTACCTCAACTCCACTTTCCCACCTTTTCCCCATATCCTTTCACTCCCTTGCTGATCAAAAATTTGTCTAAGTCAGCCCAACGCATTCGCTCCACAGCTGCTCCAACCACCAGTGTCTGCTCGTGCTCACTTGTGTGTGGTGAATCACCAGGTGCCAACCCAACTAACTGACTAGTAGGACGCCAAGGTGTGAGTATCTGCGCTGGTGGGTGGCTCACTAAGATGTGACGATGCACCCTCAGAAGCCAGCAGGTCCTCCGAGGAATTGCCCTCTGCCATCACTGTGGTCGCTGAAGGGCCTTGAAGAGAACAAGGCAATATCAAGCATCATCACAGATGTGTCATGTGATGAGCATACTGAGGTGTTGAAAATGGTACGGCATGTTAACGTCAATTCATATTGTGTGTGATGAATATTGAAGTTCTGTCACCAGACGTTTGTGGGGTGCCAGTCTCGACGTCCCCGACGGACAGGCACTCAAGGGTGCGGCTGATCTGCAGGGCCTCCTCCTCTGCCTCTGTGAGGACCACTACTCCAGTCCTCGCCCTCACGTGCATTTTGCGCTCTGTTTTAGAAGGGGAGAAAATACAGACGTGTGAGTGAGTGATGGTGAAGTGGTCAGCCGATGAATGCTGTGGGTGAGGCTGACCGTGAAAGAGATGCTTCAGAGGGTGAGTATGAGACAGAGACATCATATTGGATGAGGATTGGGATGAGTGGTAGTGGTGGGGTCACAAATTGGGAGGTGAGGAAGTGCAGGTAAGTTGAGGATGAGCCTTAAGTGGGTGCGAGGAGTGATGTGATGGAGTAGTGTTGGCAGTGCAGAATGATGGTTGGGGGTGGAGGGGGCGCGGTGATGTGGAACATGGAATGCAGGAGGATCAGTAAGTATACTCACTTTTGCTGACCTAATTAGATCATTGAGCCGCTTCCTGCACTGGATCCAGGTTCGGGAGATGCTGCTGTTTGTGACCTTGAGCCAGGCCTTCTTGGCGGCAGAGACAGGCCACTTCCTCCCGTCCGTGGGGTAAAACACTTCGCTCCTCCTCACCCCGTCCAGGAGCTTCTGCAATGAGGTGTCGCTGAACCTTGGAGCAGCCTTGCCGCTGTGCTGCTCCATTGTGATTTCTGGGTCTTTGCTCCAGCAAAAGCCTTTGGAGCAATGGCCCTTTAAATAGAGCTCCTCCAGCTGACAGCCTGTGATGCGGGTGTGCAGTCCGCCTGCTGCACAGCTTTCGGACAGCAAATCCAGAAGCCACATTAAGTGGCACCAATTGAATTGCGATCGCGTGGGAAATGGACATTTTTTTATTGGTCGGGCTACCCATGTGCTCATTCACCCCCCCCCCCCGCCCCCGACCTTGCTGCCATCCCGCCTCCATTCTAAAAACGAGGCCCATTTCTCGATCTGGAAATGCATCAATTTGTCTCCATTAATAGCCTATGTCCAGTGGCTTTCACAGGCAATGCATTTCATGTCACTAACTCTGGAAAAAGGTTCTGCCTGAAGTACTGCTCATTTTTAAATTAAATCCCTTTTTTGAACCTTTGTTGGGGTAAGTGGTTTATATATCCACTTGATAATTCTCAGAGCATCTTTTAGATCATCTTGAGGTATCCTCTTTTCCAGTAAGAATAATCCAACTTCAGGAACCTCTTCTGAGAATGCTGAGGTCTTTTGTTGCCCAAACTGCACCATCTTAAGGGCAGCTGTACCTTCCCAAGTTGAGGTGAGCACAATATACACAGGATTCCAGATGGGGTATTTTGCCAAATGATGAATTTTCCTTTTTAAGAAAACCACTATTTTAAATGAAAGAATTGTATCGCTCAGAAACCTCAACAATCCCCCAGATCCAGGCAGTCGTCGGGATCGGATTGACTTCTTTTTAAAAACATAGAGAGAATGAGAAGTCCATACTGTTTACACGCCAAGATAAATGGTGAATAGAATCATAGAATCATAGAAGTTTACAACATGGAAACAGGCCCTTCGGCCCAACATGTCCATGTCGCCCAGTTTATACCACTAAGCTAGTCCCAATTGCCTGCACTTGGCCCATATCCCTCTATACCCATCTTACCCATGTAACTGTCCAAATGCTTTTTAAAAGACAAAATTGTACCCGCCTCCACTACTGCCTCTGGCAGCTCGTTCCAGACACTCACCACCCTTTGAGTGAAAAAATTGCCCCTCTGGACCCTTTTGTATCTCTCCCCTCTCACCTTAAATCTATGCCCCCTCGTTATAGACTCCCCTACCTTTGGGAAAAGATTTTGACTATCTACCTTATCTATGCCCCTCATTATTTTATAGACTTGTACAAGATCACCCCTCAACCTCCTACTCTCCAGGGAAAAAAGTCCCAGTCTGTCTAACCTCTCCCTATAAGTCAAACCATCAAGTCCCGGTAGCATCCTAGTAAATCTTTTCTGCACTCTTTCTAGTTTAATAATATCCTTTCTATAATAGGGTGACCAGAACTGTACACAGTACTCCAAGTGTGGCCTCACCAATGCCCTGTACAACTTCAACAAGACATCCCAACTCCTGTATTCAATGTTCTGACCAATGAAACCAAGCAAGCTGAATGCCTTCATCACCATCCTATCCACCTGTGACTCCACAACAACCCTCTACACCCACCCTCTGTCTTCTGTCGTCAAGCCAATGTTGTATCCAATTGGCGACCTCAACTTGGATCCCGTGAGATTTAACCTTATGTAACAACCTACCATGCGGTACCTTGTCAAAGGCTTTGCTAAAGTCCATGTAGACCACGTCTACTGCACAGCCCTCATCTATCTTCTTGGTTACCCCTTCAAAAAACTCAATCAAATTCGTGAGACATGATTTTCCTCTCTCAAAACCATGCTGACTGTTCCTAATCAGTCCCTGCCTCTCCAAATGCCCGGAGATCCTGTCTCTCAGAATACCCTCTAACAACTTACCCACTACAGATGTCAGGCTCACCGGTCTGTAGTTCCCAGGCTTTTCTCTGCCGCCCTTCTTAAACAAAGGCACGACATTTGCTACCCTCCAATCTTCAGGCACCTCACCTGCAGCAGTGGATGATTCAAATATCTCTGCTAGGGGACCCGCAATTTCCTCCCGAACCTCCCATAACGTCCTGGGATACATTTCATCAGGTCCCGGAGATTTATCTACCTTGATGCGCGTTAAGACTTCCAGCACCTCCCTTTCTGTAATATGTACACTCCTCAAGACATCACTATTTATTTCCCCAAGTTCCCTAACATCCATGCCTTTCTCAACCGTAAATACCGATGCGAAATATTCATTTAGGATCTCACCCATCTCTTGTGGTTCCGCACATAGAAGACCTTGTTGATCCTTAAGAGGCCCTACTCTCTCCCTCGTTACTCTTTTGCCTTTTATGTATTTGTAGAAGCTCTTTGGATTCTCCTTTGCCTTATCTGCCAAAGCAATCTCATGTCCCCTTTTTGCCCTCCTGATTTCTCTCTTAACTCTACTCCGGCAATCTCTATACTCTTCAAGGGATCCACTTGATCCCAGCTGCCTATGCATGTCATATGCCTCCTTCTTCTTTCTGACTAGGGCCTCAATCTCCCGAGTCATCCAAGGTTCCCTACTTCTACCAGCCTTGCCCTTTACTTTATAAGGAATGTGCTTACCCTGAACCCTGGTTAACACATTTTTGAAGGACTCCCACTTACCAGACGTCCCTTTGCCTGCCAACAGACTCTCCCAATCAACTTCTGAAAGTTCCTGTCCAATACCATCAAAATTGGCCTTTCCCCAATTTAGAATTTTAACTTTTGGGCCAGACCTATCCTTCTCCATAGCTATCTTAAAACTAATGGAATTATGATCACTGGTCCCAAAGTGATCCCTCACTAACACTTCTGTCACCTGCCCTTCCTTATTTCCCAAGAGGAGGTCAAGTTTTGCCCCCTCTCTAGTCGGGCCATCCACATACTGAATGAGAAATTCCTCCTGAATACACTCAACAAATTTCTCTCCATCCAAGCCCCTAATGCTATGGCTGTCCCAGTCAATGTTGGGAAAGTTAAAGTCCCCTACTATTACCACCCTATTTTTCTTGCAGCTGTCTGTAATCTCCTTACATATTTGCTCCTCAATTTCCCGTTGACTGTTTGGGGGTCTGTAGTACAATCCTATCAACGTGATCTCTCCCTTCTTATTTTTCAGTTCTACCCATATAGACTCCGTGGGCGAACCCTCGGATATATCCTCTCTCACTACTGCCGTGATGTTCTCCCTAATCAAGAACGCAACTCCCCCTCCTCTCTTACCTCCTGCTCTATCTTTCCTATAGCATCTGTACCCTGGAATATTTAGCTGCCAGTCCTGCCCCACCCTTAGCCATGTTTCAGTAATAGCTATAACATCCCAGTCCCATGTACCCATCCATGCCCTGAGTTCATCTGCCTTGCCCATCAGACTTCTTGCATTGAAATAAATGCAGTTTAATCTAGACTTCCCTTGGTCTTTGCCCTGCTTTCTCAGACCATTTGTCCGGTCATGATTTGTACACTCTCCCTTACTGCCGTTTGTTTCTGTCACCACTTTACTTCCCACTGACTTCCTGCATCGATTCCCATCCCCCTGCCACTTTAGTTTAAACCCTCCCCAACAGCACTAGCAAACACTCCCTCCAGGACATTGGTTCCAGTCCTGCCCAGATGCAGACCGTCCAATTTGTACTGGTCCCACCTCCCCCAGAACCGGTTCCAATGGCCCAGGAATTTGAATCCCTCCCTCTTGCACCATCTCTCAAGCCACGTATTCATCCTAGCTATCCTGTCATTCCTACTCTGACTAGCCCGTGGCACTGGTAGCAATCCTGAGATTACTACCTTTGAGGTCCTACTTTTTAGTTTAACTCCTAACTCCCTAAATTCAGCTTGTAGGACCTCATCCCGTTTTTTACCTATGTCGTTGGTACCTATATGCACCACGACAACTGGCTGTTCACCCTCCCCCTCCAGAATGTCCTGCAGCCGCTCCGAGACATCCCTGACCCTTGCACCAGGGAGGCAACATACCATCCTGGAGTCTCGGTTGCATCCTCAGAAACGCCTGTCTGTTCCCCTTACAATCGAGTCCCCTATCACTATAGCTCTGCCACTCTTTTTCCTGCCCTCCTGTTCAGCAGAGCCAGCCACGGTGCCATGAACCTGGCCGCTGCCACCTTCCCCTGGTGAGCCATCTCCCACAACAGTATCCAAAACGGTATACCTGTTTGAGAGGGGGATGGCCAAAGGGGACCCCTGCACTACCTGCCTGCATCTCTTACTCTTCCTGGTGGCCACCCATTCACTTCCTGCCTGTACTGCCTTTACCTGCGGTGTGACCAACTCGCTAAACGTGCTATCCACGAGTTTCTCTGCATCGCGGATGCTCCACAGTGAGTCCACCCGCAGCTCCAGCTCCGAGATACGATCGATCAGTAGCTGCAGGTGGACACACTTCCTGCACACATGGTCGGCAGGGACACTGGTAGTGTCCATGACTTCCCACATCTTGCAGGAGGGGCATATCACGGGTGCGAGGTCTGCTGCCATGATTTGCCTTAGCTTAGTTACCCCTTTTAAATTACGTTGAAATTTGAAAATGTTAACTATACCAGGGACCTAGGTTCACTGAAAAAAAAAACTACCTGCTATAAAAGCTGCTTAGTTTCCCAGCTCTTAGATTAAACCAATGCCCAAATTTAGAGAAGAAAAAAAAACAGTAATACTCACCAACCAATCACTTACCTGCTGTCCTGTGACGTCACTCCTTGGTTTTCTGTTGTTTTTGATCCGATCAGGTCCGCCGCCGCTCTGGTCTCGGGCCTCGGTCCGCCGCTCTTTTATCCCCGCTCTCGGTCTCTCTCCTCTGCTCCCGATCAGGTCCGCCGTCGCTCTGGTCTCGGGCCTCGGTCCTCCGCTCTTTTATCCCCGCTCTCGGTCTCTCTCCTCTGCTCCCGATCAGGTCCGCCGCCGCTCTGGTCTCGGGCCTCGGTCCGCCGCTCTTTTATCCCCGCTCTCGGTCTCTCTCTGCTCCCGATCAGGTCCACCGCCGCTCTGGTCTCGGGCCTGGGTCCACCGCTCTTTTATCCCCGCTCTCGGTCTCTCTCCTCTGCTCCCGATCAGGTCCGCCGCCTCTCGGGCCTCGGGCCACCGCTCTTTTATCCCCGCTCTCGGTCTCTCTCCTCTGCTCCCGATCAGGTCCGCCGCCGCTCTGGTCTCGGGCCTCGGGCCGCCGCTCTTTTATCCCCGCTCTCGGTCTCTCTCCTCTGCTCCCGATCAGGTCCGCCGCCGCTCTGGTCTCGGGCCTCGGTCCGCCGCTCTTTTATCCCCGCTCTCGGTCTCTCTCCTCTGCTCCCGATCAGGTCCGCCGCCGCTCTGATCATAGAATCATAGAAAATTTACGGCACAGAAGAAGGCCATTCGGCCCATCGTATCCGCACCGGCCAAAAATGAGCCACCGAGCCTAATCCCACTTTCCAGCACTTGGTCCATAGCCTTGTAGGTTATGGCACTTCAGGTACATATCCAGGTACTTTTTAAATGTGATGAGGGTTTCTGCCTCTCCCACCCTTTCAGGCAGTGAGTTCCAGACCCCCACCACCCTCTGGGTGAAAAAAATTCTCCTCATTTCCCCTCTCATCCTTCTACCAATCACTTTAAATCTATGCCCCCTGGTTATTGACCTCTCCACTAAGGGAAATAGGTCCTTCCTATCCACTCTATCCAGGCCCCTCATAATTTTATACATCTCAATACCCCTCAGTCTCCTCTGTTCCAAAGAAAACAACCCCAGCCTATCCAATCTTTCCTCATAGCTAAAATTCTCCAGTCCTGGCAACATCCTCATAAATCTCCTCTGTACCCTCTCTAGTGCAATCACATCTTTCCTGTAATGTGGTGACCAGAACTGTACGCAGTACTCAAGCTGTGGCCTAGCTCCTGTTTTATACAGTTCTAGCATTACCTCCCTGCTCTTATATTCTTTGCCTCTGCTGCTAATAGAAAGTATCCCGTATGCTTTTTTAACCACCTTATCTACCTGTCCTGCTACCTTCAGGGATCTATGGACATGCACTCCAAGGTCCCTCACTTCCTCTACACCTCTCAGTATCCTCCCATTTATTGTGTATTCCCTTGCCTTGTTTGCTCTCCCCAAATATATTACCCTACACTTCTCTGGATTGAATTCCATTTGCCACTTACATGCCCACCTGACCAGTCCATTGATATCTTCCTGCAGTCTACAGCTTTCCTCCTAACTATCAACCACACAGCCAATTTTTGTATCATCTGCAAACTTCTTAATCATGCCCCCTACATTTAAGTCCAAATCATTGATATATATCATAAAAAGCAAGGGACCTAGTTCTGAGCCCTGCGGAACCCCACTGGAAACGGCCCTCCAGTCGCAAAAACTCCAGATCCAGAATCCAAACTGATCCAGAACAGTGTGTCATAGCAGCCTTATGTTTTGTAAAATTGAATAGTCTATATTAACTATGTGACTGACACCACAAGGTTAACATGGACCAAATAGCAAGCAGGCAGAACCCTACAATCATGCAATCTTTGTCAGCAGTGTAGATGAAAACATAAAATTACAAAGCGATATTGATAGATTAGGTGAATGGGCAAAACTGTGGCAAATGGAATTCAATGTAGACAAATGTGAGGTCATCCACTTTGGATCAAAAAAGGATAGAACAGGATACTTTCTAAATGGTAAAAAGTTAAAAACAGTGTATGTCCAAAGGGACTTAGGGGTTCAGGTACACAGATCATTGAAGTGTCATGAACAGGTGCAGAAAATAATCAAGAAGGGCTAATGGAATGCTGGCCTTTATATCTAGAGGACGAGAGTACAAGGGGGCAGAAGTTATGCTGCAGCTATACAAAACCCTGGTTAGACTGCACCTGGAGTATTGTGAGCAGTTCTGGGCACCGCATCTACGGAAGGGCATATTGGCCTTGGAGGGAGTGCAGCGTAGGTTTACTAGAATGATACCCGGACTTCAAGGGTTGAGTTACGAGGAGAGATTACTCAAATTGGGGTTGTATTCTCTGGAGTTTTGAAGGTTAAGGGGTGATCTGATCGAAGTTTATAAGATATTAAGGGGAACAGATAGGGTGGATAGAGAGAAACTATTTCTGCTGGTTGGGGATTCTCGGAGTAGGGGGCACAGTCTAAAAATTAGAGCCAGACCTTTCAGGAGTGAGATTAGAAAACATTTCTGCACACAAAGGGTGGTCGAAGTTTGGAACTCTCTTCCGCAAACGGCAACTGATACTAGCTCAATTGCTAAATTTAAATCTGAGATCGATAGGTTTTTGGCAACCAAAGGTATTAAGGGATATGGGCCAAAGGCAGGTATATGGAGTTAGATCACAGATCAGCCATGATCTTATCAAATGGCGGAGCAGGCACGAGGGGCTGAATGGCCTTCTCCTGTTCCTATGTTCCTATCTTATAAACACGCCGCATTGTTTTATACATACACGTACATTACCCTTGGTAAAGGTCGGACAGTAAGCTGTTGATGTGATTTTCATAGGCAACCTGGTCTTCTGTTGTAGAGTTCTGCCCCAGAGAATCCGGTGATATCGCTATTATTTTATGTCGCAAGTGATGGACAAGGAGTACTGCAACCACACATTGAGGAGAAGAAGAGGCTAGTGGCAGTGTCAGGCTCTTCAGAGGAGCTGGGCAAATTCACAATCACCTTCCTGCCACCAACTGTCTTAAAATCCAGGAACCATAAATATGCAAGGTGAGATTCTCTCTCATTATCAATCAAACTGTAGCTATTTCTTTTTGAAAACAACGTGGAGGTCCACATATATTCATGGAGCTATTATACATATAGGTGTACATTCACCTTATTTATGGAGCCATTATACATATATGTACATTCACATACATTTATGGGACTATTATACATATAGTTCACATTATTTATAAGAACATAAGAATTAAGAGCAGGAATAGGCCATTCGGCCTCTCGAGCCTACTCCGCCATTCAATCAGATCATGGCTGATCTTCGACCTCAACTCCACTTTCCCGCCCAGTCCCCATATCCCTTGATTCCCTTAGTGTCCAAAAATCTATCGATCTCAGCCTTGAATATACTCAACGACTCAGCATCCACAGCCCTCTGGGGTAGAGAATCCCAAAAATTCACAACCCTCTGAGTGAAGAGCTTTTTCCTCATCTTGGTCCTAAATGTCTGACCCCTTATCTTGAGAACAAGACCCCTAGTTCTGGACACTCAGTCAGGGGTAACAGCCTCTCAGCATCTACTCTGTCAAGCCCTCTAAGAATTTTATATGTTTCAATGAGATCATCTTTCATCCTTCTGAACTCCAGAGAATATAGGCCCATTCTACTCAATCTCTCCTCAAAGAAAAACCCTCTCATCCCAGAAATCATTTATAGAGCTATTATACATATTGGTGTAAGTTCACACGTATTTCATTGTATCATAGTATGCTACAGCACAGGAGGGCCAATCGTGCCTGTGCTGGCTCTTTGAAAGAGCCATCCAATTAGTCCCACTGCCCTGCTCTTTCTCCATAACCCTGTAAATGTTTTTCCTTCAAGTATTTATCCAATTCCCCTTTTGAAAGTTATTATTGAATCTGCTTCCACCGCCCTTTCAGACATTGCGTTCCAGATCATTACAACTCACTGTGTAAAAAAAATGTTTCCACATGTCTCCTCTGGCTCTTTTGCCAATCATGTAGAATTGTATAGAATGTACAGCACAGAAACAGGCCATTCGGCCCAACAGGTCCATGCCGATGTTTATGCTCCACACGAGCCTCTTCCCTCCCTACTTCATCTAAGCCTATCAGCATCTCCTTCTATTCCTTTCTTCCTCATGTGCTTATCCAGCTTCCCCTTATATGTATCTATGCAATTTGCCTCAACTACTCCCTGTGGTAGCGAGTTCCACATTCTAACCACTCTCTAGGTAAAGAAGTTTCTTCTAAATTCCCTATTGGATTTATTGGTGACTATCGTATTTATGGCCCATAGTTCTGGTCTTCCCTGCAAGTTGGAAACATCTGCTCCAAGCCTGTCCTATCAAACCCTTTCATTATCTTAAAGACCTCTATTAGGTCACCCCTCAGCCGTCTCTTTTCTAGGGAAAAGAGCCCCAGCCTGCTCAATCTTTCCTGATAGTTATAACCTCTCAGTTCTGGTATTATTCTAGTAAATCTTTTTTGCACCTTCTCCAGTGCCTTGATATCCTTTTTATAATATGGAGACCAGAACTGTCCACAGTGCTGCAAGTGTGGTCTAACCAAGGTTCTATACAAGTTTAACATAACTTCTCTGCTTTTCAATTCTATCCCTCTAGAAATGAACCCCAGTGCTTGGTTTGCTTTTTGATGGCCTTATTAACCTACTTTTAGTGATTTGTGTATCTGTACCCCCAGTTCCCGCTGCTCCTTTAGATGCTTATTATCCAAGCAGTATGTGGCCCCCTTATCCTACCAAAATGTAATACCTCACACTTATCTACATTGAAATTCATTTGTAAATTACACGCCCATTCTGCATGTTTATTAATGTCTTCCTGCATTTTGTCATAGTCCTCCCCATTATTAACGATACCCCCCCAATTCGGTGTCATCTGCAAATTCACCGATCCCTGTGGAACACCACTTCCCACCTTTTGCCCCTACTCTCTGTTTTCTGTTTTGTAGCCAGCTTGCTAGCCATTCTGCAACTTGACCCCTAACTCCACATGGTCTGACTTTAATCATGAATCTACAATGTGGTACCTTATCGAAGGCATTTTGAAAATCTAAATATATTACATCTACTACATCCTTGTCTACCCTTTCTGTTACTTCATCAAAGAATTCAATAAGGTTGGTCAAGCATGACTTTCCCTTTTGAAATCTGTGCTGACTATTCTTTATTGTATTTCAGTTTTTAGATGTTTTTTCTGTTACATCTTTGAGTAAGGATTCCATTATCTTTCCCACCACTGACGTTAAGCTAATTGGTCTATAGTTCCCTGGACTAGTTCTTTTTAAATATAGGAATCACATTAGCTATCTGCCAGACATCTGGCGCTATTCTCTTTTTAATTTTTTTATTATTATATATGTAATAGTGCCTCTGCTATCTCTTCCCTATCTTCTTTTAATATGCGTGGATGCAATCCATCCGCACCAGGGATTTTATCCTCTCTAAGTTTGATTAGTTTATCTATTATCCTGCCCCTTTCTATCTTAAATGTCTTTATATCTTTTTTGATCTCTTCTTCTAATGTCCTGCCCACCATGTTCGTCTCCCCGGTAAATACTGAGGCAAAGTAATTATTTAATATTTCTGCCATTTCGCTGTCATTACCTGTGAGTTCATCTTGTGTGTCCCTATACCTATCCTGACTTTTCTTTTGTTATTTATGTATCTGTAGAATACTTCACAATTTCTTTTTATATTCCTTGCTTATTTAATTTGTAGTTTCTCTTTGCCTTCCTAATTTTTTTTGACTTCTTTTCTAACCTTTTCCTATTCCCTTTTGTCATCCTCTCCTTTATTGTCTCTGTACTTAGACTATGCCTTTTTCTTTAGTTTCAGTTTTGCCCTTATTTCTTTATTCTTCCATGGTGTATCATTACTGGCTAGTTTGTTATTGCTTTTTAGTGGGATATATTTCTCCAGGACACTTTTGGTCACCGTTTTAAATGTTTCCCACTGCTGTACTATTTCTTTGTTTATCACCTTAAATCTGTGTCCTCTGGTTACCGACCCTTCTGCCACTGGAAACAGTTTCTCCTTATTTACTCTATCAAAACACCAAATGATTTTGAACACCTCCATTAAATCTCCCCTTAACTTCCTCTGTTCTAAGGAGAACAACCCCAGCTTCTCCAGTCTCTCCACATAACAGAAGCCCCTTATCCCTGGTACCATTCTAGTAAATCTCCTCTGCACCCGCTGTAATGCCTTGACATCTTCCCTAAAGTGTGGTGCCCAGAATTGAACACAGTACTCCAGCTGAGGCCTAACCAGTGTTTTATAAAGGCATTTTAGAAGTTCACATACACGACATCAACCCTCTCCGTTACTTCATCAAAGAACTCAATCAAGTTCATCAAACACGATTTTCCTTTAACGATTTTCCACGCTGACTTTCATTTATTAGCCTTAAATTGTGGCCAGAGCCTCCTCAATTTCCACCTTTACGTCCCTCAGTAATCTGGGATTCATCCCATCTAGACCAGGTGATTTTTCTACATTGAGTACTGCCAATCTTTTAAGCACCTCCTCTTTATCTATTTTTATCCTATCCAATATCACTACCACCTCCTCCTTTACTGCTACAATGGCAGCATCCTCTTCTCTAGTGAAGACCGATGTGAAGTATTCATTTAGTGCCTCAGCCACGCCCTCTGCCTCCACAAGAAGATCTCCTTTTTCGACCCTAATTGGTCCCACCCTTCCTGTGACTGCCTTTTTACTATTTATATGTTTATAAAAAAACTTTTGGGTTCCCTTTTATGTCAGCTGCTAATTTTACTCTCATACTCTCTCTCTTTGCCCCTCTTATTCCCTTTTTTAGATCTCCTCTGTTCTTTCTGTATTCAGCCTGGTTTTCTACTGTATTATGAGCCTCCTTTCCTGTTTCATTTTAATCTCTATATCTTTAGTGATCTAAGGAGCTCTAGCTTTGGATGCCCTTCCTTTCCCCTTCGTGGGAATGTATCTACTCTGTACCCAAACCAACTCCTCCTTGAAGGCCTCCCATTGTTCAATTACTGTTTTGCCGAACAATTTTTGATTCCAATCCACCTGGGCAAGATTCCATTTTAACTCACTGAAATTTGCCCTCCACTTGATTGTTCCTCGTCCTTTTCCATAATTATTCTAAACCTGATGATATGATCACTGTTCCCCAAATGCTGCCCCACTGAAACATGTTCCACTTTCCCCACTTCATTCCCCAGAACCAGATCCAGCACTGTTTCCTTCCTCGTTGGGCTGGAAGCACACTGATCAAGAAAGTTCTCTTGTACCATTTCAGGAATTCCTCCCCCTCTTTGTCCTTCACACTGTTACTGTCCCAGTCTATATAGATTATATTGGGATAATTGAAATCCCCCATTATCACTACTCTATAGTTCTATGTGACCTACATTGGCTCCCAGTCCAGAAACGCCTCGATTAGAAAATTCTCATCCTTGTTTCCAAATCCTTCCAGGGCCACGTCCCTCCCTATCTTTGTAACCTCCTCCAGCCCTACAACCCTCGGAGATCTCTGCGCTCCTCCAATTCTTGACTCTTGCGCATCCCAGATTTTAATCGCTGCACCATTGGTGGCTGTACCTTCAGCTGCCTAGGCCCAAAGCTCTGGAATTCCTTCCCGAAACCTCTCTACTTCTCTCTCCCCCTTAAAATCTACCTCTTCGACCAAGCTTCCCTGTCCTACTATATCCTTATGTGGCTCGGAGTCAAATTTTGTTTGATAATCGCTCCTGTGAAGTGCCTTGAGACTTTTTACTACTTTAAAGGTGCTATATAATGCAAGTTGTCCTTGCATCTTTCTGTAATTTCCCTGCAAATGTTCTCCTTTATCTCCTTCCCATTATTTGGTGGCCTATAGTATACACCCAGTAGTGTAATAGCTCCTCTATTGTTCTTTAATTCTAATCAAGTAGATTCTGTCTTTAACCCCTCAACTGCATCATCCTTTTAGAGTTGTAATAGTTTCTTTAATCAATACTGCCACCCGCCCCCCTCCTTTCTTTCCCTCCCTATCTTTCCTGAATACCTTGTAGCCAGGAATATTAAGTCCCCAGTCCTCGCTTTCTTTGAGCCAGGTCTCCGTTTATTGCCATTAGATCATAGTCCCGTGTGGCAACTTGTGCCTGCAGCTCACCAACCTTATTTACCACACTACGTGCATTTACACACCTGCACTCCAACTCATCTTAGTGTGCCTCGCATTTGCCCCCTGTCTGATCCCTCCTATTTCTGACCTATTCTTTACTCTAGTGCAATTTGCCTCTCCCAGTCCTCTGTGCACCTTGTTTCTCCTCTCTAATGTTTCATCCTGGTGCCCACCCCCCTGCCAAATTAGTTTAAACCCTCCCCCACAGCACTAGTTAACCTCCCCACGAGGACATTGGTCCCAGCTCTGTTGAGGTGCAACCCATCCATCTTAAACAGATCCCTCCCGACCCAGAACTGGTCCCAAAGCCTCAGGAATCTGAAGCCCTCCCTCCTGCACCATTTCTCCAAACACGCATTAACCTGCCTTATCCTACTATTCCTATAATCACTAGTGCGCGGCATTGGGAGTAATCCAGAGATTACTACCTTTGAGGTCCTGCTTTTTAACTTCCTCCCTAGATCCTGAAACTCTGATTGCTGGACCTCGACCCTTTTCCTTCGCTAGGTCATTGATTCCCACATGGACCACGACTTCTGGCTGTTCCCCTTTCCCCCTCAAAATGTTCTGCACCCTCTCCGTGATGTCCTTATGTGTAAGTTCACATATCTTTATGGAGCTATTATACATATGTGTACGGTCACATATTTATGGAGCCATTATACGTATAGGTGTATGGTTACATATATTTAGGGAGCCATTTTACATATAAGTACAAGTTCACATATATTTATAGAGTCATTACACAAGTAGCTGTAAGTTCGCATATATTTGTGGAGCCATTATACATATAGGTGTATGTTTACATATATTAGCTGTTTTACACATATAGGTGTATGTTTACATATATTAGCTGTTTTACACATATAGGTGTATGTTTACATATATTGATGGAGCTAGCATACATTTAGGTGTCAGTTCACGTATGTTTATGGAGCTATTATACGTATAGGTGTATATTCACATATATTAATGGAGCATATACATCTGGGTGTACATTAATGACTTGGGTACAGGGCACAATTTCAAAATTTGCAGATAACACAAAGCTTGAAAGTGTAGTGAACAGTGAGGAGGATAGTGATAGAAACATATAAAAATTTACAGCACAGAAGGAGGCCATTCAGCCCATCGTGTGCCGGTTGAAAAAGAGCTACCCAGCCTAATCCACTTTCCAGCACTTGGTCCATAGCCTTGTAGGTCACGGCACTTCAAGTGCACATCCAAGTACTTTTTAAATGTGATGAGGGTTTCTGCCTCGACCACTCTTTCAGGCAGTGAGTTCCAGACCCCCACCACCCTCTGGGTGAAAACATTTCTCCTCATTACCGCTCTGATCCTTCTACCAATTACTTTAAATCTATGCTCCCTGGTTATTGACCCCTCTGCTAAGGGAAATAGGTCCATCTTGTCCACTCTATCTGGGCCCCTCATAATTTTATACGCCTCGATTAAATCACCCCTCAGCCTCCTCTGTTCCAAGGAAAACAGCCCCAGCCTATCCAATCTTTCCTCATAGCCTCCACACACAGGTTACCTTCTTGGTCTCTAATATGCCCTACTCTTTCCTCAGTTATCCTCTTGCTCTTAGTGTTTATGAAACATTTTTGGGTTTTCCTTAATTTTACTTGCCAATATTTTTTCATGCCCTCCCTTTGCTTTCCCAATTTACTTCTTAATTTCACCTGTGCACTTCCTATACTCCTCTAGGCTTTCTGCAGTATTGAGCTCTCGGTATCTGACATAAGCTTCCCTTTTTTGCCTTATCTTACCCTGTATGCTCCTTGACATCCAGGGGGCTGTAGATTTGGAAGTCCCTCCCTTTTTGTGGGAACATGTTTACTCTCAACCCCTTGAATCTCCCCCTTGAATGCCTCCTACTGCTGTGACACTGATTTACCTTCAAGTAGCTGTTTCCAGTCCACTTTTGCTAAATCACTTCAGCTTAGTAAAATTGGCCTTTCCCCAGTTGAGAACTTTTACTCCCGTTCTATCTTTGTCCTTTTCCATAACTATGCTAAATCTAACTGAATTATGATCACTACCACCAAAATACTCTCCCACTGATACTCCTTCCACTTGCCCAGCTTCATTTACCTAAACCTAAATCCGGTACTGCCCCACCTCTTTGTTGGGCTTGCTACGCACTGGCTAAAAAAAGTTCTCCTGAATGCAATTTAGGAATTCTGTGCCCTCTATACCTTTTACACTGATTGTATCCCAGTTAATATTAGGATAGTTGAAATCCCCTACTATTACTGCCCTATTGTTTTTGCACTTCTTAGAAATTTGCCTCCATATTTGCTCTTCTATCTCCCACTGACTGACTGGAGGCCTATAGTACACTCCCAGCAGTGTGACTGCCCGTTTTTTGTTCTTTAGCTCAACCCACAATAGACTTCAAGAGGACATAGACAACCTGGTGGAATGGGAGGACACGCAGCAGATGAAATTTAACGCAGAGAAGTGCGAAGTGATGCATTTTGGTAGGAAGAATGAGGAGTGGCAATATAAACTAAATGGTACAATTCTAAAGGGGGTGCAGGAACCTGGGGGTATTTGTGCACATATCTTTGAAGGTGGCAGGACAGGATGAGAAAGCAGTTAAAAAAACATACGGGATCCTGGGCTTTATAAATAGGGGCATAAGAGTACAAAAGCAAGGAAGTCATGATGAACCTTTATAAAACACTGGTTTGGCCACAACTGGAGTATTGTGTCCAATTCTGGCACCGCACTTTAGGAAGGATGTGAAGGCCTTGGAGAGGGTGCAGAAAAGATTTACTGGAATGGTTCCAGGTATGAGGGACTTCAGTTACATGGATAGACTGGAGAAGCTGAGGTCCTTCTCCTTAGAACAGAGAAGGTTGAGAGGAGATTTGATAGAAGTATTCAAAATCATGAAGGGTTTAGATAAAGTAAATAAAGAGAAACTGTTCCCATTGGCGGAAGGGTCGAAAACTAGAGGAAACCGATTGAAGGTGATTGGCAAAAGAAACAAAGGCGACATGAGGAAAAACATTTTTACGCGATGAGTAGTTATGATCTGGAATGTGCTGCCTAAAAGGGTGATGGAAGCAAATTCAGTGGTGGCTTTCAAAAAGAATTGGAAAGATACTTGAAGGGAAAAAATTTGCAGGGCTACGGGGAAAGAGCAGGGAAAAGGGACTAATTGGATTGCTGTAACAAAGAGCCTGCTCGGGCTCGATTGGCCAAATGGCCTCGTTCTGTGTTATAACCATTCTGTGATTCTAGGTGTATGTTCACATATATTTATGGAGCTATTATACATATAGGTGTACATTCACATTATTTATGGAGCTATTATACATATTGGATGTATGTTCACATATATGGATGGAGCCATAATATATACATGTGTACATTCACATTATTTATGGAGCGATTATACATGGATGTCTAAGTTCATATTTATGGAGCTATTGTTTGAACGTTTCAAAAGGACAGGCAGAATGGAAAAGGAGGGAGTGTATCCCTGGTAATAAAGGATGACATAAGGACAGTGGTGAGAGAGGATCTTAGATCGGAGGATCAGGAAGTAGAAATCAGTATGGTGGAAATAAGAAATAACAAGGGGCAGAAAACACTGGTGGGAGTATATAGGGCCCCTAATAGTAGTTATACCGTTGGATAGTGTATTAATCAAGAAATAATAGGAGCTTGTAACAAAGGTAATGCAACAATCGTGGGGGACTTTAATCTTCATATAGACTGGGCAAATCAAATTGGCAAAGGCAATCTGGAGGGACAAGTTCATGGAATGCATTCAAGACAGTTTCCTGGAACAATACATCATGGAACCAACCAGAGAACAGTCTATTTTAGATCTTATATTGTGTAATGAGACAGGGTTAATTAGTAATCTCACAGTAAAGGATCCTCTGGGGAAGAGTGATCACAATATGATAGAATTTCACATTAAGTTTGAGAGTGACGTGCTTAAGTCTGAAACTAGAGTCTTAAACTTAAATAAAGCCAATTACATAGGCATGAGGGGCGAGTTGGCTAAGGTAGATTGGGAAATTAGATTAAAAGGTATGATGGTAGATAAGCAATGGCAAACATTTAAAGAAATATTTCAATATTCTCAGCAAATATACATTCCATTGAGAAATAAAAACCCGTGGCTAGCTAGAGAAGTTAAGAATAGTATTAGATTGAAAGTTGAGGCTTATAATGTAGCCAAAAGAGTAGTAAGCCTGAGGATTGAGTGTTTTAGGAACAAGCAAAGGATGACCAAAAAACTGATAAAAAGGGAGAAAATAGAATGTGAAAGTAAATTAGCAAGAAATATCAGAACGATTGTAAGAGCTTCTACAAGTATGTAAAAAGGAAGAGAGTAGAGAAAGTAAACGTTGGTCCCTTAGAGGCTGAGACAGGAGAAATTATAATGGGGAATAAGGAAATGGCAGAGACATTAAACAAATATTATGTATCTGCCTTCACAGTAGAAGTCACAAAAAAAATGTACCAGAAATGGTGGGGAACCAAGGGGTAAATGAGAGTGAGGAACTTAAAGTAATTAATGAGTAGCACACCGTGGCTGCAGTGTGTACCATTGACGAGATACACTGCAGAAACTCGCCAAGGCTTCTTCGACAGCACGTCCCAAACCCGCGACCTCTATCACCGAGAAGGACGAGGGCAGCAGGCACATGGAAATACCACAAACTCCTGCATGTTCCCTCCAAGTTATACACTGTCCTGACTTGGAAATATATTGCCGTTCCTTCATCGTCGCTGGGTCAAAATCCTGGAACTCCCTTCCTAACAGCACTGTGGCAGAACCTTCACCACACGGACTGCAGCGGTTCAAGAAGGCAGCTCACCACCACCTTCTCGAGGGCAATTAGGGATGGGCAATAAATGCCAGCCTTGCCAGTGACTCCCACATTCCATGAATGAATAAAAAAAATACGTTCACATATATTTATGAAGCTATTATACATATAGGTGTAGATTCACATTATTTATGGAACAGTTCTGCATGTCAGTGTAAGTTTACATATATTTATGGGGCTATTATACATAGCCATACATTCACATGTATGTAGAATGGCTCCTTAAGTATATGTCTACGTTTGCATATATTTATGGGGCTATTATACATATATGTGTAGATTCACATTATTTATGGAGTGATTATACATGTAGATGTAAGGCTACATATATTTGTGGAACCATTATACATATATGTGTATATTTGTATTTACCTATATTTATGGAGCTATTATACATTAGGTGTAAGTTTACTTATCTTAATGGAACCATTTTACATGTAGGTTTATGTTTACATATGTATGGAGCCATTACACCTACCTATAATCCTAGAATTCGGCCCATTGAGTCCGCGCTGGTTCTGTGCATGAGCAATCCAGCGAGGCCCGCTTCCCCGCCCTATCCCCATAGCCCTGCACAATTTTCCTTTTCAAGTACTTATCCAGTTCCCTTTTGAAGGCCGTGATTGAATCTGCCTCTACCATCCCCTCTGGCAGTGCATTCCGGATCCTAACCACTCGCTGTGTAGAATCATAGAAGTTTACAACATGGAAACAGGCCCTTCGGCCCAACATGTCCATGTCGCCCAGTTTATACCACTAAGCTCGTCCCAATTGCCTGCACTTGGCCCATATCCCTCTATACCCATCTTACCCATGTAACTGTCCAAATGCTTTTTAAAAGACAAAATTGTACCCGCCTCTACTACTGCCTCTGGCAGCTCGTTCCAGACACTCACCACCCTTTGAGTGAAAAAATTGCCCCTCTGGACCCTTTTGTATCTCTCCCCTCTCACCTTAAATCTATGCCCCCTCGTTATAGACTCCCCTACCTTTGGGAAAAGATTTTGACTGTCTACCTTATCTATGCCCCTCATTATTTTATAGACTTCTATAAGATCACCCCTAAACCTCCTACTCTCCAGGGAAAAAAGGCTCCGTCTATCCAACCTCTCCCTATAAGTCAAACCATCAAGTCCCGGTAGCATCCTAGTAAATCTTTTCTGCACTCTTTCTAGTTTAATAATATCCTTTCTATAATAGGGTGACCAGAACTGTACACAGTATTCCAAGTGTGGCCTTACTAATGTCTTGTACAACTTCAACAAGACATCCCAACTCCTGTATTCAATGTTCTGACCAATGAAACCAAGCATGCCAAATGCCTTCTTCACCACCCTATCCACCTGTGACTCCACTTTCAAGGAGCTATGAACCTGTACTCCTAGATCTCTTTGTTCTATAACTCTCCTTAACGCCCTACCACTAACGGAGTAGGTCCTGGCCCGATTCGATCTACCAAAATGCATCACCTCACATTTATCTAAATTAAACTCCATCTGCCATTCATCGGCCCACTGGCCCAATTTATCAAGATCCCGTTGCAATCCTAGATAACCTTCTTCACTGTCCACAATGCCACCAATCTTGGTGTCATCTGCAAACTTACTAACCATGCCTCCTAAATTCTCATCCAAATCATTAATATAAATAACAGCGGACCCAGCACCGATCCCTGAGGCACACCGCTGGTCACAGGCCTCCAATTTGAAAAACAACCCTCTACACCCACCCTCTGTCTTCTGTCGTCAAGCCAATGTTGTATCCAATTGGCTACCTCACCTTGGATCCCGTGAGATTTAACCTGTAGCTGTCGATGATTCAAATATCTCTGCTAGGGGACCCGTAATTTCCTCCCTAACCTCCCATAACGTCCTGGGATACATTTCATCAGGTCCCGGAGATTTATCTACCTTGATGCGCGTTAAGACTTCCAGCACCTCCCTCTCTGTAATATGTACACTCCTTAAGACATCACTATTTATTTCCCCAAGTTCCCTAAAAAGCTTTTCCTCATATCACTTTGGTTCTTTTGCCAATCACCTTAAATCTATGCCCTCTGGTTCTTGACCCTTCCGCCAATGGGAACAGTTTCTCTCTATCTACTCTGTCTAGACCCTTCATGGTTTTGAATACCTCGATCAAATCTCCTCTCAACCTTCTCTGTTCCAAGGAGAACAATCCAGCTTCTCCAGTCTGTCCACGTAATTTAAGTCCCTTATCCCTGGAATCATTCTAGTAAATCTCCCCTGCACCCTCTCTCAGGCCTTCACATCCTTCCTAAAGTGCGGTGCCCAGAACTGGACACAATACTCCAGTTATGGCCGAACCAATGTCTTATAAAGGTTCATCATGACTTCCATACTTTTGTACTCTATGCCTCTATTTATAAATGATGTGGAGATGCCGGTGATGGACTGGGGTTGACAATTGTAAACAATTTTACAACACCAAATTATAGTCCAACAATTTTATTTTAAAATTCACAAGCTTTCAGAGGCTTCCTCCTTCCTCAGGTGACTGTCAAGAAATCCTCGAACCTCTCGCATTTATAAATCACAGAAGAATACCTGGTGATTACAGAGAGTCTTTTCAATTGCCCGTTGCCAAGGCAACCAAAGTGTTCAGACAGATAAGTGTTACCTACAGGGCCACCGAATATACAAACGGCCAGAACAAAAAAAAGAGAGAGAGAGGCACAAACATTGAAACATCCGGAAGGAAAAGACAGCAATTGACCCGTTATATTAAAAACAGATAACCTTTGTTCGCTGGTGGGGTTACGTGTAGCGTGACATGAACCCAAGATCCCGTTTGAGGCCATCCTCATGGGTGCGGAACTTGGCTATCAATTTCTGCTCGACGATTTTGCGTTGTCGTGTGTCTCGAAGGCCGCCTTGGAGTACGCTTACCCGAAGGTCGGTGGCTGAATGTCCTTGACTGCTGAAGTGTTCCCCGACTGGGAGGGAACCCTCCTGTCTGGCGATTGTTGCGCGGTGTCCGTTCATCCGTTGTTGCAGCGTCTGCATGGTCTCGCCAATGTACCATGCTTTGGGGCATCCTTTCCTGCGTATGAGGTAGACAACGTTGGCCGAGTCACAGGAGTATGAATCCTGCACCTGGTGGGTGGTGTCCTCTCGTGTGATGGTGGTGTCTGTGTCGATGATCTGGCATGTCTTGCAGAGGTTGCCGTGGCAGGGTTGTGTGGTGTCGTGGACGCTGTTCTCCTGAAAGCTGGGTAATTTGCTGCGAACAATGGTCTGTTTGAGGTTGGGTGGCTTTTTAAAGGCGAGTAGTGGAGGTGTGGGGATGGCCATAGCGAGGTGTTCGTCGTCATTGATGATATGTTGAAGGCTGCGGAGAACATGGCGTAGTTTCTCCGCTCCGGGGAAGCCCTGTAGGTAACACCTATCTGTCTGAACACTTTGGTTGCCTTGGCAACGGGCAGTTGAAAAGACTATCTATTTATAAAGCCCAGGATCCAGCATGCTTTTTTAACCACTTTCTCAAACCTGCCCTTCCACCTTCATCGATTTGTGCGCACATATCCCCAGATCCCTCTGCTCCTCTTCCCCTTTTAGAATTGTGCTCTCTAGTTTATATCGCCTCTCCTCATTTTTCCTACCGAAATGCATCACCTCGCATTTTTCCATGTTAAACTTCATCTGCCACGTATCCACCCATTCCACCAGAGTGTCTATATCCTCTTGAAGTCTCTCACTATCTTCCTCACTGTTCACTACCCTTCAAAGTTTGTGTCATCTGCAAATTTTGAAATTGTGCCCTGTACACCCAAGTCCAAGTCATCAATATATATCAAGAAAAGCAGTGGTCCCAGCACTGACCCCTGGGGCACACCACTGTACACCTCCCTCCAGTCCAAAAAGCAACCGTTCACCACTACTCTCTGTTTACGTCATTTAGCCAATTCTGTATACATGTTGCTACTGCCCCCTTTATTCCATGGGCTGCAATCTAAATAGCAAGCCTACCATGTAGCACTTTATCAAATGCTTTTTGAAAATCCATATACACCACATCAACTGCATTGCTCTCATCTACCCTCTCTGTCACCTCATCAAAAAACTCTATCTAGTTGGCTAAACACGATTTGCCTTTAACAAATCCGTGCTGGCTTTTCCTAATCAAATCCACACTCATCCAAGTGACTTAATTCTGTCCCGGAGTATCATTTCCAAAAGTTTCCCCACCACTGAGGTTAAACTGACTGGCCTGTAGTTGCTGGGTTTATCCTTACACCTCTTTTTGAACAAGGGTGTAACATTTGCAATTCTCCAGTCCTCTAGCACCACCCCCGTATCTAAGGATATCTGGAAGATTGTGGCCTGTACCGCCGCAATTTCCCCACTTACTTCCCTCAGTATCCTAGGGTGCATCCCATCCGGACCTGGTGATTTATCTATTTTAAGTACAGCTAGCCTATCTTCTTTCTCAATTTTGAGCTCATCCAGTATCTCAACTATATCTTCCTTTACTGAGACTCTGGCAGCATCATCTTCCTTGGTAAAGACAGATGCAAAGTACTCATTTAGTACCTTGGCCATGCCCACTGCCTCCATGAGTAGATCTCCTTTATCTCCGATAACCAATCCTGGCATGGGTGGAGGATTGGTTATCGAACAGGAAGCAGAGAGTTGGGATAAATGGTTCATTTTCGGACTGGCAACCAGTAACCAGTGGTGTTCCACAGGGATCGGTGCTGGGTCCCCAACTCTTTACAATCTATATTAACGATTTGGAGGAGGGGACCGAGTGCAACATATCAAAATTTGCAGATGATACAAAGATGGGAGGGAAAGTAGAGAGTGAGGAGGACATAAAAAACCTGCAAGGGGATATAGACAGGCTGGGTGAGTGGGCGGAGATTTGGCAGATGCAATATAATATTGGAAAATGTGAGGTTATGCACTTTGGCAGGAAAAATCAGAGAGCAAGTTATTTTCTTAATGGCGAGAGACTGGAAAGTACTGCAGTCCAAAGGGATCTGGGGGTCCTAGTGCAAGAAAATCAAAAAGTTGGTATGCAGGTGCAGCAGGTGATCAAGAAGGCCAACAGAATGTTGGCTTTTATTGCTAGGGGGATAGAATATAAAAACAAGGAGGTATTGCTGCAGTTATATAAGGTATTGGTGAGACCGCACCTGGAATACTGCATACAGTTTTGGTCTCCATACTTAAGAAAAGACATACTTGCTCTCGAGGCAGTACAAAGAAGGTTCACTCGGTTAATCCCGGGGATGAGGGGGCGGACATATGAGGAGTGGTTGAGTAGATTGGGACTCTACTCATTGGAGTTCAGAAGAATGAGAGGCGATCTTATTGAAACATATAAGATTGTGAAGGGTCTTGATCGGGTGGATGCAGTAAGGATGTTCCCAAAGATGGGTGAAACTAGAACTAGGGGGCATAATCTTAGAATAAGGGGCTGCTCTTTCAAAACTGAGATGAGGAGAAACTTCTTCACTCAGAGGGTGGTAGGTCTGTGGAATTTGCTGCCCCAGGAAGCTGTGGAAGCTACATCATTAGATAAATTTAAAACAGAAATAGACAGTTTCCTAGAAGTAAAGGGAATTAGGGGTTATGGGGAGCGGGCAGGAAATTGGACATGAAGCTGAGTTCGGATCGGTCAATGCCCTGTGGGTGGCGGAGAGGGCCCAGGGGCTATGTGGCCGGGTCCTGCTCCGACTTCTTGTGTTCTTTAGATTTGTGGTTGGGATCAGATCAGCCATGATCTTATTGAATGGCGGAGCAGGCTCGAGGGGCCGATTGGCCTACTCCTGCTCCAATTTCTTATGTTCTTATGGTCCCTAATCAGCCCCACCCCTCTTCTTACTACCCGTTTACTGTTTACATGCCTGTCGAAGACTTTTGTATTCCCTTTTATGTTGGCTGCCAGTCTATTCTCATACTCTCTCTTTGCCCCTCTTATTTCCTTTTTCACTTCCCCTCTGAACTTTCTATATTCTGCCTGGTTCTCACTTGTGTTATCAACCTGACATCTGTCATACGCCCCCTTTTTTCCATTTCATCTTACTCTTTATCTCATTTGTCATCCAGGGAGCTCTGGCTTTAGTTGCCCTACCTTTCCCCCTCGTGGGAATGTGCCTAGACTGTACCCGAACCATCTCCTCTTTAAAGGCTGCCCACTATTCAATTATAGTTTTGCCTGCCAATCTTTGATTCCAATTTATCCGGGTCAGATCTGTTCTCAACCCACTGAAGTTGGCCCTCTTCCAATTGAGTATTTTTACTTGAGAGTGGTCAGAGTCTTTTCCATAGCTAGTCTGAACCTTATGATACTATGATCGCAGCACCCTAAATGCAATGCCATCGTTGGGCCAGAAACGTACTGGTCGAGAAAGTTATCTTGAACACATTTCAAAAATTCCTCCCCTTTGCCCCTTATATTATTGTTACCCCATTTATATTAGGATAGTTGAAGACCCCCATTATCACTACACTATGGCTTATGCACCTCTCTAATTTCCCTGCAAATTTGTTCCTCTATATTCTTCCCACTAGTTGGTGGCCTATAGAATACACCCAGTTGTGTAATGGCACCTCTATTGTTCCTTAACTCTAACCAAATAGATTCTGTCCTTGACCCCTCCAGGACATCCTCTCTCTCCAGTACTGCAATATTCTCCTTAATCAATACTGCCACCCCCCCCTCCCTTTCTTTCCTTCCCTATCTTTCCTGAACACCTTGTATCCAGGAATATTTAATACCCAATCCTGCCCTTTTTTGATCCAGGTCTCCATTATCACCACAACATCAAATTCCCATGTGGCTATTTGCACCTGCAGCTCACCAACCTTGTTTAACACGCTTCATGCATTTACACACATGTACTGCAAACCAGTCTTAGACTTTCTTGTACACGCTCTTGGTCTGACCCCACCTAATACCTTACTATTTCTTACTCTAGGGCTATCCTTCTCTCCTGATCCTTTGTGCCCCTTATTTCCCCTTTTCAATGCTACATCTTGGTGCCCATCCCCCTGCCAAATTAGTTCCCCCCCCCACACAGCACTTGCGAACCTCCCTACAAGGACATTGGTTCCAGATCCATTGAGGTGCAACCCGTCCGGCCTGTACAGGTCCCACCTTCCCCAGAACTGGTCCCGATGTCCCAGGAATCTAAAGCCCTCCCTCCTACACCATCTCTCCAGCCACACATTCATCTGCTCTATCCTCCTATTTCTGTACTCGCTAGCAGGAATCACCGAGAGTAATCCGGAGATTACTACCTTTGAGATCCTGCTTCTTAATCTCTTTCTTAACTCCTTAAACTCTGCCTGCAGGACCTCATCCCTCTTTCTACCTATGTCGTTGGTACTGATATGGACCACGACCTCCAGCTGTTCACCCTCCCTCTCCAGAACATTCTTGGGGGCGGGAACATCTGGAGGTCGTGGACATGTGTATATTCACATTATTTATGGAGCCAGTACACGAGTAGGTGTACATTTACATATATTTATGGAGGCATTATACATATATGTCTACCTTCACATATATTTATGGAGCTATTATACCTGTAGGTGTACGGTAACATTATGGAGCGATTGTCACTACATTCTTGAGTGAGGTCACTGTGTTCAGGTGTATAATAACACACTTATGAGAGTGAACAATTCCAGACCTAGTTTAAGGAATCATTGCGTATGCTGACTGCACAGTGTCTGCAAAGGAGTGTATTGCCACATCAGGTTGCTTGAACTAGGAACAGTTAATGTTGCGAGGCCAAGTTGGCTTGTTAGCCTCTAGACTCAGGTTGGAGGGGGGTGTTATTTAGCCTTGGGGTGTTTGGGAGAGGCCCTGCATATTGGTGGTCAGAAATCCTATAACTCTGAGGGAGTTGTACTGAGGGAATCTGTCTGATGTTTGCGGAGAAATTGTTCACACTGAATCTCCCCAACTAACTTTCCTTCAGCTTTAGAGTAATACCTCTAGGGAAAATTGTCACGTGCAAGCCCAGGATTTTGAGAGGCTGAGGCTTTCAAGTAAAAAAAATCTAAATTTTTCTGAGTTGCACGTGAGCTAAGATAGTTGTGTTTTTTTTTTAAGTTTCAGCTATTTAAAAAGTGAATCCAGACTGCAATGGTTAAGATGCATGTGATATCCTACCATTTTTAATATTTAACTTTGGGGTGCCTTTTTCCATTAGTTTTTCCCCTCTGTGTTTTCTCTGGACTGCACACTGCCTGTTGATAAGAGGCAATGTGCAGGCCATGAAAACACAAAGGGGAAAATCTGGTGGAAACATACTGTAACAGCAGCCATACAACAATTCTACCTCCTGTGAGGAGCTGTGTAACCTTTCATCAGAATCTCTTCCCCACCTCCCTCTGTTGTGATCGGGAGCTCAGTGAAGAGGGAATATCGAAGAGGCTTTTCATCACTCTGTAGTGGTGCCAAACCCTCATCTCACAACTGCAGTAAAACTGGCTGATAGTAAAAGCTGCAGAACGCTCCCCATTTTAACTTTGCACGCTCAAGTTTATCTGTTGCACCTTCTCATCTTCCTGTTTTCTTTTTGCTTTCATTTTTAACAGTTACAACTATCTAAAGACACCCTGTCCAAGTTTGGAGATGATGACAGACATTGTGAAAAATAGCTTGAATGGCCGTTTTCTGTACAGCTCATCGTCTGCTGACAGGCGGTACTACATCGGTGTGGACAGTTACAGACCTCCACCCAAGCAAAGTGGGACCACCGAGGAAGGCAACTTTTTGGTTCATCAAGTGACTGTGCAGATTCCCTTTGAGGTTGAAGTCCTCTTTGAGTCTGAAAGTTTCAAAGATCGACCCAATCATTTTGCTGGGGAGGTCTTCACAAATGAGCTGGAGAGGTGGAAACAATCATTTGATGAAAAATTTGATACCATTTTCCAATTGTCAGATAAGGGCTTTCCCCCTCAGCAAATTAAATTTGCTAAAGCTGTTTTCAGTAATACAATTGGTGGGATGGGCTATTTTTACGGTCAGTCATATGTTCAGTCCAAATACAATGAGTACCCATTACCTTACCTGGAGGGCCCGCTGTACACTGCAGTTCCATCCCGCTCATTCTTTCCCCGAGGATTTCTCTGGGATGAAGGGTTCCATCAACTTCTGATCAGTAAATGGGACCCATCTATTAGTAAAGAAGTGATTGGACACTGGTTAGATATGATGAATATAGAAGGTTGGATACCTAGAGAGCAAATTCTGGACAATGAAGCACGTAGTAAAGTGCCATCAGAATTTATTGTACAGAGAAATGAAAATGCCAATCCCCCTACACTCTTCCTGACATTACAGAAACTGATTGAAGATTTAAATGGGCGATTGTCTGAAAAAGACAAGTCTTACCTGAAGAGACTCTTTCCACGTTTGAAGACTTGGTACGATTGGTACAATACAACCCAAGTTGGGGCCCTACCGTCAACCTATCGTTGGAGGGGTCGTGACACTGACACCAACCTTTTCCTCAATCCAAAAACTCTGACATCTGGGCTTGATGATTACCCACGAGCATCTCACCCTTCTGAGGATGAACGTCATGTAGATCTTCGCTGCTGGATGACATTGGCGTCAAAGATCATAGCAGATATTGCAAAAATCCTCAGAGTACCACATCAAGACTATCAGAGCATGTATGAAAAACTGAGCGACAACTCTTTGCTTGAAGAACTACACTGGTGTGACGATCTGAAGGCATTCAGTGATTATGGCAATCATACTCAGTCCATCATTCTAGAGCGAGAGAAGATCTATGTGCCACCTGGTCAGCCTCGACAGCATGTCCAACCTGCCAGGCTTGTCCGTTCTGTTCGGAAACAACCAAAGCCTCAGTATGTGAACGCTTTTGGCTACGTAAGTCTGTTCCCGTTCCTGCTTCAAATTCTGCAACCTGATTCTCCAAAACTTGAACATATCTTAAAGGATATGAGGGATGATGAGAAACTCTGGACCTCTTACGGCCTACGCTCACTTTCAAAATCTAGCCCCCTCTATTTGAAACGGAACACAGAATATGACCCACCTTACTGGCGTGGGCCCATTTGGATTAACATGAACTACCTTGTAGTTCGGGCACTGCACTACTATTCCACTCAAAGCGGACCTTACCAAGAAATGGCAGCTACATTATACCAGGAGCTGAGGACTAACCTCATATCAAATATGTATAAGCAATTTGTACAGACGGGTTACTTGTGGGAGCAATATAATGATAGTACTGGCAGAGGGCAGGGTAGTCACCCCTTTACTGGTTGGTCTTCCCTGATCGTTCTAATAATGGCAGAGCAATATTAATGCTCTCACCAGCATCATCCTCTATAACGGTTTAGGGCTGTGCCTAGGGATTATTTTGTGATTGAATAATTCATTATTTCAATAACTGAATCTTTCAATACATGAAATAATTCTGGTTAAACTTCCCTGCAGCGTATTCTATAATAATGGGTGAGAAATTCAACATGATTGCGTGCATTTTATGGGTGTAAAGTGGGCACAACTTTGACAAATTTGGCAGTGCAACAGCCTGTGCCCGATCAGCGCATGTGTTTGGACAACTGCTAAGTTTGTCAAGGCCTTTTTAGGCTGCCCTGGTGGCTGCCTGAAGCAGGCATTAGGCCCCCTAAATATGTCAATGAGGAGCCTAATGTCTGTGCAAGGACCCCTTGGAGATATTGGCCAGCAGCTCCTCTCTCTCTTTCTCCCCCACCCCCCCCACAAAAAAAAAAACTGGGATTTTCCCCAGGGGCCGCTCACGTTCAGCCCATAATTTTCCCCCTCCCCCCTTGATGGCGAGTCACATTCCATGCAGCCCCACCTAGGTGAGCCACCTCTGGAGGCATGAAGGGCACCAGCAGTTGCCCCAATTATTACAGTGAGGCCCAATTCCTGTTGAATTTCGCTCATTCCCAGTTTTCTATCTTTTAAGAGTGAACCCAACTTGAATTGCTAATGGCATACTTAATTTATAATTAATGGATTTCTTATTAAAGTTATAGTTAAAAGGTTTAATATCCTGGCTGCCTTTTTCTTCACTGATGAGTGTTTGGCTGAGTGTCAGTCACATTCTTCAGAGAATGTGTTCAACTCATGACCTATAGAAAGAGGCAGAGCTCTGACTGATGTATTTGAAAGAGTAAATTGATAATCCAGCAAAAGGTTTTAATGGAGGACCTGCTAATTCTGCCACTGTTATGCTCTGTTTAACAGACTGAAAGTAGCTAATGTTTCTTGCAATGCTACCAGAATCTTAATGGCTGGACCAATATGTACCACAATAACTGGTTTTTAGGAAGACTGTTAATTGAGAGTTTGAAATCTGTCCTGTTTTAAGTAATGGCACAGCCCTTCCATAGGATGATATGAAATCCCACCAGACTCCGAGGTTTCACATGTATGTTTGTAGTGCAGGTTTTCTCATTTTGTGTGACATTTTGTAAATAAATTGATGTGTCAAGTGTAAGAAATCAGTTAGTGGCAACTTCAAAACAAGTGGTCAAGATCACAAGATATCCACCTACATCACAAAGCTATCTGTAGGATATGTTGAGGATACACTGATCACAGACATTATTTATCAACTGAACCATATTGGGTAAGTTCTGATGACCTCAGATAAAGTTTTATTTTTATAAGACTGACCATTTCTATTGGATTTTCCTTACAGAATGTGTATGTTATAACAGCACTCTGAGAATGGCATGAAATCTATTTGCTTCTGGAGTGTAACTGTTGTGTGGGACTTAGGAGGCCATTCAGCCCCTTGAGCCTGTTCTGTCATTGAATTAGATCATGGCTGATCTATACCTCAACTCCATTTATCTGCCTTTGTTCCATATCCCTTGATATCCTTACCTAACAAAAATCTATCAATCTCATTGAAAGATTCAACTGACCCCAGCATCACAGCCTTTTGGAGGAGAGA
Source organism: Heptranchias perlo (assembly GCF_035084215.1). Taxonomy (NCBI): domain Eukaryota; kingdom Metazoa; phylum Chordata; class Chondrichthyes; order Hexanchiformes; family Hexanchidae; genus Heptranchias; species Heptranchias perlo. The sequence goes on along the minus strand of NC_090325.1, from coordinate 1,282,624 downwards.
GTTCCAAATTTCCACCTTTGTTTGAAGAAGTGCTTCCTGATTTCACTCCTGAATGACCTGGCTCTAATTTTAAGATTGTGCCCCCTTGTGCTGGACTCCCCACCAGATGAAATAGTTTCTTTGTATCTACCCTATTGAATCCCTTTATCCTTTTAAACACCTTGATTAGATTACCCCTCAACCTTTTATATTCAATGGAATACAAACCTAGTCTACGCAACCTGACTTCATAATTTAACCCTTTAAGCCCCAGTATCATTCTGGTGAATCTGGGCTGTACCCCCACCAAGACCAATATATAACCTTCCTGAGGTGCGGTGCCCAGAGCTGAATGCAGTGCTCCAGATGTGGTCTAACCAGAGCTCTGTACAGCTGTAATATAACTTCCACCCCTTTGTATTCCAGCCCTCGAGATAAAGGCCAACATTTCATCAACCTTTTTGATTACTTTTGGTGATTTGTGTATCTGGACATGCAAATCTCTTTGCTCCTCCAGTTTCTAGTCGCTCGCCATCTAGAAAATATTCTGTTGTTTTTCTCTGATCCAAAGTGGGTGACCTCACACTTCCCCACATTGAACTCCATTTGCCACAGTTTTGCCCACTTCCTTAATCTATCACTGTCCCTTTGCAACTTTCTGCTCCCATTTACACAACTTAATGTGCCTCCTAACTTAGTGTCATCTGCAAACTTGGATATACACCTCTTTATTCCTTCATCCAAGTCATTAATATATATGGTGAAAAGCTGAGACCCCAATACAGATCCCTGGGGAACACACTAGTCACATCCTGCCATTCAGAAAACATTCCCTTTATCCCCACTCTCTGTGTTCAACCTCGCAATTAATTACCAACCCAGGTCACAAGTTACCTCCAATTTTGTGCGCTCTCGTTTTTGTTAATCTGTTGTGTGGAACCTTATCAGATTCTTCTGGAAGTCTATATACACGTCAATAGAAACTGCCCTGTCCATCATGTTAGTGATCTCAAAAAATATTCAACTAGATTAGTCAGACATGACCGACCCTTCACAAATCCATGCTGACTCTCTGATCGGCTTATACTTGTTTAAAGGCTCAGTCACTCTATTCATGATGATAGATTCCAGCAAGTTCCCTTCAACAGCCGTTAGACTAACAGGTCTTTAATTTCCTGGTTTCTCCCTCCCTTCTTAAATAATGGAGCGACATTTGCAATTTTCCAATCCAAGGGCACAATTCCTGAATCAAGAGAGTTTTGGAAGATTATGACTAAAGCATCTGCAATTTCCTCCCCTACTTCTTTTAATGCCCTGAGGTGGAAACCATTAGGTCCTGGATATTTGTCTATCTTAAGTCCTATTATTTTCTCCATTACCATTTTATTACTTGTATTAAATCCACTAAGTTCCCCCTGACTTATTTTTAGGTTTCCTTGTACCACAGGTATTTTGTCCTCTTCCTCCACTTTGAAAATGGATTAAAAAGTCCTCATTTAACAAGTCTGCCATTTCCTCATTATCCATTATAGTCTCGTCTGCACCGTAGACTTTAATGGGCCCACATTCCCCTTTACCACTTCCTTTTTTTATTCGTTCATGGGATGTGGGCGTCGCTGGCAACGCCAGCATTTATTACCCATCCCTAATTGCCCTTGAGAAGGTGGTGGTGAGCCGCCTTCTTGAACCGCTGCATGGGGTGCCAATCAAGCGGGCTGCTTTGTCCTGGATGGTGTTGAGCTTCTTGAGTGTTGTTGGAGCTGCACTCATCCAGTCAAGTGGACAGTATTCCATCACACTCCTGACTTGTGCCTTGGTGGAAAGGCTTTGGGGAGTCAGGAGGTGAGTCACTTGCCTCAGAATACTCAGCCTCTGACCTGCTCTTGTAGCCACAGTATTTATGTGGCTGGTCCAGTTAAGTTTCTGGTCAATGGTGACCCCCAGGATGTTGATGGTGGGGGATTCGGCAATGGTAATGCCATTGAATGTCAAGGGGAGGTGGTTAGGTCATTGTCTGGCGCAAATGTTACTTGCCACTTATGAGCCCAAGCCTGGATGTTGTCCAGGTCTTGCTGCATGCGGGCACGCACTGCTTCATTATCTGAGGGGTTGCGAATGGAACTGAACGCTGTGCAATCATCAGCGAACATCCCCATTTCTGACCTTATGATGGAGGGAAGGTCATTGATTAAGCAGCTGAAGATCGTAGGGCCGAGGACACTGCCCTGAGGAGCTCCTTCAGCAATGCCCTGGGGCTGAGATGATTGGCCTCCAACAACCACAACCGTCTTCCTTTGTGCTAGGTATGACTCCAGCCACTGGAGAGTTTTCCCCCTGATTCCCATTGACTTCAATTTTACTGGGGCTCCTTGGTGCCACACTCGGTCAAATGCTGCCTTGATGTCAAGGGCAGTCACTCTCACCTCACCTCTGGAATTCAGCTCTTTGTCCATGTTTGGACCAAGGCTGTAATGAGGTCTGGAGCCAAGTGGTCCTGGTGGAAACCAAACTGAGCATCGGTGAGCAGGTTATTGGTGAGTAAGTGCCACTTGATAGCACTGTCGACAACACCGATTCAGCAAAACCATCTGCTCGTTAACATAGTCCCACCCCCATGCAAAAGTACAGCTCACACAAATTTCCTGAATTTACGCCAATTCTAAACTGGCTGTAAATTTATGCCTAAAATTGTACGTGCAACAGGACCTAAAGTCATATTTCTGGTGGTTTTTTTTAACTTTCTCCTCACTGAGATGTACAATGTATTTTCTGTATATGAATGCATCTTTATTGCATCAGAATGATTGGCATTAAAAATTGAAAAACTTGCGCAATTGCATTTACTTAAACATGCTGCTTCTAATGTGCATAAATGATGGTTTGAGGGCTTCAAACTTTAATTTTCATGCATATTAGTAAGAGCAATCCAATTAGTCCCATTCCCCCGCTCTTTCCCCTTAGCCCTGCAAATCTTTTCCCTTCAAGTAATTATCCAGTTCCTTTTTGAAAGCCACGATTGAATCTGCTTCCACCACCCTTTCAGGTTGTTTATTCCAGATCCTAACTACTCGCTGTGTTTTTAAAAAAAAGGTTTTCCTCATGTCGCCTTTGATTCTTTTACCAATCACCTTATGTCTATGTCCTCTTGTTTTCGACTCTTCCGCCAATGGGAACAGTATCTCTTTATTTACTTTATCCAAACCTTTCATGATTTTGAACACTTCTATCAAATCTCTCAACCTTCTCTGCCCTAAATTGTGGTGCCCAAAACTGGACACAATACTCCAGCTGTGGCCGAACCAGTGTTTTATAAAGGTTCAACATAACTTCGTTGCTTTTGTACTCTATGCCTCTATTTATAAAGCACAGGATCTCGTATGCTTTTTTTTACTGCTTTCTCAACCTGCCCTGCTGCCTTCAAAGATTTGTGCACATATACCCCCAGGTCTCTCTGTTCCTGCATCCCCTTTAGTATTGCACCCTTTGGTTTATATTGCCTCTCCTCGTTCTTCCTGCCAAAATGTATCATTTCACACTTCTCTGCGTTAAATTTCATCTGCCACATGTCCGCCCATGCCACCAGCCTGTCTACATCCTCTTGAAGTCTATCACCATCCTCCACTACACTTCCAAGTTTTGTGTCATCTGCAAATTTTGAAATTGTGCCCTGTACACCCAAGTCCAAGTCATTAATATATATCAAGAAAAGCAGTGGTCCCAGCACTGACCCCTGGTGAACACCGCTGTATACCTCCATCCAGGCTGAAAAACAACCGTTCACCATTACTCTCTCCTGCCACTTAGCCAATTCTGTATCCATGCTGCCACTGTCCCTTTTATTCCATGGGCTTCAATTTTGCTGACAAGCCTATTCGGCATTTTATCAAACGCTTTTTGAAAATCCATATACACCACATCAACTGCATTGCCCTCATCAACCCTCTCTATTACCCATCAAAAAACTCTAAGAAGTTAGTTAAACACGATTTGCCTTTTAACAAATCTGTGCTGGCTTTCCTTTATTTCTCCAAGTGACTGTTAATTCTGTCCTGGATTATCATTTCTAAAAGCTTCCCCACCACCGAAGTTAAACTGGCCTATAGTTGCTGGGATTATCCTTACACCCTTTTTTGAACAAGGGTGTAACATTTGCAATTCTCCAGCCCTCTGGCACCACCCCCGTATCTACGGATGTTTGGAAGATTACGGCCAGTACCTCTGCAATTTCCACCCTTACTTCCCTCAGCAACCTAGGATGCAACCCATCCGGACCGGATATCTGTCCCTTTTACAGATTTCTGATTGTGCTATTTTAGTGCAATGCCCGTAATGTTGTAAATGTTCAGTATTTTGGGCGTGTGCTTTATTGATCTGTGCTGGAATGACGCTGCTTTGTATTCTTTGTAATGGACAAGAGCTGGAAGCAGATTATCTGCTTGCACTTTTTGTTGGGCTTTGTTCTGTGCAGAGATCTAGAAAATTTGAAATAACCACACAAAAGAAGAGGAAAATTACAGTTCATTTTATGAAGAATTTTGAAATGTCTTTAGCTCAGTGTTGTCCAATAGAAATTGCTGTGTAGCCAAACCTGGTGGCAACGACACCATTTTAGCCACATCCACCAATTTTAGTAGAATACAGGTAAAAGTACTTTACGTGTATATTTACATAACAAACACCTACCACCCTTCAGTAACCAAGGAAGTAAAACAGACACAATGATTTAAAAAAACACTTGCACACTCTGCTTTTTACCATTTTACCAACAAATGCACAATTAGCCATATATGGAATCCCAATTGGCCACATGGCTAGTGGCTAACATATTGGACAATACTGCTTTAGTTCACATCTCAATAGATTACTTTTGAAACAATGTTATACCTGTTTTTTTAAATTTCTGATTAAGGACTAAAGGGGCTCATTATTACTTCCAAATTATGTAATTAAAAGGAGTCTTGTCTGTGTATGTTGGCAGCTTTAAAACGGGATAGAGCTCAGTAACTTAATACAACACTTTGTGTTGTAGCTGTCACATCCGCTATAGGTGTGCATATGTTTTCAGCTTGCCAATATTGTGTTTTGAGAATTAAATTAATGTCTTGCATGCATCTACAATCAGTGATATAGTGCCTATCCGGCTTGTGATATATAGCAGCAGACAAGCATGTTACACCTTTTCAGGCTCTGACTTTCTGTTCACTCCTGGTTGTCTGTCTAGTGTAATTCTGTGCATTTTGCTTGTTAGCAAATGTTTACTGCCTGACCCATGGTGGAGGTGTACCTTGCTAACAGATACAGTATGGATTGGTGTGAAAGTACTCAAAACAGTTAAAGGCAAACTCTCACCTGGTTCACTTAAAAATGCAATCCTGTGCCTCTGTGGTATAGAAATCCAACTGAAATGTGTATAAAGTCACCATTAGCATAACCTTGACATGTGTACTGCGGTGCTAAAGCAGTTCAGCTGTATTTTTTAAAATAAGACAATGGAGCAGAGTTTGTTGATCAGTAATCTGCCAGCAATTTGTGATGTGTGTGGAGCATTAAGGAGAGTTCTGTTAGCAGTGATCAGATTGTTAAAAATGAGATTGTTTCAAGGGAAGTGATAAAGTGAACAAAGTATTTAATGACAATTGTGCCCATTGATATTTTTTATCTTTTTAAGGGGTATGAATCCCTACCACATGGACTGCAGCGGTTCAAGGAGGCGGCTCACCACCACCTTCTCAAGGGCAATTAGGGATGGGCAATAAATGCCGTCCTCGCCAGTGACGCCCACATCCCACGAACAAATTTTTTTTTAAAATTCTTGCGGCTGGGCAGATGTACTGTAGCCAAGCCTTTGTCAACACTTTCAACCAGCCACTAGGAAGTGATCAGCAGCAACTAAGGGACAGCCCATCCTGTGTTCAGTACCACAGCTAAGATCTACAACTGACTGGAGGGTGGATGAAACCAGTGCTCCATAGTCTGTATCATACATTACTCCTCCATTGCACTACACAACTACAAATATTTTGCTGCTTAAATCTGGGTATTTCCTTTGACCTAAACTTCTAAGAAGTTTTAAAGGAAGACTGGTGATCTGGATTTTTACTTTGAGTGCACTGTATTGTGGAGAAGCATTGTTTTGAACTGGGTTTCCAAGTACAGAAAGGATGACGACTGAGGGAGGTATGTTCTTTGGGCTGAGTCAGCAGTCTTACTCTGCATCTGCCTCATGCTGTCTGGTCTGGTAGTGTTTCATGCTGATAATGGGAGAAATTGTTCTCTTTCCCCTCAAACTGATGTAGCTCATCTTAATTACCATTTGGTTGCCGAGATGGAGAGGTGTGGGCTGTGCCCAGTGTGTACAAATCCTCCCTACTCTAACCTGTTATTGTTCTTTGTGCTTTGAACTGTTAAACATGGATGGAGTACAGGATATTCCACTCTGTTTAGCAATAGGAAGTGGGGGAAGGGGTACTTGCACTGATATCGTAGGTTATTCCCTACTTAGTATTCTACTGAATAAGGTGAGCCCAGTGAGACATCCTTTACAGGACTAGATGGTCACTATTTCACATGAAGCAATGTACCCCAACATGTTGTGGTTCATATTTAACATGGCTGTTGTTCTTCAACTCTGTTCACAAAATAGTGGTGCAATACACTGAGGTATCAATATGCAGTGATTCAAAGTGTATGTTCAATCTTCTGAAATTCCAGTCTCGTACATCAGCAGTGGGACGTGCTGTGCTGGGATAGGCTCCTGGCCACAGGCAGCAATCAGATTAAGCCATGCTACATTACTCTGTAGAATCTTTGAGCAGCTGGCTCAGAACTATGTTGGCAAGGTCACATTTGGCACTTGGACTAGGGGAAGCAGGGAAGAAAATGGAGGAATGCTTGCCTCCCTCTTCCCAGAAAAAAATCTCCACAGCTGCTCACGTGTGTGTGTTTACTAATTGCATATTGGTCATCTGTGGTGTACTTCCACTTGGTGCGATGATCTTAGCTAGTGTAGTGTAAGATTACGCATTTAGTTTAGGACATATCAGAATCTGTGATGGTGTGAAGAACAGATTGCTGAATTTTTTTCCATGATATTTGAATTTTGTATAAAATATGGTGCAATCAATTTCTGGTGGAAGTTTCTAAGAGAAAATATATTTTTACCCAAATTTTATTGTTACCTTCAATCTGGTTTCACAACGCCTATAATATTAAACCAAACTCTCAAAATAATGTTGTGCAATCTCGTGCTTAAACAAGTATGCACATACAGATACACGCTAAAGTTCCACTCACCAATTCATTGATTGATAGACTTTTGAAGGTATGGATAGTCTGATGGGGGGGCACCGATAATCTGGGGATTGTAGGGACTGACCGCCTGATGGCACCTGGTTCCATTCCGATTCAGTCGTAGCCAGAGAATCACATGCAACAACATCTCTTCTCGCTCCTGCAATGTTGCCTCTGGAATCCCCCCACCACCAAAGATCTAGCTACTGATTCCATCCCTCTCCCTGGCCACTGTCTGAGGCTAAACCAGACCGTTCGCAACCGTGGCATCCTGTATGACCCCGAGATGAGCTTCCGACCACATATCCGCTCTATCACAAGACGACCTACTTCCACCTCCGTAACATCGCCCATCTCCGCCCCGCCTCAGTTCATCTGCTGCTGAAACCCTTATCCATGCCTTTGTTACCTCTAGACTTGACTATTCCAATGCTCTCCTGGCCGGCCTCCTATCTTCCACCCTCCATAAACTTGAGCTCATGCCCGTATCCTTAATTGCACCAAGTCCCATACTCCCATCACCCCTGTGCTCACTGACCTACTGTGGCACCTGGTCTGGGAGAGCCTCGATTTTAAAACACTCATCCTTGTTTTCAAATCCCTCCATGGCCTCGCCCCTCCCTATCTCTGTAACCTTCTCCAGTCCTACAACCCTCCGAGATCTCGGCACTCCTCCAATTCTGGCCTCTTGCATATCCCTGATTTTAATCACTCCACCATTGGCGGCCGTGCCTTCAGCTGCCTAGGCCTTAAGCTCTGGAATTCCCTCCCTAAACCTCTCTGCCTCTCCTCCTTAAAACCTATCTCTTTGACCAAGCTTTTGGTCACCTGACCTAATATCTCCTTATGTGGCTTGGAGTCAAATTTTGTTTGATAATCACTGCTTTTTTTTTATTTGTTCATGGGATGTGGGCGTCGCTGGCAAGGCCAGTATTGATTGCCCATCCCTAATTGCCCTTGAGAAGGTGGTGGTGAGCCGCCTTCCTGAACTGCTGCAGTCTGTGTTGAAGGTTCTCCCACAATGCCGTTAGGTAGGGAGTTCCAGGATTTTGACCCAGCGACGATGAAGGAACAGCGATATATTTCCAAGTTGGGATGGTGTGTGACTGGGAGGGGAACGTGCAGGTGGTGTTGTTCCCATGTGCCTGCTATCCTTGTCCTTCTAGGTGGTAGAGGTCGTGGGTTTGGGAGGTGCTGTCGAAGAAGTCTTGGCGAGTTGCTGCAGTACATCCTACAGATGGTACACACTGCAGCTATGGTGCTTTGGTGGTGAAGGGAGTGAATGTTTGGGGTGGTGGATGGGGTGCCAATCAAACGGGCTGCTTTGTCCTGGATGGTGTTGAGCTTCTTGAGTGTTGTTGGAGCTGCACTCATCCAGGCAAGTGGAGAGTATTCCATCACACTGCTGACTTCTGCCTTGTAGATGGTGGAAAGGCTTTGGGGAGTCAGGAGGTAAGCAGAATACCCAACCTCCGACCTGCTCTTGTAGCCACAGTATTTATGTGGCTGGTCCAGTTTAGTTTCTGGTCAGTGGTGACCCCCAGGATGTCGATGGTGGGGGATTCGGTGATGGTAATGCCGTTGAATGTCAAGGGGAGGTGGTTAGACTCTCTTTTTGGAGATGGTCATTGCCTGGCACTTGTCTGGCGCAAATGTTACTTTCCACTTATCAGCCCAAGCCTGGATGTTGTCCAGGTCTTGCTGCATGCGGGCACGGACTGCTTCATTATCTGAGGGGTTGCGAATGGAACTGAACACTGTGCAATCATCAGCGAACATCCCCATTTCTGACCTTATGATGGAGGGAAGGTCATTGATGAAGCAGCTGAAGATGGTTGGGCCTAGAAGGAAGTCTTGCAGCAATGTCCTGGGGCTGAGATGATTGGCCTTCAACAACCACTACCATCTTCCTTTGTGCCAGGTATGACTTCAGCCACTGGAGAGTTTTCACCGATTCCCATTGACTTCAATTTTACAAGGGCTCCTTGGTGCCACACTCGGTCAAATGCTGCCTTGATATCAAGGGCAGTCACTCTCCCCTCACCTCTGGAGTTCAGCTCTTTTGTCCATGTTTGGACCAAGGCTGTAATGAGGTCTGGAGCCGAGTGGTACTGGCGGAACCCAAACTGAGCATCGGTGAGCAGGTTATTGGTGAGTAAGTGCCGCTTGATAGCACTGTCGATGACACCTTCCATCACTTTGCTGATGATTGAGAGTAGACTGATGGGGCGGTAATTGGTCAGATTGGATTTGTCCTGCTTTTTGTGGACAGGACATACCTGGGCAATTTTCCACATTGACAGGTAGATGCCAGTGTTGTAGCTGTACTGGAACAGCTTGGCCACAGGCACAGCTAATTCTGGAGCACAAGTCTTCAGCACGACAGCCGGGATGTTGTCAGGGCCCATAGCCATTGCTATATCCAGTGCACTCAGCCATTTCTTAATATCACGTGGACTGAATCGAATTGGCTGAAGACTGGCTTCTGTGATGGTGGGGATATCGGGAGGAGGCCGAGATGGATCATCCACTTGGCACTTCTGGCCGAAGATGGTTGCAAACGCTTCAGCCTTGTCTGTGAAGCGCCTTGAGATGTTTTACTATGTTAAAGGTGCTATATAAATGCAAGTAGTAGTTGATGGGTACTGTGGGTACTGATATAGTCTGCATCAGTCTATCAATATCCAAAATAACTCGTCCCCAGACTATCAATGCCCACCCACCCCCTCCCCCAGTCCCCAGACTGTCGATGCCCACCTCCCCCAGTCCCCAGACTGTCGATGCCCACCCCCCCCAGTCCCCAGACTGTCAATGCCCACCCCCCCAGTCCCCAGACTGTCGATGCCCACCCATCACCCCCCCCAGACTGTCGATGCCCACCTCCCCCCAGTCCCCAGACTGTCGATGCCCACCTCCCCCCAGTCCCCAGACTGTCGATGCCCACCTCCCCCCAGTCCCCAGACTGTCGATGCCCACCTCCCCCCAGTCCCCAGACTGTCGATGCCCACCTCCCCCCAGACTGTCGATGCCCACCTCCCCCCAGACTGTCGATGCCCACCTCCCCCCAGACTGTCGATGCCCACCTCCCCCCAGACTGTCGATGCCCACCTCCCCCCAGTCCCCAGACTGTCGATGCCCACCTCCCCCCAGTCCCCAGACTGTCGATGCCCACCTCCCCCCAGTCCCCAGACTGTCGATGCCCACCTCCCCCCAGTCCCCAGACTGTCGATGCCCACCTCCCCCCAGTCCCCAGACTGTCGATGCCCACCTCCCCCCAGTCCCCAGACTGTCGATGCCCACCTCCCCCCAGTCCCCAGACTGTCGATGCCCACCTCCCCCCAGTCCCCAGACTGTCGATGCCCACCTCCCCCCAGTCCCCAGACTGTCGATGCCCACCTCCCCCCAGTCCCCAGACTGTCGATGCCCACCTCCCCCCAGTCCCCAGACTGTCGATGCCCACCTCCCCCCAGTCCCCAGACTGTCGATGCCCACCTCCCCCCAGTCCCCAGACTGTCGATGCCCACCTCCCCCCAGTCCCCAGACTGTCGATGCCCACCTCCCCCCAGTCCCCAGACTGTCGATGCCCACCTCCCCCCAGTCCCCAGACTGTCGATGCCCACCTCCCCCCAGTCCCCAGACTGTCGATGCCCACCTCCCCCCAGTCCCCAGACTGTCGATGCCCACCTCCCCCCAGTCCCCAGACTGTCGATGCCCACCTCCCCATTCCCCATCTATCTCCCAGAATGACTGGTGTTACACAGACTGAAATGTACATGGGCTGTAACTTTAGCTATGAATTTGGATCAGTGTGGGAATCAGGCTAATGATGGGGCAGAAAATTATGTTCAAAGGGGATATGAGATTGCTTTGGCAGATCAGGCAAAGGTGAATCCAAAGAGCTTCTACAAATACATAAAGGGCAAAAGGGTAACTAGGGAGAGAGTAGGGCCTCTTAAGGATCAACAAGGTCATCTATGTGCGGAACCACAAGAGATGGGTGAGATCCTGAATGAATATTTCACATCTGTATTTACGGTTGAGAAAGGCATGGATGTTAGGGAACTTGGGGAAATAAATAGTGATGTCTTGAGGAGTGTGCATATTACAGAGAGGGAGGTGCTGGAAGTCTTAACGCGCATCAAGGTAGATAAATCTCCGGGACCTGATGAAATGTATCCCAGGACGTTATGGGAGGTTAGGGAGGAAATTGCGGGTCCCCTAGCAGAGATATTTGAATCATCGACCGCTACAGGTGAGGTGCCTGAAGATTGGAGGGCAGCAAATGTTGTGCCTTTGTTTAAGAAGGGCGGCAGGGAAAAGCCTGGGAACTACAGACCAATGAGCCTGACATCTGTAGTGGGTAAGTTGTTAGAGGGTATTCTGAGGGACAGGATCTACAGGCATTTGGAGAGGCAGGGACTAATTAGGAACAGTCAGCATGGTTTTGTGAGAGGAAAATCATGTCTCACGAATTTGATTGAGTTTTTTGAAGGGGTAACCAAGAAGATAGATGAGGGCTGTGCAGTAGACGTGGTCTACATGGACTTCAGCAAAGCATTTGACAAGGTACCGCATGGTAGGTTGTTGCATAAGGTTAAATCTCATGGGATCCAAGGTGAGGTAGCCAATTGGATACAAAATTGGCTTGACGACAGAAGACAGAGGGTGGTTGTAGAGGGTTGTTTTTCAAACTGGATGCCTGTGTCCAGCGGTGTGCCTCAGGGATCGGTGCTGGGTCCGCTGTTATTTGTTATTTATATTAATGATTTGGATGAGAATTTAGGAGGCATGGTTAGTAAGTTTGCAGATGACACCAAGATTGGTGGCATTGTGGACAGTGAAGAAGGTTATCTAGGATTGCAATGGGATCTTGATAAATTGGGCCAGTGGGCCGATGAATGGTAGATGGAGTTTAATTTAGATAAATGTGAGGTGATGCATTTTGGTAGATCGAATCGGGCCAGGACCTACTCCGTTAATGGTAGGGCGTTGGGGAGAGTTATAGAACAAAGCGATCTGGGAGTACAGATTCATAGTTCCTTGAAAGTGGAGTCACAGGTGGATAGGGTGGTGAAGAAGGCATTCAGCATGCTTGGTTTCATTGGTCAGAACATTGAATGCAGGAGTTGGGATGTCTTGTTGAAGTTGTACAGGGCATTGGTGAGGCCACACTTGGAGTACTGTGTACAGTTCTGGTCACCCTATTATAGAAAGGATATTATTAAACTAGAAAGAGTGCAGAAAAGATTTACTAGGATGCTACCGGGACTTGATGGTTTGACTTACAGGGAGAGGTTAGACAGACTGGGACTTTTTTCCCTGGAGAGTAGGAGGTTAAGGGGTGATCTTATAGAAGTCTATAAAATAATGAGGGGCATAGATAAGGTAGATAGTCAAAATCTTTTCCCAAAAGTAGGGGAGTCTATAACGAGGGGGCATAGATTTAAGGTGAGAGGGGAGAGATACAAAAGGGTCCAGAGGGGCAATTTTTTCACTCAAAGGGTGGTGAGTGTCTGGAACGAGCTGCCAGAGGCAGTAGTAGAGGCGGGTACAATTTTGTCTTTTAAAAAGCATTTGGACAGTTACATGGGTAAGGTGGGTATAGAGGGATATGGGCCAAGTGCAGGCAATTGGGACTAGCTTAGTGGTATAAACTGGGCGACATGGACATGTTGGGCCGAAGGGCCTGTTTCCATGTTTTAACTTCTATGATTCTATAAAAAAAACCTCAAATTTGGAGCGATGGGGCAAGTTAAGGAGTGTCACAACAGGGGATCATAAATTTAAAAATGTGTCAAGAGCTCAGAAATACATAGAAATTGCAACATGGAAACAGGCCATTCGGCCCATCCAGTCCATGTTGGGATTTACCCTCCACAGGAACAAATAGTCCAAATCACATTTACCCTCCCTATTCCCATTCCCTTTTCCTTCATCCACCCCCCCACCGCGCCCCACCCAATCTAATCTTCAATGTTAATATTATAAGAACATAAGAACATAAGAAATAGGAGCAGGAGTAGGCCAATCGGCCCCTCGAGCCTGCTCCGCCATTCAATAAGATCATGGCTGATCTGATCCTAACCTCAAATCCAAATTCATGTCCAATTTCCTGCCCGCTCCCCGTAACCCCTAATTCCCTTTACTTCTAGGAAACTGTCTATTTCTGATTTAAATTTATTTAATGATGTAGCTTCCACAGCTTCCTGGGGCAGCAAATTCCACAGACCTACTACCCTCTGAGTGAAGAAGTTTCTCCTCATCTCAGTTTTGAAAGAGCAGCCCCTTATTCTAAGATTATTGTTTCTGCCTCAATCACTAACCCTGAATGTGAATCCCACAGCCTCACAACCCTCTGTGTAAAATGGGTTTTCCTGCTCTGTTCTGAATCTCTTACATTTAATCTTGTATCTCTGGCTCCTCGTTCTAGACCCTCAACGACTGGAAACAATCTGCTTCTATCAACCTGTCCCACCCTTTCACCATTTTAAACATTTCGATCACATCGTCCCATAATCTGCGTTATTCTAATAGAAAAAGCTTCAAGTTTTTCTTTGTATTTATATTTCCTACAGGGTGGAGCCCACACTGCACAGTCCTCTAATTGAGGGCTTAAGTTATCTACAGGCTCATCATTACCGTTTGGCTTTTATATTCCGTACCTCGTGATAAAACCAAGAAATCCATTAGTTTTTGTTTACAGCTTTATCACCCTGAGGAGCTGCCTTTAATGTCCTGTGAATCTGTCCCTCCAAATCCCTCTGCTCTCCCACACTCCGGGCCTACTCCCATTCACAGGATCATCACTGCTCTTAGATTTTACACCTCACTTTTTTTTATTCATTCATTCATTCATGGGATGAGGGCATCGCTGGCAAGGCCAGCATTTATTGCCCATCCCTAATTGCCCTTGAGAAGGTGGTGGTGAGCCGCCTCCTTGAACCGCAGCAGTCCGTGTGGTGAAGGTTCTCCCACAGTGCTGTTAGGAAGGGAGTTCCAAGATTTTGACCCAGCGACGATGAAGGAACGGCAATATATTTCCAGGTCGGGATAGTGTGTGACTTGGAGGGGAACGGTGTTCCCATGTGCCTGCTGCCCTTGTCCTTCTAGGTGGTAGAAGTCGCGGGTTTGGGAGGTGCTGTCGAAGAAGCCTTGGCGAGTTGCTGCAGTGCATCCTGTGGATGGTACACAGTGCAGCCACGGTGCGCCAGTGGTGAAGGGAGAGAATGTTTAGGGTGGTGGATGGGGTGTCAATCAAGCGGGCTGCTTTGTCCTGGATGGTGTCGAGCTTCTTGAGTGTTGTTGGATCTGCACTCATCCAGGCAAGTGGAGAGTATTCCATCACACTCCTGACTTGTGCCTTGTAGATGGTGGAAAGGCTTTGGGGAGTCAGGAGGTGAGTCACTCGCTGCAGAATACCCAGCCTCTGACCTGCTCTTGTAGCCACTGTATTTATATGGCTGGTCCAGTTATGTTTCTGGTCAATGGTGACCCCCAGGGTGTTGATGGTGAGGGATTCGGTGATGGTAATGCTGTCGAATGTCAAGGGGAGGTGGTTAGACTCTCTCTTACTTTGGCATCACCTGCAAATTTCAACACCACTCCCTCTAGAGCTGTATCCAAATCATTGGTATACACAGTGAACAGAAGTGGCCCCAGAACTGAACCCAGTGGGATACCACTACCCACTTCCAACCATTCTGAGAAACTGCCCTTCACTCTTACTCTCTTTTCTCCATTCTAACCAGATCAGCAATCCCCATTCCCATAGATCATAGGAACAGGAGGAGGCCATTCAGTCCCTTGAGCCTGTTCCGCCATTCATGGCTCAACCCCATTTACATGCCTTGGTTCCTTATCTCTTGAGACCCTTATCCAAAAATCTATGGATCTCAGTCTTGAAAATGTTAATTGACTCCCAGCATCCACAGTCTTTGGTGGGGGGGGGGAAGCGTTCCAGATTTGCACTCCCCTTTGTGAAAATGATCAGCAATGGAGCAGCCTGCAAGTGGGGAGGTAGAGGTCCATTTTTGGCCTGAGCTGACCATTACTGTTATTGGATGGTTGAGCAGAGCATTAGGGTTAGGGAAGTAATAGTGCATACCTGGCAGCCAATCACTAGTTCAAATAATAGTGCATACCTGGCAGCCAATCACTAGTTCAAATAATAGTGCATACCTGGCAGCCAATCACTAGTTCAAATAATAGTGCATACCTGGCAGCCAATCACTAGTTCAAATAATAGTGCATACCTGGCAGCCAATCACTAGTTCAAATAATAGTGCATACCTGGCAGCCAATCACTAGTGCAAGTAATAGTGCAGATCTGGCAGCCAATCACTAGTTCAAATAATAGTGCATACCTGGCAGCCAATCACTACTGCAAGTGATAGTGCATACCTGGCAGCCAATCACTAGTGCAAGTAATAGTGCCGACAAAAAATAATTTACAGCAATTGTTGCAAAGACCCTTAACAACAAAATTACTGTGGGTTGGGGGGGGGGGAGAATAAAAGCACAGTTGAGAAATGAGTAAGATGCATTTACCTTTTATATGTGTCCTTTCTATGACCTCCACTGTACTGGGGCAATTTTTGACCCCCATGACAGAGGGCTGTTCCTATAGGTCAGGTGACCAGTATAATAGAATGGCTGGAAATAGTGTTCAGGACAAATGCACCACAAATAAATAATGGCCCAGAAATTGCTTTAAAAAGAACGGAGATCTCAACAGCGCTCTCCGTCGTTAGTGGTGAAATGGAGGAACAAGTTCCCGCGTTCGCACAGGCGCAGTGAAACACAGAAATCAGGAACTTGCTCCTCCTGGTTCGCTGGCTACACGACAGCTTCGAATTAAAGGGACATCGCCAGCTGGAATCAGAAATCATTGAACCAGCGCCAACTTGCTCATCTGCCCAGCTGGAAAGTAAGTAGTATCACCACAAAACAGATGCGCTTAAAAATACGAGTCTAAACTAAGTTTTAACGGTGCCGTTAGTCTTAATGACTGCCAAATAACTAAAAAATTAACTTTCAAAATGTGGAGTCTCATTACTGCTTATTTTAATAGTTTTTAATTTTCCCTTCTGTCTCTTATTTAACTGGATTATTTCTTACCCTTTTTTTCTATCTATAACTGTTTTTACAATGATTTTAATGTTTGTACCTTTCACTTCCTGCATTTTACGTTCCAGTTTGCGGAAACCGTTCGCAGATTGTCAGAAATGCTGTGATTTGTTTGGTGGAGGAGAGAGAGTGATCGTCTCACTTCCCCCATAGGTCTGAGCTTCACTGGAGCCAACACAGCGATCTTCTTCGCTTCCTATTCGAGGAGATGTAGCCAGTAAAGACCGCGGTAAGTTAGTGATTGGTAAATTAGTGGGTTAGTATAGACCTACGGGGGGGTGGCGAGCACGGTGTGGTTCACCACTCCCACTGATTTCTGGCCCATTAGAATGAAGTGCCAGACACTTTCACCCCCACTGGTCCCCTTCACTAGGGAATGCCTTGAGATGTAAAGTTGGTGCATTTCCAGCGGGATAGGAAGTCTCACATCCGGCAACCACAATCCCACTGGGAAATTGGTCAGTGGAGTCAGGAAAACTGCACCATCAAAGTACAAACTGAAGATGTCTACCCCACAAATCAACGTTTTGAATTCCAGACTTGTATCACAAGCAGTCATTGAAGTATCCTGAAGTGACAGAATCATAGAAAGGTTACAGCACGGAAGGAGGCCATTTGGCCCATCGAGTCCGTGCTGGCTCGATGCAAGAGCAATCCAGCTAGTCCCACTCCCCCGCCCTATCCCCATAGCCCTGTAAACTTTTTCCTTTCAAGTACTTATCCAGTTCCCTTTTGAAGACCATGATTGAATCTGCCTCCATCACCCCCTCGGGCAGTGCATTCCAGATCCTAACCACTCGCTGTAAGAAAGTTTTTCCTCATGTCACCTTTGGTTCTTTTGCCAAACACCTTAAATCTGTGTCCTCTGGTCCTTGACCTTCCACCAATGGGAACAGTTTCTCTCTATCTACTCTGTCTAGACCCTTCATGATTTTGAATACCTCTGTCAAATCTCCTCTCAACCCCCTTTAGAGTTGTGCCCTCTAGTTTAGATTGCAACCCATGGAATAAAGGGGGCAGTAGCAACATGGATACAGAATTGGCTAAGAGACAGGAAACAGAGAGTAGTGGTGAACGGTTGTTTTTTGGACTGGAGGGAGGTGTACAGTGGTGTTCCCCAGGGGTCAGTGCTGGGACCACTACTTTTCTTGATATATATTAATAACTTGACTTGGGTGTACAGGGCACAATTTCAGAATTTGCAGATGATGCAAAATTTGGAAGGATAGTGAACAGTGAGGAGGATAGTGATAGACTTCAAGAGGATATAGACAGGCTGGTGGAATGGGCGGACACGCGGCAGATGAAATTTAATGCAGGGAAATGCGAAGTGATACATTTTGGTAGGAAGAACGAGGAGAGGCAATATAAACGAGAGGGCACAACTCTAAAGGGGGTGCAGGAACAGTGAGATCTGGGGGTATATGTGCACAAATCGTTGAAGGTGGCAGGGCAGGTTGAGAAAGTGGTTAAAAAAGCATACGGGATCCTGGGCTTTATAAATAGAGGCATAGAGTACAAAAACAAGGAAGTTATGATGAACCTTCATAAAACATTGGTTCATCCACAACTGGAGTATTGTGTCCAGTTCTGGGCACCGCACTTTAGGAAAGATGTGAAGGCCTTAGAGAGGGTGCAGAAGAGATTTACTAGAATGATTCCAGGGATAAGGGACTTTAGTTACGTGGATAGACTGGAGAAGCTGAGGTTGTTCTCCTTGGAACAGAGACGGTTGAGAGGAGATTTGATAGAAGTGTTCAAAATCATGAAGGGTTTAGCTAAAGTAGATAAAGAGAAACTGTTCCCATTGCTGGAAGGGTTGAGAACCAGAGGACACAGATTTACGGTGATTGGCAAAAGAGCCAAAGGCGACATCGAAGTGTCGTAACCTACAAGGCTATGGACCAAGTGCTGAGAAGTGGGATTAGGCTGTATAGCTCTTTTTCGGCCGGCATGGACATAATGGGCTGAATGGCCCCCTTCTGTGCCTTAAATTTCTATGATCCTGTGACATGAGGAGAAAGCTTTTTACGCAGTGAGTGGTTATTATGGTCAGAAATTTTTTTATTAGTTCATGGGATGTGGGAGTCGCTTGTGAGGCCGGCATTTATTGCCCATCCCTAATTGCCCTTGAGAAGGTGGTGGTGAGCCGCCTTCTTGAACCACTATAGTCCATGTGGTGAAGGTTCTCCCACAGTGCCGTTAGGGAGGGAGTTCCAGGATTTTGACCCAGCGACGATGAAGGAACGGCGATATATTTCCAAGTCGGGATGGTGTGTGACTTGGAGGGGAACGTGCAGGTGGTGTTGTTCCCATGTGCCTGCTGCTCTTGTCCTTCTAGGTGGTAGAGGTCGCGGGTTTGGGAGGTGCTGTCGAAGAAGCCTTGGCGAGTTGCTGCAGTACATCCTGTGGATGGTACACACTGCAGCCACAGTGCGCCGGTGGTGAAGGGAGTGAATGTTTAGGGTGGTGGATGGGGATCCAGTCAAGCGGGCTGCTTTGTCCTGGATGGTGTCGCGCTGCCTGAAAGGGTGGTGAGGCACATTAGAATCATAGAAGTTACAACATGGAAACAGGCCCTTCGGCCCAACATGTCCATGTCGCCCAGTTTATACCACTAAGCTAGTCCCAATTGCCTGCACTTGGCCCATATCCCTCTATACCCATCTTACCCATGTAACTGTCCAAATGCTTTTTAAAAGACAAAATTGTACCCGCCTCTACTACTGCCTCTGGCAGCTCGTTCCAGACACTCACCACCCTTTGCACCAGGGAGGCAACATACCATCCTGGAGTCTCGGTTGCGTCCGCAGAAACGCCTGTCTGTTCCCCTTACAATCGAGTCCCCTATCACTATAGCTCTGCCACTCTTTTTCCTGCCCTCCTGTGCAGCAGAGCCAGCCACGATGCCATGAACCTGGCCGCTGCCACCTTCCCCTGGTGAGCCATCTCCCACAACAGTATCCAAAACGGTATACCTGTTTGAGAGGGGGATGGCCACAGGGGACCCCTGCACTACCTGCCTGCACCTCTTACTCTTCCTGGTGGCCACCCATTCACTTCCTGCCTGTACTGCCTTTACCTGCGGTGTGACCAACTCGCTAAACGTGCTATCCACGAGTTTCTCTGCATCGCGGATGCTCCACAGTGAGTCCACCCGCAGCTCCAGCTCCGAGATACGATCGATCAGTAGCTGCAGGTGGACATACTTCCTGCACACATGGTCGGCAGGGACACTGGTAGTGTCCATGACTTCCCACATCTTGCAGGAGGGGCATATCACGGGTGCGAGGTCTGCTGCCATGATTTGCCTTAGCTTAGTTACCCCTTTTAAATTACGTTGAAATTTGAAAATGTTAACTGTACCAGGGACCTAGGTTCACTAAAAAAAAAACTACCTGCTATAAAAGCTGCTTAGTTTCCCAGCTCTTAGTTTAAACCAATGCCCAAATTTAGAGAAGAAAAAAAAACAGTAATACTCACCAACCAATCACTTACCTGCTGTCCTGTGACGTCACTCCTTGGTTTTCTGTTGTTTTTGATCCGATCAGGTCCGCCGCCGCTCTGGTCTCGGGCCTCGGTCCGCCGCTCTTTTATCCCCGCTCTCGGTCTCTCTCCTCTGCTCCCGATCAGGTCCGCCGTCGCTCTGGTCTCGGGCCTCGGTCCGCCGCTCTTTTATCCCCGCTCTCGGTCTCTCTCCTCTGCTCCCGATCAGGTCCCCCACCGCTCTGGTCTCGGGCCTCGGTCCGCCGCTCTTTTATCCCCGCTCTCGGTCTCTCTCCTCTGCTCCCGATCAGGTCCGCCGTCGCTCTGGTCTCGGGCCTCGGTCCGCCGCTCTTTTATCCCCGCTCTCGGTCTCTCTCCTCTGCTCCCGATCAGGTCCGCCGCCGCTCTGGTCTCGGGCCTCGGTCCGCCGCTCTTTTATCCCCGCTCTCGGTCTCTCTCCTCTGCTCCCGATCAGGTCCGCCGCCGCTCTGGTCTCGGGCCTGGGTCCACCGCTCTTTTATCCCCGCTCTCGGTCTCTCTCCTCTGCTCCCGATCAGGTCCGCCGCCGCTCTGGTCTCGGGCCACCGCTCTTTTATCCCCGCTCTCGGTCTCTCTCCTCTGCTCCCGATCAGGTCCGCCGTCGCTCTGGTCTCGGGCCTCGGTCCGCTGCTCTTTTATCCCCACTCTCGGTCTCTCTCCTCTGCTCCCGATCAGGTCCGCCGTCGCTCTGGTCTCGGGCCTCGGTCCGCCGCTCTTTTATCCCCGCTCTCGGTCTCTCTCCTCTGCTCCCGATCAGGTCCGCCGCCGCTCTGGTCTCGGGCCTCGGTCCGCCGCTCTTTTATCCCCGCTCTCGGTCTCTCTCCTCTGCTCCCGATCAGGTCCGCCGCCGCTCTGGTCTCGGGCCTGGGTCCACCGCTCTTTTATCCCCGCTCTCGGTCTCTCTCCTCTGCTCCCGATCAGGTCCGCCGCCGCTCTGGTCTCGGGCCACCGCTCTTTTATCCCCGCTCTCGGTCTCTCTCCTCTGCTCCCGATCAGGTCCGCCGTCGCTCTGGTCTCGGGCCTCGGTCCGCCGCTCTTTTATCCCCGCTCTCGGTCTCTCTCCTCTGCTCCCGATCAGGTCCGCCGTCGCTCTGGTCTCGGGCCTCGGTCCGCCGCTCTTTTATCCCCGCTCTCGGTCTCTCTCCTCTGCTCCCGATCAGGTCCGCCGCCTCTCTGGCCTCGGTCCACCGCTCTTTTATCCCCGCTCTCGGTCTCTCTCCTCTGCTCCCGATCAGGTCCGCCGCCGCTCTGGTCTCTGGCCTCGGGCCGCCGCTCTTTTATCCCCGCTCTCGGTCTCTCTCCTCTGGTTCTGCCCAGGTCCGCCGCCGCTCTGGTCTCGGGCCTCGGTCCGCCGCTCTTTTATCCCCGCTCTCGGTCTCTCTCCTCTGCTCCCGATCAGGTCCGCCGCCGCTCTGGTCTCGGGCCTCGGTCCGCTGCTCTTTTATCCCCGCTCTCGGTCTCTCTCCTCTGCTCCCGATCAGGTCCGCCGTCGCTCTGGTCTCGGGCCTCGGTCCGCCGCTCTTTTATCCCCGCTCTCGGTCTCTCTCCTCTGCTCCCGATCAGGTCCGCCGCCTCTCTGGCCTCGGTCCACCGCTCTTTTATCCCCGCTCTCGGTCTCTCTCCTCTGCTCCCGATCAGGTCCGCCGCCGCTCTGGTCTCTGGCCTCGGGCCGCCGCTCTTTTATCCCCGCTCTCGGTCTCTCTCCTCTGGTTCCGCCCAGGTCCGCCGCCGCTCTGGTCTCGGGCCTCGGTCCGCCGCTCTTTTATCCCCGCTCTCGGTCTCTCTCCTCTGCTCCCGCTCAGGTCCGCTGCTGCTCTGGTCTCGGGCCTCGGTCCGCCGCTCTTTTATCCCCGCTCTCGGTCTCTCTCCTCTGCTCCCGCTCAGGTCCGCTGCTGCTCTGGTCTCGGGCCTCGGTCCGCCGCTCTTTTATCCCCGCTCTCGGTCTCTCTCCTCTGCTCCCGATCAGGTCCGCCGCCGCTCAATAATAACTTTCAAAAAGGAATTGGATAAATACTTGAAGGGAAAAATCTGCAGGACTACAGGGAAAGAGCGGGGAATTGGGACTAACTGGATTGCTCTTACAAAGAGCCGGCACAGGCTCGGTGGGCCGAATGGCCTCCTCCTATGCTGTAGCCATTCTATGATTCTATGATTCCACCAGTTTGAATAGTAGCAGATTATTAATGGCAATGTTTGGGCTGGAGACTCTATGTGTGACAGTATTCACTCCAGATTTGAGTTTTTGAGACCTGTCTTACCCGCTTTGGGACGTGTTGTGGGAAAAAATCACCACTCGGAGTCAGACTTAAAGATTCAACATGCAGTTTATTGGACAAAGTACTTTGGGAGAAGGCTGGGCATTCCGCAACACCGCAGCTCCCTTCTCAACTTTAAAATGGTTGTCATGCTTTTTTATACCTTTGAAATACAGATTTCAGTAGCTTTTACATCATAAATCTTGATTACACACATTAACCAATTAAGTCCGCACAGCAACAACGGACAGTTTATACATTAACCAATTAAGTCTGCATAGCAACAACAGACTGCTTACGCATTACCCAGTTAAGTCCGAAGAACTGTTATCACCTTAAGACAGCATGCCTTTGTTTTATGCAGTCTGGTGCTATAGTTTTTATCAGTTCGTTATGAAATGTCCATTGTATTCTCAGACTGCAAGCCAGTTCTGGAATGTACAAACTCAACACTTTTAACTGTCTTTCCCACAGTCATAGAATCCATTTTATTTAATAGTGTCCCTTTGTTAATAGAATCCATTTTGTTTTAATAGTGTCCATTTTATTAGTAGTCAAGTGTTATATTTAAGCCTTTAATTAAGGTTAGTCTAATCTACACAAAGCGCATTTCAATGTGGTTTTAGGGTAAATACCACTGTCATGTACCCATAAGTCACTTCATCGTTGCCTTTAATTCAACAGTCCAAAATCCACGCTAACAGGACGTCCTGAGATCGCGAAAGGAGCTATATAAATGGAAGTTCTTCCTTTCTTAATTTCCTCCTGTCTTTGCCTGATTCCCATAGTTCAGCGATGTGGCATGGAGCAGATAAACCTACTTTGAACTTGAAGTGATGACCTTTGGAGAAAGAATTATTTCAGGATATAAAGTCCAGCCACTGCCACCATCTTTTGCCTTGAAGGATCCTTTTAAATACTGTAAAGCAGCCTCTTCTCATCAGCTTTTGTGAAACGGACAGGGGCCTTTGTGAGATTTGTGTTTGGCCCATCATGTGTTTATACCTTGTGACCTACATCTACCCTTAAACTTCTCTGAAGAAAAGCAGCTTTTCTGCTTCTTGTGGTTTGAGCCAAGAAAGTTATTAAATCAGAGAGATCAGCAGTGAATCAATTTACCTCCTCTGGCACAGGGAGACGACTGCTCTTGGATCTTGGCCTAACTTCTTGAGGCTAAGTTCTTCCCTGAATTTCACCGTTATATCTTCTATTTATTCAGCTGTGGAAATGGGGCAATGACGACTGAACCTTTGCTCTTTTACCCTGAGACTAAGCTCATTCTTAAAACAACACAGCTCTTTGTGTCCCATGGATATCCTATTATTTGGCCACTGAAGGGTGTAAATGGTCTCTCTCTCTCTCTCCCTGCCCCAGCTTCCATCCATCACTCCATCCATTCCTCACTCCCTCTTCCCCCCCCCCCCCGCCCCCCGCCGCCACCTTTTCCCTCCTGCACAAACCCAATAGCACTGGTGATATTTTTCGCTGTTTGTAAACTTAAGAACTGGCCATTGGGAGATTTCCAATTGTAGCTCAGTTCAAAGAATGTTAGCACACTCATTATTTCATTTCTTCTTGGTTCCAGCTATTACTTTATTGTTAACAGATGTTCGATTGTCCGAAAGCATTTGTGTATGTATCAAGTGACGCAGCGATTACTGGAATACAGGAGCTTCAACTTCATTTCTGGGCACAGAGGAAGCAGAAACCAGGGCAGGGATTTGATGGGTAGACTGGCCTTTGGTCTGGGATTCATAGAAAAATAGAAAGTAGGAGCAGGAGTAGGCCCTTCGAGCCTGCTCCGCCATTCAATATGATCATGGCTGATCCTCTATCTCAATACCATATTCCCACTCTCTCCCCATACCCCTTGATGCCTTTTGTGTCTAGAAATCTATCGAGCTCCTTCTGAAATATATTCAGTGACTTGGCCTCCACAGCCTTCTGTGGTAGAGAATTCCACAGGTTCACCACCCTCTGAGTGAAGAAATTTCTCCTCATCTCAGTCCTAAATGTCCTACCCCGTATCCTGAGACTGTGACCCCTGGTTCTGGACCCCCCAGCCAGGGGAAACATCCTCCCTGCATCCAGTCTGTCTAGCCCTGTCAGAATTTTATACGTTTCAATGAGATCGCCTCTCATTCTTCTAAACTCGAGTGAATACAGGCCGAGTCGACCCAATCTCTCCTCATACGACAGTCCTGCCATCCCAGGAATCAGTCTGGTCAGTCTGATTTGTTGGGTCGACTGGTGTTTGGTCTGGGATTCGATGGGTAGACTGGTGTTTGGTCTGGGATTTGACGGGTAGACTGGTGTTTGGTCTGGGATTTGACGGGTAGACTGGTGTTTGGTCTGGGATTCGATGGGTCGACTGGTGTTTGGTCTGGGATTCTATGCTTAGACTGGCCTTTGGTCTGGGATTCGATGCTTAGACTGGCCTTTGGTCTGGGATTCGATGGTTAGACTGGCCTTTGGTCTGGGATTCGACTGGTGGACTGGTGTTTGGTCTGGGATTGGATTGGTAGACTGTAAGATTCTCAAAATTCACAGATCCCCCAAAAGCTCGGAGGAAAAAAAACCCTAAAGAAAAGGACTTTGGACTCTTTTCTAACCATTTCAGGGTGATGAAATATTGGGCCGACTCACACAACTCGGTTAATCCCGGGGATGAGGGGGTGGACATATGAGGAGAGGTTGAGTAGATTGGGACTCCACTCATTGGAGTTCAGAAGAATGAGAGGTGATCTTATTGAAACATATAAGATTGTGAAGGGTCTTGATCGGGTGGATGCGGTAAGGATGTTCCCAAGGATGGGTGAAACTAGAACTAGGGGGCATAATCTTAGAATAAGGGGCTGCTATTTCAAAACTGAGATGAGGAGAAACTTCTTCACTCAGAGGGTGGTAGGTCTGTGGAATTTGCTGCCCCAGGAAGCTGTGGAAGCTACATCATTAAATAAATTTAAAACAGAAATAGACAGTTTCCCAGAGGTAAAGGGAATTAGGGGTTACGGGGAGTGGGCAGGAAATTGGACATGAATTTAGATTTGAGGTTAGGATCAGATCAGCCATGATCTTATTGAATGGCGGAGCAGGCTCGAGGGGCCGATTGGCCTACTTCTGCTCCTATTTCTTATGTTCTTATGTGCCGCACCAGGAAGCATCAACCAGGGAAAAGTGCGTCTCGAGGAATCCACGTCATTTAAGGGACTTGTTTCCTCGTAGGGGCGACTGTAAGAATTCTGAGAATTCACCTTTTCCCTGAGTATGGAAAACTTTGGCCATTGACTAAAATCCCAAGATGGAAGGATAGGTGAGAGGCCACCCGACGAATCAACAACACACACAGTGGAATGTGGGAGAATTACTGCTTCAGACATGGCTCTGTTTTAATGCACAACCGACAGCAGGTGGTCAACACTCAGCACTAATTCGAAAGGCAGTAGGCCATTGAAAGAGGCAACTGCTCCAGACATGGTGGGGCCATGTCTTTGTTTTAAAGCAAAACCGATCAACACCTAGGACGTTGGATACAAAAGGAAGCCTCGTGTGGCAAGCTCTACAAATCGGAATTAACAATGTCAAATCGAGAAAAACAATTGCAACATGATGAGAAACCATCAAAAGGCATCAAAGATTCTGAAGGACTTTGTAAGAACTGTTCAAACAGACATGAAGTGCCTTTTTTTTAAGTGATAAAGACCATTGTAAGAGAGGAACATAGAAGTGGAAACTCGAAACCTCTCTCGCTTTCTCTTGCTGGCTCCTGTGTTCTGCTTCTCTTGTTCTGCCTGTCTCTGGAAGGAGAGCAGCTTCCAGCGAAACCAACGAACCCCACGTGAGAGAACCGGTCAGCAGACCTGCAAACGCAAAGGATTGTTCAACAGCTCGGGAGGCGACAGTTCAACAAGGCGAGGGGGCAACAGAGAGAAGGTCAGCAGCTCTAGAAGCAGGCCAACACACAAGAAGAAACCAGAGCAACAGCCCCAGTGACCATCAGACACCTCGCGGCAACAAGGGCCTTACGAAACAACCAACTGAATATTAGAATCATAGAAGTTTACAACATGGAAACAGGCCCTTCGGCCCAACATGTCCATGTCGCCCAGTTTATACCACTAAGCTAGTCCCAATTGCCTGCACTTGGCCCATATCCCTCTATACCCATCTTACCCATGTAACTGTCCAAATGCTTTTTAAAAGACAAAATTGTACCCGCCTCTACTACTGCCTCTGGCAGCTCGTTCCAGACACTCACCACCCTTTGAGTGAAAAAATTGCCCCTCTGGACCCTTTTGTATCTCTCCCCTCTCACCTTAAATCTATGCCCCCTCGTTATAGACTCCCCTACCTTTGGGAAAAGATTTTGACTATCTACCTTATCTATGCCCCTCATTATTTTATAGACTTCTATAAGATCACCCCTTAACCTCCTACTCTCCAGGGAAAAAAGTCTCCGTCTATCCAACCTCTCCCTATAAGTCAAACCATCAAGTCCCGGTAGCGTCCTAGTAAATCTTTTCTGCACTCTTTCTAGTTTAATAATATCCTTTCTATAATAGGGTGACCAGAACTGTACACAGTATTCCAAGTGTGGCCTTACTAATGTCTTGTACAACTTCAACAAGACATCCCAACTCCTGTATTCAATGTTCTGACCAATGAAACCAAGCATGCTGAATGCCTTCTTCACCACCCTATCCACCTGTGACTCCACTTTCAAGGAGCTATGAACCTGTACTCCTAGATCTCTTTGTTCTATAACTCTCCCCAATGCCCTACCATTAACGGAGTAGGTCCTGGTCCGATTCGATCTACCAAAATGCATCACCTCACATTTATCTAAATTAAACTCCATCTGCCATTCATCGGCCCACTGGCTCAATTTATCAAGATCCCGTTGCAATCCTAGATAACCTTCTTCACTGTCCACAATGCCACCAATCTTGGTGTCATCTGCAAACTTACTAACCATGCCTCCTAAATTCTCATCCAAATCATTAATATAAATAACAAATAACAGCGGACCCAGCACCGATCCCTGAGGCACACCGCTGGTCACAGGTCTCCAGTTTGAAAAACAACCCTCTACAACCACCCTCTGTCTTCTGTCGTCAATCCAATTTTGTATCCAATTGGCTACCTCACCTTGGATCCCGTGAGATTTAACCTTATGTAACAACCTACCATGCGGTACCTTGTCAAAGGCTTTGCTAAAGTCCATGTAGACCACGTCTACTGCACAGCCCTCATCTATCTTCTTGGTTACCCCTTCAAAAAACTCAATCAAATTCGTGAGACATGATTTTCCTCTCACAAAACCATGCTGACTGTTCCTAATCAGTCCCTGCCTCTCCAAATGCCTGTAGATCCTGTCTCTCAGAATACCCTTACAACTTACCCACTACAGATGTCAGGCTCACCGGTCTGTAGTTCCCACCAACATTTACCACCAACCAACTGGGTAATATTGGCCACCGCGACCAAAGAAAACCAACTCAGGAGAAAACCGAAGATCCGTAAAGTTTCCACTCTACAATCTATTCCTGACTTACCTCTGGGTGAATTACTGTCAAAGATTCGTTTGGTGAGCATTATCTCTGGTCCTTTAGAGTCCAACTTAGCTAGTACAGTGGGATTGGGAGGGGTGAGGTATCTTTCTACTGAAATTTCCCTTGTGTTGTATTTTCTCTCTTGAATGAAGATCGAAGTTTCTTGCACCAAAACCAGTTGTCTGCTGCACTTTGTCACAACCCCCAAATAAGTCCAAGGTCTGGAACCCAGGGAGTGGGAGCGATTCGAACCGCTCAGAAGTCAGAGGTGAAGCTGACACACACCACCACCCCCTACAGACTGGCCTTTGGTCTGGGATTCATAGAAACATAGAAAGTCGGAGCCAGAGTAGGCCATTCTGCCTTTCGAGCCTGTTCTGCCATTCAATATGATCATGGCTGATCCTCTATCTCAATACCATATTCCCGCTCTCTCCCCATACCCCTTGATGCCTTTTGTGTCTAGAAATCTATCTCGCTCCTTCTTAAATATATTCAGTGACTTGGTCTCCACAGCCTAGAGAATTCCACAGGTTCACCACCCTCTGAGTGAAGAAATTTCTCCTCATCTCAGTCCTAAATGTCCTACCCCGTATCCTGAGACTGTGACCCCTCGTTCTGGACCCCCCAGCCAGGGGAAACATCCTCCCTGCATCCAGTCTGTCTAGCCCTGTCAGAATTTTATACGTTTCAATGAGATCCCCTCTCATTCTTCTAAACTCGAGTGAATACAGGCCGAGTCGACCCAATCTCTCCTCATACGACAGTCCTGCCATCCCAGGAATCAGTCTGGTCAGTCTGATTTGTTGGGTCGACTGGTGTTTGGTCTGGGATTCGATGGGTCGACTGGCCTTTGGTCTGGGATTCGATGGGCAGACTGGTGTTTGGTCTGGGATTCGACGGGTCGACTGGTGTTTGGTCTGGGATTGGTTGGGTAGACTGGTGTTTGGTCTGGGATTCGACGGGTAGACTGGCCTTTGGTCTGGGATTCGACGGGTAGACTGGCCTTTGGTCTGGGATTCGACGGGTAGACTGGCCTTTGGTCTGGGATTCGACGGGTAGACTGGTGTTTGGTCTGGGATTCGACGGGTAGACTGGCCTTTGGTCTGGGATTCGACGGGTAGACTGGCCTTTGGTCTGGGATTCGACGGGTAGACTGGCCTTTGGTCTGGGATTCGACGGGTAGACTGGTGTTTTGTCTGGGATTCGACGGGTAGACTGGCCTTTGGTCTGGGATTCGACGGGTAGACTGGCCTTTGGTCTGGGATTCGACGGGTAGACTGGCCTTTGGTCTGGGATTCGACGGGTAGACTGGCCTTTGGTCTGGGATTCGACGGGTAGACTGGTGTTTGGTCTGGGATTCGACGGGTAGACTGGCCTTTGGTCTGGGATTCGACGGGTAGACTGGCCTTTGGTCTGGGATTCGACGGGTAGACTGGCCTTTGGTCTGGGATTCGACGGGTAGACTGGTGTTTGGTCTGGGATTCGACGGGTAGACTGGCCTTTGGTCTGGGATTCGACGGGTAGACTGGCCTTTGGTCTGGGATTCGACGGGTAGACTGGCCTTTGGTCTGGGATTCGACGGGTAGACTGGTGTTTTGTCTGGGATTCGACGGGTAGACTGGCCTTTGGTCTGGGATTCGACGGGTAGACTGGCCTTTGGTCTGGGATTCGACGGGTAGACTGGCCTTTGGTCTGGGATTCGACGGGTAGACTGGTGTTTTGTCTGGGATTCGACGGGTAGACTGGTGTTTGGTCTGGGATTCGACGGGTAGACTGGCCTTTGGTCTGGGATTCGACGGGTAGACTGGTGTTTTGTCTGGGATTCGACGGGTAGACTGGCCTTTGGTCTGGGATTCGACGGGTAGACTGGCCTTTGGTCTGGGATTCGACGGGTAGACTGGCCTTTGGTCTGGGATTCGACGGGTAGACTGGTGTTTGGTCTGGGATTCGACGGGTAGACTGGCCTTTGGTCTGGGATTCGACGGGTAGACTGGCCTTTGGTCTGGGATTCGACGGGTAGACTGGCCTTTGGTCTGGGATTCGACGGGTAGACTGGCCTTTGGTCTGGGATTCGACGGGTAGACTGGTGTTTTGTCTGGGATTCGACGGGTAGACTGGCCTTTGGTCTGGGATTCGACGGGTAGACTGGCCTTTGGTCTGGGATTCGACGGGTAGACTGGCCTTTGGTCTGGGATTCGACGGGTAGACTGGTGTTTTGTCTGGGATTCGACGGGTAGACTGGTGTTTGGTCTGGGATTCGACGGGTAGACTGGCCTTTGGTCTGGGATTCGACGGGTAGACTGGTGTTTTGTCTGGGATTCGACGGGTAGACTGGCCTTTGGTCTGGGATTCGATGGGCAGACTGGTGTTTGGTCTGGGATTCGACAGGTCGACTGGTGTTTGGTCTGGGATTTGTTGGGTAGACTGGCCTTTGGTCTGGGATTTGTTGGGTAGACTGGCCTTTGGTCTGGGATTTGTTGGGTAGACTGGTGTTTGGTCTGGGATTCGACGGGTAGACTGGTGTTTGGTCTGGGATTTGTTGGGTAGACTGGCCTTTGGTCTGGGATTTGTTGGGTAGACTGGCCTTTGGTCTGGGATTTGTTGGGTCGACTGGCCTTTGGTCTGAGATTTGTTGGGTAGACTGGCCTTTGGTCTGGGATTTGTTGGGTGGACTGGCCTTTGGTCTGGGATTTGTTGGGTGGACTGGCCTTTGGTCTGGGATTTGTTGGGTGGACTGGCCTTTGGTCTGGGATTTGTTGGGTGGACTGGCCTTTGGTCTGGGATTTGTTGGGTGGACTGGCCTTTGGTCTGGGATTTGTTGGGTGGACTGGCCTTTGGTCTGGGATTCGTTGGGTGGACTGGCCTTTGGTCTGGGAGTTTTGTGGACTCAGGAGGTGGATCCACGCCTGGGTTCGAAGTCTTATCATTGCATTATTTTGGGGGTGTCCATGTTGCCCCAGGATCTCTGACCCTTTGCCCCATTGCTGTGAGTTTTATTAAATGTGGAGCAAAGCTCATTCCCGCAGACCCACAAACCCCAGAAGTGATTTTAAACATCGTGTACTTTGCGTTGCGTTATATTCTTTGTCTCTTTCTGTTGGTTCTTGTTAGTTTTAACTTGAGTGCAGCACTGTTACCATTCCTGACACTTCCCCCATGTCAACAGCTCCTCCCTGCCGCTGGGAATTAAAATAATTCATTCTCGGGATGTGGGCATCGCTGGCAAGGCCGGCATTTATTTCCCATCCCTAATTACACTGAGAAGGTGATGGTGAGCTGCCTTCTTAAACCGCTGATAGTGGATTTGATGTAACTAAGTGGCCACTTCAGAGGGCAGTTAACGTAGAAACATAGAAAATAGGAGCAAGAGTAGGCCATTCGGCCCTTCGGGCCTGCTCCGCCATTCAAAATGATCATGGCTGATCGTCGAACTCAGTAACCTATTCCCGCTTTTTCCCCATATCCCTTGATCCCTTTAGTATCTCCTTCTTGAATACATCTAATGACTTGGCCTCCACTGCCTTCTGTGGTAGAGAATTCCACAGGTTCACCACCCTCTGAGTGAAGAAATTTCTCCTCATCGGTTCTAAATGGCAAAACCCCGTATCCTGAGACTGTGACCCCTGGTTCTGGACTCCCCAGCCGTCGGGAACATCCTCCCTGCATCCAGTCTGTCTAATCCTGTTAGAATTTTATATGTTTTGATGAGATCACCTCTCATTCTTCTAAACTCGAGTGAATATAGGCTTAGTCGACCCAATCTCTCCTCATATGTCAGTCCTGCCATCCCAGGAATCAGTCTGGTAAACCTTCGTTGCACTCCCTCCATGGCAAGGACATCCTTCCTCAGATAAGGAGACCAAAACTGCACACAATACTCCTGATGTGGTCTCACCAAGGCCCCGTATAACTGCAGTAAGACATCCCTGCTCCTGTACTCAAATCCTCTTGTAATGAAGGCCAACATACCATTTGCCTTCCCAACTGCTTGCTGCACCTGAATGCTCACTTTCAGCGACTGGTGTACAAGGACACCCAGGTCTCGTTGCACCTCCCCTTTTCCCAATCTATCACCATTCAGATAATAATCTGCCTTTCTGTTTTTTACAACCAAAGTGGATAACCTCACATTTATCTACGTTATACTGCATCTGCCATGTTCTTGCCCACTCACCTAACTTGTCTAAATCACATTGGAGCCTCTTTGCATCCTCCTCACAGCTCACATTCCACCCCAGCTTTGTGACATCTGCAAACTTGGAAATGTTACATTTAGTTCCCTCATCCAAATCATTGATATCTATTGTGAATAGCCCAGGCCCAAGCACTGATCCCTGCGGTACCCCACTAGTCACTGCCTGCCACCTGGAAAAAGACCCGTTTATTCCTACTCTCTGTTTCCTGTCTGTCAACCAATTCACAATCCATGCCAGTATATTCCCCCCAATCCCATGTGCTTTAATTTTGCACACTCACCTCTTGTGTGGGACCTTATCAAAAGCCTTCTGAAAATCCAAGTACACCACATCCACTGGTTCTCCCCTATCTATTCTACGAGTTACATCCTCAAAAAAAAAACTCCAGTAGATTTGTTAAGCATGATTTCCCTTTCATAAACTCATGCTGACTTTGTCCAATCCCGTTAATGCCCTCCAAGTGTTCTGTTATCACATCTTTTATAATAGACTCGAGCATTTTCCCCACTACTGATGTTAGGCTAACTGGTCTGTAATTCCCTGTTTTTTCTCTCCCTCCTTTTTTAAATAGTGGGGTTACATTTATTTGCCACCCTCCAATCTGTAGGACCTGTTCCAGACTCTCTAGAATTTTGGACGATGATCACCAATGCATCCACTATTTCCAGGGCCACTTCCTTTAGTACTCTGGGATGTAGATTATCAGGCCCTGGGGATTTGTCAGCCTTTAGCCCCATTAATTTCCCTAGCACTATTTTTTTTTACTAATACTGGTTTCCTTGGTTCCCGAACATTTCTGGCAGGTTATTTGTATCCTCCTTTGTGACGACAGAACCAAAGTATGTGCTTAATTGTTCTGCCATTTCTTTGTTCCCCATTATAATTTCCCCCATTTCTGACTGTAAGGGACCTACATTTGTCTTCACTAATCTTTTTCTCTTGACATATTTATAGAAGCTTTTACAGTCAGTTTTTATGTTCCCTGCTAGTTTACTCTCATACTCTATTTTTCCCCTCTTAATCTATCTCTTTGTCCTCCTTTGCTGAATTCTGAACTGCTCCCAATCCTCAGGCTTGCTGCTTTTTCTGGCAATTTTATATGTCTCCTCTTTGGATCTAATACTATCCCTAATTTCTTTTGTAAGCCACGGTTGAGCCACCTTTCCTGTTTTATTTTTGCGCCAGACAGGAATGAATAATTGTTGTAATTCCTGCACACGTTCTTTAAATATTAGCCATTGCCTATCCACCATCATCCCTTTTAGTAAAGTTCCCCAATCTATCATAGCCAACTCACACCTCAGACGTTCGTAATTTCCTTTATTTAGATTCAGGACCCTAGTTTCGGATTCAACTACTTCACTCTCCATTTTAATGAGGAATTCTATCATGTTATGGTCACTCTTCCCTAAGGGACCCCGCACAACAAGATTGTTAATTAATCCTTTCTCATTGCACAATACCCAGTCTAGAATCGCCTGTTCTCTAGTTGGTTCCTCAACATATTGGTCCAGAAAACCATCACGTACACACTCCAGGAATTCCTCCCCCACAGTATTATTGCTCAGTCAAACACATGAGCCCTTCCATCTCAACACGCTAAACGGACAATGGCCAGTTTCAAAACTTCCACCAACAGGAAGTGCAGGTGCAGATTTCTGACCCAGCCCAGGAAACCCTGCTCTCCGAGGCCTCGACATTTCCAGTGTAGGAGGACAATCACATTGGGAGGACACGAGCACCATGAAAATAAGGGGAGAACGGATCACAGGGGGAGGTCCCCACAATACACCTACAGCACCAGTCACCCCATATCACCAGTGTCACAGAGCGCGGGGTCTCCAGGGTCACAGAGCGCGATGTCTGACCCTGCGGGGTCGCCAGGGTCACAGAGCGCGATGTCTGACCCTGCGGGGTCGCCAGGGATTGTGTTTAAATGTTTGTTCTTGCGATGTGCATGAACACATTTATTGCAGGTCCCCAGTCGGGAGACCTTCTCTAATCATTGATTTTACAAGGTCCTTTCATACAGTGCTTTAACTTCAAAAATATCCCAAGGCACTTCACCGAGGCAGAAAGAAGACTGGATGTCAAACCAGAGGAAGAGAAGCTATTGGTGAAAGAGGTGGGTTTTAAGGAGGGAATTCCAGAGTGTGAGCCCAGAGCCGGGGGCTGAAGGAATGGAGCTCGGTGGGGAGGAGAGAACCTGTCAGACCAATGGAGAGATTAGGGAGGTTGGAGGGCTCGAGGAGGGAGGGACAAGGCAACGGATTGAGTTAGACGTGAGTGTAGAATGTTAAATTGGTGGCGTTCGGGGACCGAGAACCAATGTGGGTCATCGAGGGCAGGTGAATGGGACTTAGCACTCCCCTCAATCTCACTCATTCCTCCCTCCCCCTGTCCCTCAATCTCAGTCACTCCCATCTCCTCCTCTCCCCTCAATCTCAGTCGTTTCCCCTCTCCCCCTCTCCTCCTCTCCCCTCAATCTCAGTCACTCCCATCTCCCCCTCCCCTCAATCATTTCCCGTCTCCCTCTCTCTCCTCAATCGCTTCCCCTCTCCCCTCAATCTCAGTCATTCCCCTCTCTGCCTCTCCCCTCAATGTCAGTCATTTCCCCTTTCCCCCTCTCCCCTAAATCTCAGTAATTCCTCTCTCCCCTCAATCTCAGTCATTTCCCCTCTTCCCTCAAATTCACTCATTTCCTCTCTCCCCCTCTCCCCTCAATGTCGGTCGTTCCCCCTCTCCCCTCAATGTCGGTCGTTCCCCCTCTTCCCCTCAATGTCGGTCGTTCCCCCTCTTCCCCTCAATGTCGGTCGTTCCCCCTCTTCCCCTCAATGTCGGTCGTTCCCCCTCTTCCCCTCAATGTCGGTCGTTCCCCCTCTTCCCCTCAATGTCGGTCGTTCCCCCTCTTCCCCTCAATGTCGGTCGTTCCCCCTCTTCCCCTCAATGTCGGTCGTTCCCCCTCTTCCCCTCAATGTCGGTCGTTCCCCCTCTTCCCCTCAATGTCGGTCGTTCCCCCTCTCCATAAAACGACCATAAGACAATAAGAGATAGGAGCAGGAATAGGCCATTCAGCCCCTTGAGCCTGCTCTGCCATTTAATGAGATCATGGCTGATCTGATTTTTACCTCAACTCCACTTTCCCGCCCTTTCCCCATATCCTTTGACTCCCTTGCTGATCAAAAATTTGTCTAACTCAGCCTTGAATGTATTCAATGACTCAGCCTCCACAGCTTTTTGGGGTAAAGAATTCCAAAGATTCACGACCCTCTGAGAGAAGAAATTCCTCCTCATTTCTGTCTTAAACAGGCGACCCCTTATTCTGAGACTATGTCCCCTAGTTTTAGATTCCCCCATGAGGGGTAACATCCTCTCAGCATCTACCCTATCGAGTCCCCTCAGAATCTTGTATGTTTCAATAAGATCTCCTCTCATTCTTCTAAACTCCAATGAGTATGGACCCAACCTGTTCAATCTTTCCTCATAAGACAACCCTTCCGTACCCGGAATCAACCTAGTGAACCTTCTCTGAACTGCCCCCAGTGCAAGTATGTCCTTCCTTAAATAAGGGCACCAGAACTGTACGCAGTACTCCAGGTGTGGTCTCACCAGCACCCTGTACAGTTGTAGCATGACTTCCCTGCTTTTATACTCCATCCCCCTAGAAATAAAGGCCAATATTCTGTTTGCCTTCCGGATTACCTGCTGACATTTTGTGTTTCATGTACGAGGACACCCAGATCCCTCTGTACCGCAGCATTTTGTAGTATTTCTCCATTTAAATAATATTTTGCTTTTTTATTTTTCCTCCCAAAGTGGATGACTTCACATTTTCCCACATTATATTCCATCTGCCAAATTTTTGCCCATTCACTTAACCTGTCAATATCCCTTTGCAGACACTTTGTGTCCTCATCGCAACTTGCTTTTCCACCTATCTTTGTATCATCAGCAAATTTGGCCACAAGACACTCTGTTCCTTCATCCAAGTCATTGATATATATTGTAAATAGTTGAGGCCCCAGCACTGAGCCCTGCGGCACCCCACTAGTTACAGATTGACATTTTGAAAATGACCCTTTTATCCCGACTCTTTGTTTACTGTTACTTAGCCAATCCTCCATCCATGCCAGTATATTACCCCCAACACCATGAGCTCTTGTGCAGTAATCTTTTATGTGGCACCTTATCGAATGCCTTTTGGAAATCCAAATATACTGCATCCATTGGTTCCCCTTTATCCACCCCGCCCGTTACTTCCTCAAAGAACTCTAATAAATTTGTCAGACATGATTTCCCCTTCATAAAACCATGTTGACTCTCCTGGATTGTATTACAAGTCTCCAAATGTCCTGCTACTACTTCCTTAATAATGGATTCTAGCATTTTCCCAATGACAGATGTTAGGCTAACTGGTCTATAGTTACCTGCTTTCTGTCTCACTCCCTTCTTGAATCGGGGTGTTACGTTTGCGGTTTTCCAATCCGCTGGGACCTTTCCAGAATCTAGTGAATTCTGGAAGATTACAACCAATGCATCCACTATCTCTGTAGCCACTTCCTTTAAGGCCCTCAGATGCAAGTCATCAGGTCCAGGGGACTTGTCAGCCTTTAGACCCATTCGTTTACTTTGTACTTTTTCTCTAGTGATAGTGATTGTTTTTAGTTCCTCCCTCCCCTTTGCCCCTTGATTTTCTACTATTATTGGTATATTATTAGTGTCTTCTACTGTGAAGACAGATACAAAATATCTGTTCAATTCCTCTGCCATTTCCTTGTTTTCCATTATTATTTTCCCAGTCTCATCCTCTAAGGGACCAATGTTTACTTTAGTTACCCTCTTTCTTTTTATGTACTTGTAGAAGCTTTTACTGTCAGTTTTTATATTTCTTGCTAGTTTACTCTCATAATTTATTTTCTCCCTCTTTATTATTCTTTTAGTCATCTTTTGCTGGTTTATAAAGTTTTCCCAATCTTCAGGCTTACCAGTAATCTTTGCCATGTTGTATGCTTTTTCTTTTAACCTGATACCATCCTTGACTTCCTTGGTTAGCCATGGTTGGTTCACCCTTTTTGTGGTGTCTTTCCTCCTCACAGGGATATATTTTTGTTGCGAGTCATAAAATATCTTTTTAAATGTTTGCCACTGCTTATCCACCATCATACCATCTAATCTGTTTACCCAGTCCACTTTAGTCAATTCCGCCCTCATTCCTTTATAATTGCCCTTATTTAAGTTTAATACAGTAGTTTCAGACCCAAGATCCTTGCTCTCAAACTGGATGTGAAATTCTATCATGTTATGATCACTGCTTCCCAAGGGATCCTTTACTTTGAGATCATTAATTAATCCTGTTTCGTTACCCATTACCAGATCCAAAATGGCCTGTTCCCTGGTTGGTTCCCTGACATATTGGTCTAAGAAACAGTCCCGAATACACTCGATGAACTCCTCCTCAGGGCTATTTTTGCCAATTTGATTTGTCCAATCGATGTGAAAGTTAAAATATTTTGCCCGACAGTGTAGCTACTGTTAGGGGGCCTATGTACTACTCCCACCAGTGATTTCTTTCCCTTGCTATTTCTTACCTCCACCCAAATTGATTCGACATCTTGATTTTCTGAGCCAAGATCATTTCTCACTATACCACCAATTTCATCCTTTATTAACAGAGCTACCCCACCAC
Source organism: Heptranchias perlo (assembly GCF_035084215.1). Taxonomy (NCBI): domain Eukaryota; kingdom Metazoa; phylum Chordata; class Chondrichthyes; order Hexanchiformes; family Hexanchidae; genus Heptranchias; species Heptranchias perlo. The sequence continues at coordinate 1,245,012 of NC_090325.1, read as the reverse complement.
CTTTACCTTTTTTCCTATCCTTCCGAAATGTTAAATAACCCTGAATATTTAGCTCCCAACCTTGGTCACCTTGTAACCACGTCTCTGTAATGGCCACAAGATCATACCCATTTGTTTCTATTTGTGCCGTCAATTCATCCATCTTATTACGAATGCTGCGCGCATTCAGATAAAGAACCTTTAATTTTGTCTTTTTACCATTCTTTCCTACCCTGGCCCCATTTGCTAGTGCACTGTTATGTTTGTACGCTCTGTCCCTTCCTGACACAGTCTGTCTATCAGTACCCACTTTGTGTCAGTATTTACAGTAGAAAAAGAGGATAGCATGCCGGAAATCCCAAGAAAACTAATATTGAATCGAGGACAGGGACTCGATAAAATTAACGGAAGTAAAGCAACAGTAATGAAGAAAATAATAGCACTGAACAGTGAAAAATCCCCAGGACCGGATGGTTTCCATCCCAGGGTTTTAAAGGAAGTAGGTGAGCACATTGCTGATGCCCTAACTATAATCTTTCAAAGTTCTCTAGATTCAGGAACTGTCACTCTAGATTGGAAAATTGCACATGTGTGCCAGGCAATGACCATCTCCAACAAGAGAGAGTCCAACCACCTCCCCTTGACATTCAACGGCATTACCATCGCCGATTCCCCCACCATCAACATCCTGGGGTCACCATTGACCAGAAACTTAACTGGACCAGCCATAATAGGGTAATAATAGTGGGGGATTTCAACTTCCCCAATATTAACTGGGATACTCAGAGTGTAAAAGGCTTAGAGGGTACAAAATTCTTAACGTGCAACCAGGAGAGCTTTTTGAGCCAGCATGTGGAAAGTTCTACAAGAGAGGGGGCGGTACTGGACCTAATTCTAGGGAATGTGGCCGGCCAAGTGGAAGAAGTGCTAGTCGGTGAGCACTTTGGTGAGAGTGACCATAATTCGGTGAGATTTAAGGTGGTCATGGAAAAGGACAGGGAGGGGCCGGAAATAAAGGTTCTAAATTGGGGGAAGGCCGATTTTAATAGGATAAGGCAGGATCTGGCCAAAATGGACTGGGATCAGCTGCTTGTAGGAAAATCCGCATCGGAGCAATGGGAGTCTTTCAGAAGGGAGATTGAGACCATACAATGGCAACATGTTCCCGTAAAGGTCAAGGGTGGTTCCAAGAACTCCAGGGAACCTTGGATGTCAGGGGATATACGAGAATGGATTAGGAAAAAAAGGAGGGCTTTTGGCAGATACAAAAGGCTAAAGACGGAGGAAGCCCGAGAGGAGTACAAAAAGTGCAGGGGGATACTTAAAAAAGAAATTAGGAGATCAAGGAGGGGCCATGAAATAACATTGGCGAGCAAAATAAAGGAAAATCCTAAGATGTTTTATAAGTATATTAAGGGTAAGAGGATGACTAGGGAAAAAATAGGGCCCATTAGGGACAAAAATGGCAATCTGTGTGTGGAGCCGGCAGATGGAGGAGGGGTTCTAAATGAATTTTTTGCATCTGTTTTCACTATGGAGAAGGACGATGTAGACATAGAAATACGGCAGGGGGACTGTGATATACTCGAACATATTAACATCGAGCGGGAGGAGGTATTGGCGGTTTTAGCAGGCCTAAAAATGGATAAATCCCCAGGCCCGGACGAAATGTATCCCAGGCTACTGTGTAAGGCAAAGGAGGAGATTGCGGAGGCTCTGACACATATATTCAGAACCTCTCTGGCCACAGGGGATGTGCCAGAGGACTGGAGAACCGCTAATGTAGTACCATTATTCAAGAAGGGGAGTAGGGAAAAACCGGGGAACTACAGGCCAGTGAGCCTAACATCAGTGGTAGGAAAATTATTGGAAAAAATTCTGAAGGACAAAATTAGTCTCCACTTGGAGAAGCAAGGATTAATCAGGGATAGTCAACATGGCTTTGTCAAGGGAAGATCATGTCTGACTAATTTGATTTAATTTTTTGAGGGGGTGACTTGGCGTGTGGATGAGGGTAACGCAGTGGATGTGGTATACATGGATTTCAGTAAGGCCTTCGATAAAGTCCCCCACAGGAGACTGGTCAAGAAGGTACGAGCCCATGGAATCCAGGGTGCCTTGGCACTTTGGATACAAAACTGGCTTAGTGGCAGAAGGCAGAGGGTGATGGTTGAAGGTTGTTTTTGTGACTGGAAGCCTGTGGCCAGTGGGGTACCACAGGGATCGGTGCTGGGTCCCTTGCTGTTTGTGGTCTACATTAACGACTTGGATATGAATGTAAAAGGTATGATCAGTAAGTTCGCTGATGATACAAAAATTGGTAGGGTGGTAAATAGCGAGGAGGATAGCCTCAGTCTGCAGGACGATATAGATGGGATGGTCAGATGGGCGGAACAGTGGCAAATGGAATTTAACCCGGAAAAGTGCGAGGTGATGCACTTTGGAGGGACTAACAAGGCAAGGGAATACACAATGAATGGGAGGACCCTAGGCAAGACAGAGGGTCAGAGGGATCTTGGTGTGCAAGTTCACAGATCCCTGAAGGCGGCGGAACAGGTAGATAAGGTGGTAAAGAAGGCATATGGGATACTTGCCTTTATTAGCCAAGGCATAGAATATAAGAGCAAGGAGGTTATGATGGAGCTGTATAAAACACTGGTTAGGCCACAGCTGGAGTACTGTGTGCAGTTCTGGTCGCCACACTACAGGAAGGATGTGATCACTTTGGAGAGGGTGCAGAGGAGATTCACCAAGATGTTACCAGGGCTGGAGCGCTTCAGCTATGAAGAGAGACTGGGCAGATTGGGTTTGTTTTCCTTGGAGCAGAGGAGGCTGAGGGGGGACATGATTGAGGTGTACAAAATTATGAGGGGCACAGATAGGATGGATACTAAGGAGCTTTTTCCCTTCGTTGAGGGTTCTATAACAAGGGGACATAGATTCAAGGTAAAAGGCGGGAGGTTTAGAGGGGATTTGAGAAAGAACTTTTTCACCCAGAGGGTGGTTGGAGTCTGGAACTCACTGCCTGAAAGGGTTGTGGAGGCAGGAACCCTCACAACATTCAAGAAGCATTTGGATGAGCACTTCAAATACCATAGCATACAAGGCTACGGACCAAATGCTGGAATATGGGATTAGAGTAGACAGGGCTGATGGCCGGCGCGGACACGATGGGCCGAAGGGCCTCTATCCGTGCTGTATGACTATGACTCTATGACTATGATTCTATATAAATACTGTAGCTACGAGAGCAGGTCAGAGGCTGGGTATTCTGCGGCGAGTGACTCACCTCCTGACTCCCCAAAGCCTTTCCACCATCTACAAGGCACAAGTCAGGAGTGTGATGGAATACTCTCCACTTGCTTGGATGAGTGCAGCTCCAACAACACTAAAGAAGCTCGACACCATCCAAGATAAAGCAGCCCGCTTGATTGGCACCCCATCCACCACCCTAAACATTCACTCCCTTCACCACCGGCGCACAGTGGCTGCAGTGTGTACCATCCACAGGATGCACTGCAGCAACTCGCCAAGGCTTCTTCAACAGCACCTCCCAAACCCGCGCCCTGTACCACCTAGAAGGACAAGAGCAGCAGACACATGGGAACAACACCACCTGCACGTTCCCCTCCAAGTCACACACCATCCCGACTTGGAAATATATCGCCGTTCCTTCATCGTTGCTGGGTCAAAATCCTGGAACTCCCTTCCTAACAGCATTGTGGGAGAACCGTCACCACACGGACTGCAGGGGTTCAAGAAGGCGGCTCACCACCACCTTCTCAAGGGCAATTAGGGATGGGCAATAAATGCCGGCCTCGCCAGCGACGCCCACATCCCATGAACGAATAAAAAAAAAATCCGCCCCTGAAAAACTCCCCCCGTGTTCCCGGTGTAACCTTTACTCTCTCTAATCACGGTTGTTTTCCCAGTTTGCTCCTCAGGTCCCAGGGTCACAGACATCAGAGTATCTGGTGTAGAACTGGTTTAACCGCCTGCTCAGGACTCACTCCCACACTCTACCAGGGTCATCCTGGAGAACATCATAACACCCGTCTCCTTAAACCCCCCTCTCCACGACCCTTCCACCCTTCTCCCCGGCCTCCCCGGCCTCTCCGACCTCTCCCCTCCGACCTCTCCCCTCCGACCTCTCTCCTGCCACCTCTCTCCTGCCGCATCACCTCCAACAGCATGGAATTCTTTGTCACCAAGATTGAGACCATCCATTCAGCTGCCTCTTCCCTCACTTTCCCTAGCCCACCAAGCCAAACTTCCCCTCAGGTTCCCCCCTGCCCTCGCCCTGAACTCACATCTTTCTCTACTTTCTCTCCTATCTCCCCTCATGCCCTCTCCGAGCTCATCTTGACCACGAGACCCACCTCCTGCTCCCTCGACCCTATTCCCATTAAACTGCTGACCATCCAACTTCCATTACTGGCCCCCCATTAGCTGATATTGTTAATGGTTCCCGCTCCTCAGGTACTGTCCCCTCCCCTTCAAATCTGCCGTCATCACCCCCCTCCTCAAAAAACCCACCCTTGACCCCTCCGTCCTTGCAAACTACCGCCCCATCTCCAACCTCGCTTTCCTCTCCAAAGTCCTTGAACGTGTTGTCGTCTCCCAAATCCGTGCCCATTTTTCCCGCACCTCCATGTTTGAATCCCTTCAATCAGGTTCCACCCTACCACAGTACTTTATCAAAGTCACAAATTGCATCCAATGTGACTGTGACCGTGGTAAACTCTCCCTTCTCATCCTTCTCGACCTGTCTCCAGTCTTTGACACGGTTGACCACACCATCCTCCTCCAACGCCTCTCCTCCATCGTCCAGCTGGGTGGGACTGCACTCGCCTGTTTCCATTCTCATCTATCCAGTTGTAGCCAGAGAATCTCCTCCAATGGCTTCTCTTCCCGCTCCTGCACCATTCTCTGGAGACCCCCAAGGATCTACCCTTGGCCCCCTCCTGTTTCTCATCTACATGCTGCCCCTCAGTGACATCGTCCAAAAAACATAATGTCAGATTCCACATGTACGCTGACAACAGCCAGCTCTACCTCATCATTCTCCTCGACCCCTACACTGTCTCGGATCTGTCACATTGCTTGTCTGACATTCAGTACTGGATGAGCAAAAATTTCCTCCAACTAAATATTGGGAAGGCCGAAGCCATTGTCTTTGGTCCCCGCTACAAACTCCTTTCCCTCGTCACCGACTCCATCCCTCTCCCTGGACACAGTCTGAGACTGAACCAGACCGTTCGCAACCGTGGCATCCTATTGACCCTGAGATAAGCTTCTGACCACATATCCGCTCCATCATCAAGACCACCTACTTCCACCTCCGTAACATCGCCCGTCTCTGCGTCCCCCTGCCTCAGCTCATCTGCTGCTGAAACCCTCATCCATGCCTTTATTACCTCCAAACTGGACTGTTCCAATGCTCTCCTGGCCGGCCTCCCATCTCCCACCCTCCATAAACTTGAGCTCATCAAAACTCTGCTGCCCTTATCCTAACTCGCACCAATCACCCCTGTGCTCGCTGACCTGCACCGGCTCCCGATCCGGGAATGCCTCGATTTTAAAATTCTCATCCTTGTTTTCAAATTGAGTGACATTCACAAGTTGAGTAGAATGGGCCTATACTCTCTGGAGTTTAGAAGAATCAGAGGTGATTAATTGAAACATATAAGATTAAGAGGGGGCTTGCAGGGTAAATGCTGAGAGATTGTTTCCCATGGCTTGAGAGTCTAGAACTAGGGGGCATCGTCTCAGGATAAGGGATCGGCCATTTAAGACTGAGATGAGGAGGAATTTCTTTACTCAGAGGGTTGGGAATCTTTGGAATTCTCTACCCCAGGAGGCTGTGGTTGTTGAATATGTTCAAGGCTGAGATCGATAGATTTTTGTACTCTATCCCAAGGGACATGAGGATTGGGCGGGAAAGTGGAGTTGAGGTTGAAGATCAGCCATGATCTTATTGAATGGTGGAACAGGCCTGAGGGGCCGAATGGCCTCCTCCTGCTCCTACTCCTATTTCTTATGTTCTTAAATCCCTCTATGGTCTCGCCCCTCCCTATCTCTGTAACCTTCTCCAGTCCTACAACCCTCAGAGATCTCTGCACTCCTCCAGTTCTTACCTCTTCCACCATTGGCGGAGTGCCTTCAGCTGCCTCGGCCCTCAGCTCTGGAATTCCCTCCCTCACCTCTCCGCCTCTCTACCTCGCTCCTCCTTTGAGACGCTTCTTAAAACCTCCTTCTTTGACCAAGTCTGTCCGACCATCTCCTTTGGCACAGTCTCCATTCTTCAGCTGGCCCCTGTGAAGTGCCCTGGGCTGTTTGGATGGGTAGAGGGTAGTGTATTGGTGTATTGTACTGACTATACTCTGTGTTGGGACCTGCCCCAGTCTCGGATTGCCTTCACTCCTATTACTCACAGCACTGAGGCCGGCCGGGGTTTGGCTGGAATGTGTCTCCTGGGGCTTCAGACAGCCAGTCACCAGCTCAGCTCAGCTCGGCTCCAACATGGACAGGCTGCTCCTCATCCTCCCGATCCTGCTCGCTTTCAGCAGCTTCCCTCCGGACTCCGGGGCTCCCGTTCAACCGGATCCCAGCGATCAGCCCGGGACCAGGACCCGGACCCACCGGGACTGGGACTCCCTGAGCCCGAGCCTGCCCCGAGCCCTCCCGCTCCCGCTCCCGTCCCAGCCGGTCCCCAAACAAACGGCAGGGAAGGAAGGAGGTAAGACCGGGTATTAATACACAGAACGGGCATTAATACTGGGAGAGGGGCATTAATACTGGGAGAGGGGCATTAATACAAAAAGCTGGGCATTAATACTGGGAGTGGGGCGTTAATACTGGGAGAGGAGCATTAATACTGGGAGAGGGATATTAATACAAAAAGCTGGGCATTAATACTGGGAGTGGGGCGTTAATACTGGGAGAGGGATATTAATACAAAAAGCTGGGCATTAATACTGGGAGAGGGGCATTAATACTCAGAATGGGGCATTAATACTGGGAGAGGGATATTAATACAAAAAGCTGGGCATTAATACTGGGAGAGGGGCATTAATACTGGGAGAGGGATATTAATACAAAAAGCTGGGCATTAACACTGGGAGTGGGGCGTTAATACTGGGAGAGGGGCATTAATACTGGGAGAGGGATATTAATACAAAAAGCTGGGCATTAATACTGGGAGAGGGGCATTAATACTCAGAATGGGGCATTAATACTGGGAGAGGGATATTAATACAAAAAGCTGGGCATTAATACTGGGAGCGAGCCATTGATACTGGGAGAGGGGCATTAATACTCAGAATGGGGCATTAATACTGGGAGTGGGGAATTAACACTCTGAATAAGGTATTAATATTGGGAGAGGGGCATTAATACTGGGAGTGGGGAATCAATACTGGAAGTAGGGAAGTAACACTCTGAATAGGGTATTAATACTGGGAACAGGGAATTAATAATCCAAATGGGGTATTAATACTGGGAGCGGAGCATTACTACTCGAAGCAGGGAAATAATTTGCGGACCGGGGAATAAGAACGTAAGAAATAGGCATGATGTGGAGATGCCGGTGATGGACTGGGGTTGACAATTGTAAACAATTTTACAACACCAAGTTATAGTCCAACAAATTTATTTTAAATTCCACAAGCTTTCAGAGGCTTCCTCCTTCCTCAGGTGAACGGTGTGGCCCCTCGAGCCTGCTCCACCATTGAATCCACCATGATCTTATTGAATGGCGGAGCAGGCTCGAGGGGCTGTATGGCCTACTCCTGCTCCTATTTCTTATGTTCAATCAGATCATGGCTGATCTTCAATCTCAACTCCACTTTCCCACCCGATCCCCATATCCCTTGATTCCCCGAGAGTCCAAAAATCTATCGATCTCAGCCTTGAATATATTCAATAACTCAGCCTCCACAGCCCTCTGGGATAGAGAATTCCAAAGATTCACAACCCTCTGAGTGAAGCAATTTCTCCTTGACTCAGTCTTGAATGGCCGACCCCTTATCCTGAGACTATGCCCCCTTGTTCTAGACTCTCTAGCCAGGGGAAACGTCCTCTCCGCACCTACCCTGTCAAGCCCTCTCAGAATCTTGTATGTTTCAATGAGATCACCTCTCATTCTTCTGAACTCCAGAGAGTATAGGCCCATTATAAGAACATAAGAAATAGGAGCAGGAGTAGGCCAATCGGCCCCTCGAGCCTGCTCCGCCATTCAATAAGATCATGGCTGATCTGATCCGAACCTCAAATCTAAATTCATGTCCAATTTCCTGCCCGCTCCCCGTAACCCCTAATTCCCTTTACTTCTCGGAAACTGTCTATTTGTGTTTTAAATTTATTTAATGATGTAGCTTCCACAGCTTCCTGGGGCAGCAAATACCACAGACCTACTACCCACTGAGTGAAGAAATTTCTCCTCATCTCAGTTTTGAAAGAGCAGCCCCTTATTCTAAGATTATGCCCCCTAGTTCTGGTTTCACCCATCCTTGGGAACATCCTTACCGCATCCACCCGATCAAGACCCTTCACAATCTTATATGTTTCAATAAGATCGCCTCTCAGTCTTCTGAACTCCAATGAGTAGAGTCCCAATCTACTCAACCTCTCCTCATGTGTCCGCCCCCTCATCCCCGGTATTAACCGAGTGAACCTTCTTTGTACTGCCTCGAGAGCAAGTATGTCTTTTCTTAAGTATGGAGACCAAAACTGTATGCAGTATTCCAGGTGCGGTCTCACCAATACCTTATATAACTGCAGCAATACCTCCCTGTTTTTATATTCTATCCCCCCAGCAATAAAAGCCAACATTCCGTTGGCCTTCTTGATCACCTGCTGCACCTGCATACTAACTTTTTGATTTTCTTGCACTAGGACCCCCAGATCCCTTTGTACTGTAGTACTTTCCAGTTTCTTGCCATTGAGATAATAACTTGCTCTCTGATTTTTCCTGCCAAAGTGCATAACCTCACATTTTCCAATATTGTATTGCATCTGCCAAATCTCCGCCCACTCATCCAGCCTGTCTATATCCCCTTGTAGGTTTTTTATGTCCTCCTCACTCTCTACTTTCCCTCCCATCTTTGTATCATCTGCAAACTTTGATATGTTACACTCGGTCCCCTCCTCCAAATCGTTAATATAGATTGTAAAGAGTTGGGGACCCAGCACCGACCCCTGCGGAACACCACTGGCTGCTGGTTGCCAGTCCGAGAATGTACCATTTATCCCAACTCTCTGCTTCCTGTTAGATAACCAATCCTCCACCCATGCCAGAATATTACCCCCAATCCAGTGATTCTTTATCTTGAGCAATAATCTTTTATGTGGCACCTTGTCGAATGCCTTCTGGAAGTCTAAATACACTACGTCCACTGGTTCCCCTTTATCCATTCCACTCAACCTCTCCTCATAGGACAACCCTTTCATCCCAGGAATTAATCTAGTGAACTTTGTTGCACCGCCTCTAAGGCAAGTATATCCTTCCTTAGGCAAGGAGACCAAACCTGTACACAATACTCCAGGTGAGGTCTCACAAAATCCCTGTACAATTGTAGTAAGACTTCCTTACTCTTATACTCCAACCCCTTGCAATAAAGGCCAACATGCCATTTGCCTTCCTAATTGCTTACTGTACCTGTATACTAACTTCTTGTGTTTCTTGTACGAGGGCACCCAAATCTCTCTAAACCCCAACATTTAATAATTTCTCACCATTTAAAAAATATTCTGTTTTTCTATTCTTCCTACCAAAGTGAATAATCTCACATTTCCCCACATTATACTCCATCTGTCCCCTTTTTGCCCACTCGCTTAGCCTGTCCGTATCCCTTTGCAGACTCTTTGTGTCCTCCTCACAGTTTATTTTCCCGTCCAGCTTTGCATTAATACATGGAGTGGGGCATTATTACTCAGATCAGGGCATTAATATTCAGAGTGAGATATTAATATTCAGAGTGGGGCATTAATATTCAGAGCTGGACATTAACATTCAGTGTGAGATAATATTCCAAGCGGGGTATTAATATTGGAGGGGTGTATTAATACTGGAGCGTGGCATTACTATTAAGAGCAGGATATTACTATTAAGAGCGGGATATTAATATTCGGAGTGAGGCATTGATACTTGGAATGGGGCATTAATACTGGGGCGTGGCATTAATACTCAGAACGAGGCATTACTACTTGGTGCAGGACGTTAATCCATGAAGGAGAATATTAATACTCTGCGAGGGACATTAATACTCAGAGCCTGGCATTAATACTTGGAGTGCGGCATTTATACTAGAAGTGGAGCATATATAATTGGGGCTGGGCATTAATCATTGGAGCAGAGCATTAATACTCAGAGTGAGGCATTATTACTCAAAGAAGGTCAATGATACTGGGAGCGGGGCGTTAATACTGGGAGTGGAGAATTAATAATCAGAGTGGGGCATTATTATAGTGTGGGCCATTAATACTTGGAATGGGGCATTAATACTCAGAGCGGAGAATTAATACTCAGATCAAGGAATGAATACTCAAATCAGGAAATTAATATTTAGAGCGGGGAATGAACGCTCGGAGCGGGGAATGAACGCTCGGAGCGGGGAATGAATACTCGGAAAGGGGAATGAAAACTTGGAGCAGGGCATTAATGCACGGAGTGGGAAATTAATACTCGGAGGGGAGAATTAATACTAGGAGCGAAGCATTAATACAGGGAGTTCAAAATTAATACTCGGAGAGGAATATTAATGCTCAGAGTGGGCAATGAATTCTCAGAACATATTGATACTCAGAGTGGAACATTAATACTCAGTCAGATATTAATACACAGAGTGAGAAATTCTCAAAACAGATATTTATACTTGGAGTGGCATATTAATACTCAGAGTGGGAAATTAATTTTCAGAGCAGTTATTAAGAGTCTGAGTGGTATAGTAATATTCTGAGTGCGGCATTATTACTCGGAGCAGGATATTAATACATAGAGCGACGAATGAATATAATCTGTGTATTGATACTTAGTAAAGGGGAGCTGACTCTGTATTAATGCTCTGAATTGGGGTGATAAGACCCTATGAATGCTCAGTATGGCAGTGTGTAGTCTGTATATTGTTGCTCAGTATGGGGGTGAGGAGTCTCTGTATTAATGCTCAGTGTGGGGATGAGGAGGTCTCTGTATTAATGCTCAGTATGGCGGTGTGTAGTCCCTATATTGTTGCTCAGTATGGGGGTGAGGAGTGTCTGTATTCATGCTCAGTATGGGGTTGAGCGTTCTCTCTATTAATGCTCAGTATAATGGGGTTAGGAGTCCATATATTAATGCTCATAATGGGTCTGAGGAGTCCCTGTGCTAATGCTCAGTATGGGGGTGAGGATTCTATATATTAATGATCAGCATGGGTGTGAAGAGTCTCTGCATTAATGCTCAGTGTGGGTGTGAGGATTCCCTACATTAATGCTCAGAATTGGTGTGAGTAATCTGTATTAATGCTCAATATGGGGGTGCGGAGTCTCTGTATTAATGCTCAGTGTGGGGGTGAGGAGTCCCTATACTAATGATCAGTGTGGGGTTTTTTTTATTCGTTCATGGGATGTGGGTATCACTGGCAAGGCCGGCATTTATTGCCCATCCCTAATTGCCCTTGAGAAGGTGGTGGTGAGCCGCCTTCTTGAACCGCTGCAGTCCATGTGGTGAAGGTTTTCCCACAGTCCTGTTAGGGAGGGAGTTCCAGGATTTTGACCCAGAAGATGGGAGGTGCTGTTGAAGAAGCCTTGGCGAGTTGCTGCAGCGCATCCTGTGGATGGTGCACACTGCAGCCACGGTGCGCCGGTGGTGAAGGGAGTGAATGTTTAGGGTGGTGGATGGGGTGCCAATCAAGCGGGCTGCTTTGTCCTGGATGGTGTCGAGCTTCTTGAGTGTTGTTGGAGCTGCACTCATCCAAGCAAGTGGAGAGTATTCCATCTCACTCCTGACTTGTGCCTTGTGGATGGTGGAAAAGCTTTGGGGAGCCAGGAGGTGAGTCACTCGCCGCAGAATACCCAGCCTCTGACCGGCTCTTGTAGCCACAGTATTTATATGGCTGGTCCAGTTAAGTTTCTGGTCAATGGTGACCCCCAGGATGTTGATGGTGGGGGATTCAGCGATGGTAATGCCGTTGAATGTCAAGGGGAGGTGGTTAGACTCTCTCTTGTTGGAGATGGTCATTGCCTGGCACTTGTCTTGAGTGGCCATCCCCCTCTCAAACAGGTATACCGTTTTGGGTACTGTTGGGGGTGATGGCTCACCAGGGGACGGTGGCAGTGGCCAGGTTCATGGCACCGTGGCTGGCTCTGCTGCACAGGAGGGCAGGAAAAAGAGTGGCAGAGCTATAGTGATAGGGGACTCGATTGTAAGGGGAATAGACAGGCGTTTCTGCGGACGCAACCGAGACTCCAAGATGGTATGTTGCCTCCCTGGTGCAAGGGTCAAGGATGTCTCGGAGCGGCTGCAGAACATTCTGGAGGGGGAGGGTGAACAGCCAGTTGTCGTGGTGCATATAGGTACCAACGATATAGGTAAAAAATGAGATGAGGTCCTACAAGCTGAATTTAGGGAGATAGGAGTTAAACTAAAAAGTAGGACCTCAAAGGTAGTAATCTCAGGATTGCTACCAGTGCCACAGGCTAGTCAGAGTAGGAATGACAGGATAGCTAGGATGAATACATGGCTTGAGAGATGGTGCAAGAGGGAGGGATTCAAATTCCTGGGCCATTGGAACCGGTTCTGGGGGAGGTGGGACCAGTACAAATTGGACGGACTGCATCTGGGCATGACTGGAACCAATGTCCCAGGGGGAGTGTTTGCTAGTGCTGTTGGGGAGGGTTTAAACTAATGTGGCAGGGGGATGGGAACCGATGCAGGAAGTCAGTGGGAAGTAAAGTGGTGACAGAAACGAAAGGCAGTAAGGGAGAGTGTACAAAACATGACCGGACAGATGGTCTGAGAAAGCAGGGCAAAGACCAAGGGAAGTCCAGATTAAACTGCATTTATTTCAATGCAAGAAGTCTGATGGGCAAGGCAGATGAACTCAGGGCATGGATGGGTACATGGGACTGGGTTGTTATAGCTATTACTGAAACATGGCTAAAGGAGGGGCAGGACTGGCAGCTAAATATTCCAGGGTACAGATGCTATAGGAAAGATAGAGCAGGAGGTAAGAGAGGAGGGGGAGTTGCGTTCTTGATTAGGGAGAACATCATGGCAGTAGTGAGAGGGGATATATCCGAGGGTTCGCCCACTGAGTCTATATGGGTAGAACTGAAAAATAAGAAGGGAGAGATCACTTTGATAGGATTGTACTACAGACCCCCAAATAGTCAACGGGAAATTGAGGAGCAAATATGTAAGGAGATTACAGACAGCTGCAAGAAAAATAGGGTGGTAATAGTAGGGGACTTTAACTTTCCCAACATTGACTGGGACAGCCATAGCATTAGGGGCTTGGATGGAGAGAAATTTGTTGAGTGTATTCAGGAGGAATTTCTCATTCAGTATGTGGATGGCCCGACTAGAGAGGGGGCAAAACTTGACCTCCTCTTGGGAAATAAGGAAGGGCAGGTGACAGAAGTGTTAGTGAGGGATCACTTTGGGACCAGTGATCATAATTCCATTAGTTTTAAGATAGCTATGGAGAATGATAGGTCTGGCCCAAAAGTTAAAATTCCAAATTGGGGAAAGGCCAATTTTGATGGTATTGGACAGGAACTTTCAGAAGTTGATTGGGAGAGTCTGTTGGCAGGCAAAGGGACGTCTGGTAAGTGGGAGGCTTTCAAAAGTGTGTTAACCAGGGTTCAGGGTAAGCACATTCCTTATAAAGTGAAGGGCAAGGCTGGTAGAAGTAGGGAACCTTGGATGACTCGGGAGATTGAGGCCCTAGTCAAAAAGAAGAAGGAGGCATATGACATGCATAGGCAGCTGGGATCAAGTGGATCCCTTGAAGAGTATAGAGATTGCCGGAGTAGAGTTAAGAGAGAAATCAGGAGGGCAAAAAGGGGACATGAGATTGCTTTGGCAGATCAGGCAAAGGAGAATCCAAAGAGCTTCTACAAATACATAAAGGGCAAAAGAGTAACTGGGGGAGAGAGTCGGGCCTCTTACGGATTAACAAGGTCATCTATGTGCGGAACCACAAGAGTTGGGTGAGATCCTGAATGACTACTTCGCATCGGTATTTACGGTTGAGAAAGGCATGGATGTTAGGGAACTTGGGGAAATAAATAGTGATGTCTTGAGGAGTGTACATATTACAGAGAGGGAGGTGCTGGAAGTCTTAACGCACATCAAGGTAGATAAATCTCCAGGACCTGATGAAATGTATCCCAGGACGTTATGGGAGGTTAGGGAGGAAATTGTGGGTCCCCTAGCAGAGATATTTGTATCATCAACAGCTACAGGTGAGGTGCCTGAAGATTGGAGGGTAGCAAATGTTGTACCTTTGTTTAAGAAGGGCGGCAGGGAAAAGCCTGGGAACTACAGACCGGTGAGCCTGACATCTGTGGTGGGTAAGTTGTTAGAGGGTATTCTGAGAGACAGGATCTGCGGGCATTTGGAGAGGCAGGGACTGATTAGGAACAGTCAGCATGGTTTTGTGAGAGGAAAATCATGTCTCACGAATTTGATTGAGTTTTTTGAAGGGGTAACCAAGAAGATAGATGAGGGCTGTGCAGTAGACGTGGTCTGCATGGACCTTAGCAAAGCCTTTGACAAGGTACCGCATGGTAGGTTGTTGCATAAGGTTAAATCTCACGGGATCCAAGGTGAGGTAGCCAATTGGATACAAAATTGGATTGACGACAGAAGACAGAGGGTGGTTGTAGAGGGTTGTTTTTCAAACTGGAGGCCTGTGTCCAGCGGTGTGCCTCAGGGATCGGTGCTGGGTCCGCTGTTATTTGTTATTTATATTAATGATTTGGATGAGAATTTAGGAGGCATGGTTAGTAAGTTTGCAGATGACACCAAGATTGGTGGCATTGTGGACAGTGAAGAAGTTTATCTAGGATTGCAACGGGATCTTGATAAATTGAGCCAGTGGGCCGATGAATGGCAGATGGAGTTTAATTTAGATAAATGTGAGGTGATGCATTTTGGTAGATCGAATCGGGCCAGGACCTACTCCGTTAATGGTAGGGCGTTGGGGAGAGTTATAGAACAAAGAGATCTAGGAGTACAGGTTCATAGCTCCTTGAAAGTGGAGTCACAGGTGGATAGGGTGGTGAAGAAGGCATTCGGCATGCTTGGTTTCATTGGTCAGAACATTGAATACAGGAGTTGGGATGTCTTGTTGAAGTTGTACAAGACATTAGTAAGGCCACACTTGGAATACTGTGCACAGTTCTGGTCACCCTATTATAGAAAGGATATTATTAAACTAGAAAGAGTGCAGAAAAGATTTACTAGGATGCTACCGGGACTTGATGGTTTGACTTTTCGGGAGAGGTTAGACAGACTGGGACTTTTTTCCCTGGAGAGTAGGAGGTTGAGGGGTGATCTTATAGAAGTCTATAAAATAATGAGGGGCATAGATAAGGTAGATCGTCAAAATCTTTTCCCAAAGGTAGGGGAGTCTATAACGAGGGGGCATAGATTTAAGGTGAGAGGGGAGAGATACAAAAGGGTCCAGAGGGGCAATTTTTTCACTCAAAGGGTGTTGAGTGTCTGGAACGAGCTGCCAGAGGCAGTAGTAGAGGCGGGTACAATTTTGTCTTTTAAAAAGCATTTGGACATTTACATGGGTAAGATGGGTATAGAGGGATATGGGCCAAGTGCAGGCAATTGGGACCAGCTTAGTGGTATAAACTGGGCGACATGGACATGTTGGGCCGAAGGGCCTGTTTCCATGTTGTAAACTTCTATGATCTGTGAATTTTCCACATTGTCAGGTAGATGCCAGTGTTGTAGCTGTACTGGAACAGTTTGGCTGGAGGCGCAGCTAGTTCTGGAGCACAAGTCTTCAGCACGACAGCTGAGATCAGCGTGGGATTGAGCAGTCTTTGTATTAATGCTCAGTATGTGGTTGAGGAGTCCCTATATTAATGCTCAGTATGGGGGTGAGCAGTCTCTGTATTAATGCTCAGTATAATGTGTTGAGGAGTCCCTATATTAATGCTCAGTATGGGGGTGAGCAGTCTCTGTATTAATGCTCAGTATAATGGGTTTAGGAGTCCCTATATTAATGCTCAGTATGGGGGTGAGCAGTCTCTGTATTAATGCTCAGTATAATGTGTTGAGTCCATATATTAATGCTCACTATGGGGGTGAGGAGTCTCTGTATTAATGCTCAGTACGGGTCTGAGGAGTCCCTGTATTAATGCTCAGAATGGGTGTGAGGAATCTCTGTATTAATGCTCAATATGGGGGTGCGAATCCCGATATTATTGCTCAATATGGGGGTGAGGAGTCTCTGTGTTAATGCTCCGTGTGGATGTGAGGAGTCTCTGTATTAATACTCAGTCTTGGGGACAGGAGTCGCTGTATTGCTCAGAATGGGGTGAGGAATCTCTGCCTTAATGCTCAGCATGGGGGAGAGGAGTCTCTGCATTCATGCTCAGTATGGGTGTGAGGATTCCCTATATTAATGCTTAGAATGGGCGTGATGAGTCTCTGTATTAATGCTCAGTATGGAGGTGAGGCTTCTCAGTATCAATACACAGTATAGGAGTGAGGTGTCTCTGCATTAATGCTCAGTATGGTGATGAGGTGCCTCGATATTGATGCTCAGTATGGGGTTGAGGGGTCCCTGTAATAATGCTCAGTATGGGTTGAGGAGTCTCTCCATTAATGCTCAGTGTTGGGGTGGGGAGTCTCTCCATTAATGCTCAGTGTTGGGGTGGGGAGTCTCTCCATTAATGCTCAGTGTTGGGGTGGGGAGTCTCTCCATTAATGCTCAGTGTTGGGGTGGGGAGTCTCTCCATTAATGCTCAGTGTTGGGGTGGGGAGTCTCTCCATTAATGCTCAGTGTTGGGGTCGGGAGTCTCTCCATTAATGCTCAGTGTTGGGGTGGGGAGTCTCTCCATTAATGCTCAGTGTTGGGGTGGGGAGTCTCTCCATTAATGCTCAGTGTTGGGGTGGGGAGTCTCTCCATTAATGCTCAGTGTTGGGGTGGGGAGTCTCTCTATTAATGCTCAGTGTTGGGGTGGGGAGTCTCTCTATTAATGCTCAGGGTTGGGGTGAGGAGTCTCTCTATTAATGCTCAGTGTTGGGGTGGGCAGTCTCTCTATTAATGCTCAGTGTTGGGGTGGGGAGTCTCTCCATTAATGCTCAGTGTTGGGGTGGGGAGTCTCTCTATTAATGCTCCGTGTTGGGGTGGGGAGTCTCTCCATTAATGCTCAGTGTTGGGGTGGTGAGTCTCTCTATTAATGCTCAGTGTTGGGGTGAGGTGTCTCTCCATTAATGCTCAGTGTTGGGGTGGGCAGTCTCTCCATTAATGCTCAGTGTTGGGGTGGGGAGTCTCTGTATTAATGCTCAGTGTTGGGGTGAGGTGTCTCTCCATTAATGCTCAGTGTTGGGGTGGGCAGTCTCTCTATTAATGCTCAGTGTTGGGGTGGGGAATGTTTCTATTAATGCTCAGTGTTGGGGTGGGGAGTCTCTCCATTAATGCTCAGTGTTGGGGTGGGGAGTCTCTCTATTAATGCTCAGTGTTGGGGTGGGGAGTCTCTGTATTAATGCTCAGTGTTGGGGTGGGGAGTCTCTCTATTAATGCTCAGTGTTGGGGTGGGGAGTCTCTCCATTAATGCTCAGTGTTGGGGTGGGCAGTCCCTCCATTAATGCTCAGTGTTGGGGTGGGGAGTCTCTCTATTAATGCTCAGTGTTGGGGTGGGGAGTCTCTCCATTAATGCTCAGTGTTGGGGTGGGGAGTCTCTCTATTAATGCTCAGTGTTGGGGTGGGGAGTCTCTCCATTAATGCTCAGTGTTGGGGTGGGGAGTCTCTCCATTAATGCTCAGTGTTGGGGTGGGGAGTCTCTCCATTAATGCTCAGTGTTGGGGTGGGGAGTCTCTCCATTAATGCTCAGTGTTGGGGTGGGGAGTCTCTCCATTAATGCTCAGTGTTGGGGTCGGGAGTCTCTCCATTAATGCTCAGTGTTGGGGTGGTGAGTCTCTCTATTAATGCTCAGTGTTGGGGTGGTGAGTCTCTCCATTAATGCTCAGTGTTGGGGTGGGGAGTCTCTCCATTAATGCTCAGTGTTGGGGTGAGGAGTCTCTCCATTAATGCTCAGTGTTGGGGTGAGGAGTCTCTCCATTAATGCTCAGTGTTGGGGTGAGGAGTCTCTCTATTAATGCTCAGTGTTGGGGTGGGGAGTCTCTCCATTAATGCTCAGTGTTGGGGTCGGGAGTCTCTCCATTAATGCTCAGTGTTGGGGTCGGGAGTCTCTCCATTAATGCTCAGTGTTGGGGTCGGGAGTCTCTCCATTAATGCTCAGTGTTGGGGTGAGGAGTCTCTCTATTAATGCTCAGTGTTGGGGTGGGGAGTCTCTCCATTAATGCTCAGTGTTGGGGTGAGGAGTCTCTCTATTAATGCTCAGTGTTGGGGTGGGGAGTCTCTCCATTAATGCTCAGTGTTGGGGTGGGGAGTCTCTCTATTAATGCTCAGTGTTGGGGTGAGGAGTCTCTCCATTAATGCTCAGTGTTGGGGTGGTGAGTCTCTCTATTAATGCTCAGTGTTGGGGTGAGGAGTCTCTCCATTAATGCTCCGTGTTGGGGTGGTGAGTCTCTCCATTAATGCTCAGTGTTGGGGTGGTGAGTCTCTCTGTTAATGCTCAGTGTTGGGGTGGTGAGTCTCTCCGTTAATGCTCAGTGTTGGGGTGGTGTGTCTCTCTGTTAATGCTCAGTGTTGGGGTGGTGAGTCTCTCTGTTAATGCTCAGTGTTGGGGTGGTGAGTCTCTCTATTAATGCTCAGTGTTGGGGTTGTGAGTCTCTCTGTTCATGCTCAGTGTTGGGGTGGTGAGTCTCTCCATTAATGCTCAGTGTTGGGGTGGGGAGTCTCTCCATTAATGCTCAGTGTTGGGGTGGTGAGTCTCTCTATTAATGCTCAGTGTTGGGGTTGTGAGTCTCTCTGTTAATGCTCAGTGTTGGGGTGGTGAGTCTCTCCATTAATGCTCAGTGTTGGGGTGGGGAGTCTCTCCATTAATGCTCAGTGTTGGGGTGGTGAGTCTCTCCATTAATGCTCAGTGTTGGGGTGGGGAGTCTCTCCATTAATGCTCAGTGTTGGGGTGAGGAGTCTCTCTGTTAATGCTCAGTGTTGGGGTGGGGAGTCTCTCCATTAATGCTCAGTGTTGGGGTGAGGAGTCTCTCCATTAATGCTCAGTGTTGGGGTGGTGAGTCTCTCCATTAATGCTCAGGGTTGGGGTGAGGAGTCTCTCTATTAATGCTCAGTGTTGGGGTGGGGAGTCTCTCCATTAATGCTCAGTGTTGGGGTGGTGAGTCTCTCTGTTAATGCTCAGTGTTGGGGTGGTGAGTCTCTCTATTAATGCTCAGTGTTGGGGTGGGGAGTCTCTCTATTAATGCTCAGTGTTGGGGTGGTGAGTCTCTCTGTTAATGCTCAGTGTTGGGGTGGTGAGTCTCTCTGAACTGGTGTGATGGTGAAGTGATATTTGTGTTCATTTTGTGAAGTCGTGATGGTCTTCGTTGCTGATTTTAATTAAAGCTGAGTTTTGAGCCAAGGGCAGTATTGTGCTGCCTCAATGCAATATGATCTTCTGGCACAGTCAATGTGGTCGACTTGTTCCGAGCCCACAGAAAGGCTGCAGCTGTTGACTTGCAGTTGGCAGATCTTTCTCTTTGAGGCCCTGCCAGTTGGCCTGTATTCAGGATACCATCAGGGGCTGCTTGTCTGAACACACTGCTGTTCAGATATGGAGAGCATTCAAATGATCTGTCGAGTTGGTAAATGCTCAATCTCACCTCCACCTGGAGAATGAATCAATTGAGGGAAGGTCTCATTAAACCCTGGGGCAATGCTGAATATCCACACTGCTTCATTCAGCTCCTGAACACTTCTTGTTGGCTCTGACTGAAGTCGACAGCGTGGAGAGCTGGGCTGTGAGCACAGAGAGCACCTCCTGCAAATGGCCCTGAGCACCAGGTTGGTCCAGGTGAAAGGACAGGCATCAATCTCAAACTGGAGCTGTGACATTAACTCCCCTTCCCTTTCATCCAAGGAAAATTAGCGAAATGTTGAAGGGAACAATTTGCTGGTGGATTCTGGGGGTTCAGGGGGGAGAATAATTGTTACATTAAAATGGCCCATGTTTAACATTGGACACTTTTATATTTCACAACTATTAGATTTTAATCTAAAGAAAATAAAATGGAAAAAGACATTTGGATTTTCAACACATCAACTTTCCCCAAAAATTACCTCAACATCCAAACCCCACAGCCCCAATTCAAACCCACACTGTACCCCATCCAAACCCCACCCTCACACACACTCTGTACCCCATCCAAACCCCACCCTCACACACACTCTGTACCCCATCCAAACCCCACCCTCACACACACTGTACCCCATCCAAACCCCACCCTCACACACACTCTGTACCCCATCCAAACCCCACCCTCACACACACACTGTACCCCATCCAAACCCCACCCTCACACACACTCTGTACCCCATCCAAACCCCACCCTCACACACACACTGTACCCCATCCAAACCCCACCCTCACACACACACTGTACCCCATCCAAACCCCACCCTCACACACACTCTGTACCCCATCCAAACCCCACCCTCACACACACTCTGTACCCCATCCAAACCCCACCCTCACACACACACTGTACCCCATCCAAACCCCACCCTCACACACACTCTGTACCCCATCCAAACCCCACCCTCACACACACACTGTACCCCATCCAAACCCCACCCTCACACACACACTGTACCCCATCCAAACCCCACCCTCACACACTCTGTACCCCATCCAAACCCCACCCTCACACACACACTGTACCCCATCCAAACCCCACCCTCTCTCACACTGTACCCCATCCAAACCCCACCCTCACACACACACTGTACCCCATCCAAACCCCACCCTCACACACACTCTGTACCCCATCCAAACCCCACCCTCACACACACTCTGTACCCCATCCAAACCCCACCCTCACACACACTGTACCCCATCCAAACCCCACCCTCTCACACACACTCTGTACCCCATCCAAACCCCACCCTCACACACACTGTACCCCATCCAAACCCCACCCTCACACACACACTGTACCCCATCCAAACCCCACCCTCACACACACTCTGTACCCCATCCAAACCCCACCCTCACACACACACTGTACCCCATCCAAACCCCACCCTCACACACACACTGTACCCCATCCAAACCCCACCCTCACACACACTCTGTACCCCATCCAAACCCCACCCTCACACACACTGTACCCCATCCAAACCCCACCCTCACACACACTCTGTACCCCATCCAAACCCCACCCTCACACACACACTGTACCCCATCCAAACCCCACCCTCACACACACTCTGTACCCCATCCAAACCCCACCCTCACACACACTCTGTACCCCATCCAAACCCCACCCTCACACACACTCTGTACCCCATCCAAACCCCACCCTCACACACACTCTGTACCCCATCCAAACCCCACCCTCTCTCACACTGTACCCCATCCAAACCCCACCCTCACGCACACTGTACCCCATCCAAACCCCACCCTCACACACACTCTGTACCCCATCCAAACCCCACCCTCACTCACACTGTACCCCATCCAAACCCCACCCTCACACACACACTGTACCCCATCCAAACCCCAGCCTCACACACACTCTGTACCCCATCCAAACCCCACCCTCACACACACACTGTACCCCATCCAAACCCCACCCTCACACACTCTGTACCCCATCCAAACCCCACCCTCACACACTCTGTACCCCATCTAAACCCCACCCACACACACTCTGTACCCCATCCAAACCCCACCCTCACACACTCTGTACCCCATCCAAACCCCACCCTCACACACACACTGTACCCCATCCAAACCCCACCCTCACACACACACTGTACCCCATCCAAACCCCACCCTCACACACACACTGTACCCCATCCAAACCCCACCCTCACACACACACTGTACCCCATCCAAACCCCACCCTCACACACTCTGTACCCCATCCAAACCCCACCCTCACACACACACTGTACCCCATCCAAACCCCACCCTCACACACACTCTGTACCCCATCCAAACCCCACCCTCACACACACACTGTACCCCATCCAAACCCCACCCTCACACACACTCTGTACCCCATCCAAACCCCACCCTCACACACACACTGTACCCCATCCAAACCCCACCCTCACACACACTGTACCCCATCCAAACCCCACCCTCACACACACTCTGTACCCCATCCAAACCCCACCCTCACACACACTGTACCCCATCCAAACCCCACCCTCTCACACACTGTACCCCATCCAAACCCCACCCTCACACACACACTGTACCCCATCCAAACCCCACCCTCACACACACTCTGTACCCCATCCAAACCCCACCCTCACACACACTGTACCCCATCCAAACCCCACCCTCACACACACTCTGTACCCCATCCAAACCCCACCCTCGCACACACACTGTACCCCATCCAAACCCCACCCTCACACACACACTGTACCCCATCCAAACCCCACCCTCACACACACTCTGTACCCCATCCAAACCCCACCCTCACACACACTCTGTACCCCATCCAAACCCCACCCTCACACACACTCTGTACCCCATCCAAACCCCACCCTCACACACACTCTGTACCCCATCCAAACCCCACCCTCTCTCACACTGTACCCCATCCAAACCCCACCCTCACGCACACTGTACCCCATCCAAACCCCACCCTCACACACACTCTGTACCCCATCCAAACCCCACCCTCTCTCACACTGTACCCCATCCAAACCCCACCCTCACACACACTCTGTACCCCATCCAAACCCCACCCTCTCTCACACTGTACCCCATCCAAACCCCACCCTCACACACACACTGTACCCCATCCAAACCCCACCCTCACACACACACTGTACCCCATCCAAACCCCAGCCTCACACACACTGTACCCCATCCAAACCCCACCCTCACACACACACTGTACCCCATCCAAACCCCACCCTCACACACACACTGTACCCCATCCAAACCCCACCCTCACACACACTCTGTACCCCATCCAAACCCCACCCTCACACACACACTGTACCCCATCCAAACCCCACCCTCACACACTCTGTACCCCATCCAAACCCCACCCTCACACACTCTGTACCCCATCTAAACCCCACCCACACACACTCTGTACCCCATCCAAACCCCACCCTCACACACACACTGTACCCCATCCAAACCCCACCCTCACACACACTCTGTACCCCATCCAAACCCCACCCTCACACACACTGTACCCCATCCAAACCCCACCCTCACACACACACTGTACCCCATCCAAACCCCACCCTCACACACACACTGTACCCCATCCAAACCCCACCCTCACACACACTGTACCCCATCCAAACCCCACCCTCACACACTCTGTACCCCATCCAAACCCCACCCTCACACACACTGTACCCCATCCAAACCCCACCCTCACACACACACTGTACCCCATCCAAACCCCACCCTCGCACACACACTGTACCCCATCCAAACCCCACCCTCACACACACTGTACCCCATCCAAACCCCACCCTCACACACACTCTGTACCCCATCCAAACCCCACCCTCACACACTCTGTACCCCATCCAAACCCCACCCTCACACACACTGTACCCCATCCAAACCCCACCCTCACACACACTCTGTACCCCATCCAAACCCCACCCTCACACACTCTGTACCCCATCCAAACCCCACCCTCACACACACTGTGTACCCCATCCAAACCCCACCCTCACACACACTGTACCCCATCCAAACCCCACCCTCACACACACTCTGTACCCCATCCAAACCCCACCCTCACACACACTCTGTACCCCATCCAAACCCCACCCTCACACACACTCTGTACCCCATCCAAACCCCACCCTCACACACACTCTGTACCCCATCCAAACCCCACCCTCACACACACACTGTACCCCATCCAAACCCCACCCTCACACACACTGTACCCCATCCAAACCCCACCCTCACACACACTCTGTACCCCATCCAAACCCCACCCTCACACACACTCTGTACCCCATCCAAACCCCACCCTCACACACACTCTGTACCCCATCCAAACCCCACCCTCTCTCACACTGTACCCCATCCAAACCCCACCCTCACGCACACTGTACCCCATCCAAACCCCACCCTCACACACACTCTGTACCCCATCCAAACCCCACCCTCTCTCACACTGTACCCCATCCAAACCCCACCCTCACACACACACTGTACCCCATCCAAACCCCACCCTCACACACACACTGTACCCCATCCAAACCCCAGCCTCACACACACTGTACCCCATCCAAACCCCACCCTCACACACACACTGTACCCCATCCAAACCCCACCCTCACACACACACTGTACCCCATCCAAACCCCACCCTCACACACACTCTGTACCCCATCCAAACCCCACCCTCACACACACACTGTACCCCATCCAAACCCCACCCTCACACACTCTGTACCCCATCCAAACCCCACCCTCACACACTCTGTACCCCATCTAAACCCCACCCACACACACTCTGTACCCCATCCAAACCCCACCCTCACACACACACTGTACCCCATCCAAACCCCACCCTCACACACACTGTACCCCATCCAAACCCCACCCTCACACACACACTGTACCCCATCCAAACCCCACCCTCACACACACACTGTACCCCATCCAAACCCCACCCTCACACACACTCTGTACCCCATCCAAACCCCACCCTCACACACACACTGTACCCCATCCAAACCCCACCCTCACACACACACTGTACCCCATCCAAACCCCAGCCTCACACACACTGTACCCCATCCAAACCCCACCCTCACACACACACTGTACCCCATCCAAACCCCACCCTCACACACACACTGTACCCCATCCAAACCCCACCCTCACACACACTCTGTACCCCATCCAAACCCCACCCTCACACACACACTGTACCCCATCCAAACCCCACCCTCACACACACTCTGTACCCCATCCAAACCCCACCCTCACACACACACTGTACCCCATCCAAACCCCACCCTCACACACTCTGTACCCCATCCAAACCCCACCCTCACACACTCTGTACCCCATCTAAACCCCACCCACACACACTCTGTACCCCATCCAAACCCCACCCTCACACACACTGTACCCCATCCAAACCCCACCCTCACACACACTCTGTACCCCATCCAAACCCCACCCTCACACACACTGTACCCCATCCAAACCCCACCCTCACACACTCTGTACCCCATCCAAACCCCACCCTCACACACACTGTACCCCATCCAAACCCCACCCTCACACACACACTGTACCCCATCCAAACCCCACCCTCACACACACTGTACCCCATCCAAACCCCAGCCTCACACACACACTGTACCCCATCCAAACCCCACCCTCACACACTCTGTACCCCATCCAAACCCCACCCTCACACACACTGTACCCCATCCAAACCCCACCCTCACACACACACTGTACCCCATCCAAACCCCACCCTCACACACACACTGTACCCCATCCAAACCCCACCCTCACACACTCTGTACCCCATCCAAACCCCACCCTCACACACTCTGTACCCCATCCAAACCCCACCCTCACACACACTGTGTACTCCATCCAAACCCCACCCTCACACACACTCTGTACCCCATCCAAACCCCACCCTCACACACACTGTACCCCATCCAAACCCCACCCTCACACACACTGTACCCCATCCAAACCCCACCCTCACACACACTGTACCCCATCCAAACCCCACCCTCACACACACTCTGTACCCCATCCAAACCCCACCCTCACACACACTCTGTACCCCATCCAAACCCCACCCTCACACACACTCTGTACCCCATCCAAACCCCACCCTCACACACACTCTGTACCCCATCCAAACCCCACCCTCACACACACACTGTACCCCATCCAAACCCCACCCTCACACACACTCTGTACCCCATCCAAACCCCACCCTCACACACACACTGTACCCCATCCAAACAGCCAAACTTTGTCAGTGAGGGCGAGGGGGGTCGGGGCGCGAGAGAGCGAGGGGGGTCGGTGCGCGAGAGGGCGAGGGGGGTCGGTGCGCGAGAGGGCGAGGGGGGTCGGTGCGCGAGAGGGCGAGGGGGGTCGGTGCGCGAGAGGGCGAGGGGGGTCGGTGCGCGAGAGGGCGAGGGGGGTCGGTGCGCGAGAGGGCGAGGGGGGTCGGTGCGCGAGAGGGCGAGGGGGGTCGGTGCGCGAGAGGGCGAGGGGGGTCGGTGCGCGAGAGGGCGAGGGGGGTCGGGGCGCGAGAGAGCGAGGGGGGTCGGTGCGCGAGAGGGCGAGGGGGGTCGGTGCGCGAGAGGGCGAGGGGGGTCGGTGCGCGAGAGGGCGAGGGGGGTCGGTGCGCGAGAGGGCGAGGGGGGTCGGTGCGCGAGAGGGCGAGGGGGGTCGTGGCGCGAGAGGGCGAGGGGGGTCGGTGCGCGAGAGGGCGAGGGGGGTCGGTGCGCGAGAGGGCGAGGGGGGTCGGTGCGCGAGAGGGCGAGGGGGGTCGTGGCGCGAGAGGGCGAGGGGGGTCGTGGCGCGAGAGGGCGAGGGGGGTCGGTGCGCGAGAGGGCGAGGGGGGTCGGGGCGCGAGAGGGCGAGGGGGGTCGGGGCGCGAGAGGGCGAGGGGGGTCGGTGCACGAGAGGGGGGTCGGGGCGAGGGGGTCGGGGCGCGAGAGGGCGAGGGGGGTCGGTGCGCGAGAGGGCGAGGGGGGTCGGTGCGCGAGAGGGCGAGGGGGGTCGGTGCGCGAGAGGGCGAGGGGGGTCGTGGCGCGAGAGGGCGAGGGGGGTCGGGGCGCGAGAGGGCGAGGGTGGTCGGGGCGCGAGAGGGCGAGGGGGGTCGGTGCACGAGAGGGCGAGGGGGGTCGTGGCGCGAGAGGGCGAGGGGGGTCGTGGCGCGAGAGGGCGAGGGGGGTCGTGGCGCGAGAGGGCGAGGGGGGTCGGGGCGCGAGAGGGCGAGGGTGGTCGGGGCGCGAGAGGGCGAGGGGGGTCGGTGCACGAGAGGGGGGTCGGGGCGCGAGAGGGCGAGGGGGGTCGGGGCGCGAGAGGGCGAGGGGGGTCGGGGCGCGAGAGGGCGAGGGGGGTCGGGGCGCGAGAGGGCGAGGGGGGTCGGTGCGCGAGAGGGCGAGGGGGGTCGGGGCGCGAGAGGGCGAGGGGGGTCGTGGCGCGAGAGGGCGAGGGGGGTCGGGGCGCGAGAGGGCGAGGGGGGTCGTGGCGCGAGAGGGCGAGGGGGGTCGTGGCGCGAGAGGGCGAGGGGGGTCGTGGCGCGAGAGGGCGAGGGGGGTCGGGGCGCGAGAGGGCGAGGGGGGTCGTGGCGCGAGAGGGCGAGGGGGGTCGTGGCGCGAGAGGGCGAGGGGGGTCGGGGCGCGAGAGGGCGAGGGGGGTCGGGGCGCGAGAGGGCGAGGGGGGTCGGTGCGCGAGAGGGGGGTCGGGGCGCGAGAGGGCGAGGGGGGTCTGGGCGCGAGAGGGCGAGGGGGGTCGGTGCACGAGAGGGGGGTCGGGGCGCGAGAGGGCGAGGGGGGTCGGGGCGCGAGAGGGCGAGGGTGGTCGGGGCGCGAGAGGGCGAGGGGGGTCTGGGCGCGAGAGGGCGAGGGGGGTCTGGGCGCGAGAGGGCGAGGGGGGTCGGGGCGCGAGAGGGCGAGGGGGGTCGGGGCGCGAGAGGGCGAGGGTGGTCGGGGCGCGAGAGGGCGAGGGGGGTCGGTGCGCGAGAGGGCGAGGGGGGTCGGTGCGCGAGAGAGCGAGGGGGGTCGGTGCGCGAGAGGGCGAGGGGGGTCTGGGCGCGAGAGGGCGAGGGGGGTCGGGGCGAGGGGGGTCGGTGCGCGAGAGGGCGAGGGGGGTCGGTGCGCGAGAGAGCGAGGGGGGTCGGTGCGCGAGAGGGCGAGGGGGGTCGGGGTGCGAGAGGGCGAGGGGGGTCGGGGCGCGAGAGGGCGAGGGGGGTCGGTGCGCGAGAGGGCGAGGGGGGTCTGGGCGCGAGAGGGCGAGGGGGGTCGGGGCGAGGGGGGTCGGTGCGCGAGAGGGCGAGGGGGGTCGGTGCGCGAGAGGGCGAGGGGGGTCGGTGCGCGAGAGGGCGAGGGGGGTCGGGGCGAGGGGGGTCGGTGCGCGAGAGGGCGAGGGGGGTCGGTGCGCGAGAGGGCGAGGGGGGTCTGGGCGCGAGAGGGCGAGGGGGGTCGGGGCGAGGGGGGTCGGTGCGCGAGAGGGCGAGGGGGGTCGGTGCGCGAGAGGGCGAGGGGGGTCGGTGCGCGAGAGGGCGAGGGGGGTCGGGGCGCGAGAGGGCGAGGGGGTCGGGGCGCGAGAGGGCGAGGGGGTCGGGGCGCGAGAGGGCGAGGGGGGTCGGGGCGCGAGAGGGCGAGGGGGGTCGGGGTGCGAGAGGGCGAGGGGGGTCGGGGCGCGAGAGGGCGAGGGGGGTCGGGGTGCGAGAGGGCGAGGGGGTCGGGGTGCGAGAGGGCGAGGGGGTCGGGGTGCGAGAGGGCGAGGGATGACTCCGACTACATTCCTTCTGTGATGTGTTCCAGAGATCGCGAGACGAACAAAGACAGTGAGAGGAAAGGTGAGGCAGACAGGAAAAATCGTGAAGAAAAAGACGAAACCGGTCAATGGAGTCAAAGAGGGAGAGAAGGAAGGTCGGTGTGTTTATAATCTGTGTGTTTATAATCGGTGTGTTTATAATCTGTGTGTTTATAATCTGTGTGTTTATAATCTGTGTGTTTATAATCTGTGTGTTTATAATCTGTGTGTTTATAATCTGTGTGTTTATAATCTGTGTGTTTATAATCGGTGTGTTTATAATCTGTGTGTTTATAATCGGTGTGTTTATAATCTGTGTGTTTATAATCTGTGTGTTTATAATCGGTGTGTTTATAATCTGTGTGTTTATAATCTGTGTGTTTATAATCTGTGTGTTTATAATCTGTGTGTTTATAATCTGTGTGTTTATAATCTGTGTGTTTATAATCGGTGGGTTTATAATCTGTGTGTTTATAATCTGTGTGTTTATAATCTGTGTGTTTATAATCGGTGTGTTTATAATCTGTGTGTTTATAATCTGTGTGTTTATAATCTGTGGGTTTATAATCTGTGGGTTTATAATCTGTGTGTTTATAATCGGTGTGTTTATAATCTGTGTGTTTATAATCTGTGTGTTTATAATCGGTGTGTTTATAATCTGTGTGTTTATAATCTGTGTGTTTATAATCTGTGTGTTTATAATCTGTGGGTTTATAATCTGTGTGTTTACAATCGGTGTGTTTATAATCTGTGTGTTTATAATCGGTGTGTTTATAATCTGTGTGTTTATAATCTGTGTGTTTATAATCTGTGTGTTTATAATCTGTGTGTTTATAATCTGTGTGTTTATAATCTGTGTGTTTATAATCTGTGGGTTTATAATCTGTGGGTTTATAATCTGTGGGTTTATAATCTGTGTGTTTATAATCTGTGTGTTTATAATCTGTGTGTTTATAATCTGTGTGTTTACAATCGGTGTGTTTATAATCTGTGTGTTTATAATCGGTGTGTTTATAATCTGTGTGTTTATAATCTGTGTGTTTATAATCTGTGTGTTTATAATCTGTGGGTTTATAATCTGTGGGTTTATAATCTGTGGGTTTATAATCTGTGTGTTTATAATCTGTGTGTTTATAATCTGTGTGTTTATAATCTGTGTGTTTACAATCGGTGTGTTTATAATCGGTGTGTTTATAATCGGTGTGTTTATAATCTGTGTGTTTATAATCTGTGTGTTTACAATCGGTGTGTTTATAATCTGTGTGTTTATAATCGGTGTGTTTATAATCGGTGTGTTTACAATCTGTGGGTTTATAATCTGTGTGTTTACAATCGGTGTGTTTACAATCTGTGGGTTTATAATCTGTGTGTTTATAATCTGTGTGTTTATAATCTGTGGGTTTATAATCTGTGTGTTTATAATCGGTGTGTTTATAATCTGTGTGTTTATAATCTGTGTGTTTACAATCTGTGGGTTTATAATCTGTGTGTTTATAATCTGTGGGTTTATAATCTGTGTGTTTACAATCGGTGTGTTTATAATCTGTGTGTTTATAATCGGTGTGTTTATAATCTGTGTGTTTATAATCTGTGTGTTTACAATCTGTGGGTTTATAATCTGTGTGTTTATAATCTGTGGGTTTATAATCTGTGTGTTTACAATCGGTGTGTTTATAATCTGTGTGTTTATAATCGGTGTGTTTACAATCGGTGTGTTTATAATCTGTGTGTTTATAATCTGTGTGTTTATAATCGGTGTGTTTACAATCTGTGGGTTTATAATCTGTGTGTTTACAATCGGTGTGTTTACAATCGGTGTGTTTATAATCTGTGTGTTTATAATCTGTGTGTTTATAATCGGTGTGTTTACAATCTGTGGGTTTATAATCTGTGTGTTTACAATCGGTGTGTTTACAATCTGTGGGTTTATAATCTGTGTGTTTACAATCGGTGTGTTTATAATCTGTGTGTTTATAATCTGTGTGTTTATAATCTGTGTGTTTATAATCTGTGTGTTTATAATCTGTGGGTTTATAATCTGTGTGTTTATAATCGGTGTGTTTATAATCTGTGTGTTTATAATCTGTGTGTTTACAATCTGTGGGTTTATAATCTGTGGGTTTACAATCTGTGGGTTGATAATCGGTGTGTTTATAATCGGTGTGTTTATAATCGGTGTGTTTATAATCGGTGTGTTTACAATCTGTGGGTTTATAATCTGTGTGTTTATAATCTGTGTGTTTATAATCTGTGGGTTTATAATCTGTGTGTTTATAATCGGTGTGTTTATAATCTGTGTGTTTATAATCTGTGTGTTTATAATCTGTGTGTTTACAATCTGTGGGTTTATAATCTGTGGGTTTACAATCTGTGGGTTGATAATCGGTGTGTTTATAATCGGTGTGTTTATAATCGGTGTGTTTATAATCTGTGTGTTTATAATCTGTGGGTTTACAATCTGTGGGTTTATAATCTGTGGGTTTACAATCTGTGGGTTGATAATCGGTGTGTTTATAATCGGTGTGTTTATAATCGGTGTGTTTATAATCTGTGTGTTTATAATCTGTGGGTTTACAATCTGTGGGTTTATAATCTGTGTGTTTATAATCTGTGGGTTTACAATCTGTGGGTTTACAATCTGTGGGTTGATAATCTGTGTGTTTATAATCTGTGTGTTTATAATCTGTGTGTTTATAATCTGTGTGTTTATAATCTGTGTGTTTATAATCTGTGGGTTTATAATCTGTGGGTTTATAATCTGTGGGTTTACAATCTGTGGGTTTATAATCTGTGGGTTTATAATCTGTGGGTTTATAATCTGTGGGTTTATAATCTGTGGGTTTACAATCTGTGGGTTGATAATCTGTGTGTTTATAATCTATGCCCACAATGCATGGATTGAGGCCCCACACACTGTTCTGGAACATTCTTTATTCAAAGAGACAGTTCAACATTTACTCAGACTCCAGGTGAATTCCCCAAGATCCTAACTGGGATCAGAGTGGGAACATAAACCGGGGTCGGTTGAGTTGGTCTGATATTCCCGATTGTATCTCTGGGATGGGGTGATATTCCTGGTTCTTACTCTAGGATGTGCTATTCCCAGTGGTTACTCTGGGTTGGGATGATATTCCTGGTTGTTACTCTGGGATGGGGTGATATTCCTGGTTGTTACTCTGGGATGTGCTGATATTCCTGGTTGTTACTCTGGGATGTGCTGATATTCCCGGTTGTTACTCTGGGATGGGGGGATATTCCCGTTTGTTACTCTGGCATGTGCTGATATTCCTGGTTGTTACTCTGGGATGGGGTGATCTTTCCGTTTGTTACTCTGGGATGTGCTGATATTCCGAATTGTTACTCTGGGATGGGGTGATATTCTGAATTGTTACTCTGGGATGGGTTGATATTCCGAATTGTTACTCTGGGATGGGTTGATATTTGGAATTGTTACTCTGGGATGGGGTGATATTCTGAATTGTTACTCTGGGATGGGGTGATATTCTGAATTGTTACTCTGGGATGAGTTGATATTCTGAATTGTTACTCTGGGATGGGGTGATATTCTGAATTGTTACTCTGGGATGGGGTGATATTCTGAATTGTTACTCTGGGATGGGTTGATATACCGAATTGTTACTCTGGGATGGGTTGATATTTGGAATTGTTACTCTGGGATGGGGTGATATTCTGAATTGTTACTCTGGGATGGGGTGATATTCTGAATTGTTACTCTGGGATGGGCCCATCGTGCCCGCGCCGGCCATCAAGCCCAGTCTAATCTAATCCCATATTCCAGCATTTGGTCCGTAGCCTTGTATGCTATGGCATTTCAAGTGCTCATCCAAATGCTTCTTGAATGTTGTGAGGGTTCCTGCCTCCACAACCCTCTCAGGCAGTGAGTTCCAGACTCCAACCACCCTCTGGGTGAAAAAGTTCTTTCTCAAATCCCCTCTAAACCTCCCGCCTTTTACCTTGAATCTATGCCCCCTTGTTATAGAACCCTCAACGAAGGGAAAAAGCTCCTTAGTATCCATCCTATCTGTGCCCCTCATAATTTTGTACACCTCAATCATGTCCCCCCTCAGCCTCCTCTGCTCCAAGGAAAACAAACCCAATCTTCCCAGTCTCTCTTCATAGCTGAAGCGCTCCAGCCCTGGTAACATCCTGGTGAATCTCCTCTGCACCCTCTCCAAAGCGATCACATCCTTCCTGTAGTGCGGCGACCAGAACTGCACACAGTACTCCAGCTGTGGCCTAACCAGTGTTTTATACAGCTCCATCATAACCTCCTTGCTCTTATATTCTATGCCTCGGCTAATAAAGGCAAGTATCCCATATGCCTTCTTTACCACCTTATCTCCCTGTTCCGCCGCCTTCAGGGATCTGTGAACTTGCACACCAAGATCCCTCTGACCCTCTGTCTTGCCTAGGGTCCTCCCATTCATTGTGTATTCCCTTGCCTTGTTAGTCCCTCCAAAGTGCATCACCTCGCACTTTTCCGGGTTAAATTCCATTTGCCACTGTTCCGCCCATCTGACCAACCCATCTATATCGTCCTGCAAACTGAGGCTATCCTCCTTGCTATTTACCACCCTACCAATTTTTGTATCATCAGCGAACTTACTGATCATACCTTTTACATTCATATCCAAGTCATTAATGTAGACCACAAACAGCAAGGGCCCCAGCACAGATCCCTGTGGTACCCCACTGGCCACAGGCTTCCAGTCACAAAAACAACCTTCGACCATCACCCTCTGCCTTCTGCCACTAAGCCAGTTTTGTATCCAAAGTGCCAAGGCACCCTGGACTCCATGGGCTCGTACCTTCTTGACCAGTCTCCTGTGCGGGACTTTATCGAAGGCCTTACTGAAATCCATGTATACCACATCCACTGCGTTACCCTCATCCACACGCCGAGTCACCCCCTCAAAAAATTCAATCAAATTAGTCAGACATGATCTTCCCTTGACAAAGCCATGTTGACTATCCCTGATTAATCCTTGCTTCTCCAAGTGGAGACTAATTTTGTCCTTCAGAATTTTTTCCAATAATTTTCCTACCACTGATGTTAGGCTCACTGGCCTGTAGTTCCCCGGTTTTTCCCTACTCCCCTTCTTGAATAATGGTACTACATTAGCGGTTCTCCAGTCCTCTGGCACATCCCCTGTGGCCAGAGAGGTGGGGTGATATTCTGAATTGTTACTCTGGGATGGGGTGATATTCTGAATTGTTACTCTGGGATGGGGTGATATTCTGAATTGTTACTCTGGGATGGAGTGATATTCTGAATTGTTACTCTGGGATGGGGTGATATTCTGAATTGTTACTCTGGGATGGGGTGATATTCTGAATTGTTACTCTGGGATGGGGTGATATTCTGAATTGTTACTCTGGGATGGGGTGATATTCTGAATTGTTACTCTGGGATGGGGTGATATTCTGAATTGTTACTCTGGGATGGGGTGATATTCTGAATTGTTACTCTGGGATGGGGTGATATTCCAGTCCAGGCCCACAGTGATATTAAATAATGGCGAATTCTCCATGGGCTCTGTGTCAGCCCGATACCTCCATTGCGGTGTGAAACTCACAGCTGGCGAGCAGCACAATAACTTCCTCACATTAATATGAAGGTTTGGGGCCCCTCCTGTTCCTGGGTTCTCTCCAGGAATGGGGGGAGAACCCAGGAACAGGAGGGGCCATTCAGCCCCTCAAGCCTTTTGCACAGGAGCAGGAGGAGGCCATTCAGCCCCTTGAGCCTGCTCCACCATTTAATTAAATAATGAATGATCTGTTTCTTAACTCGATCTACCCACCTTGATTCCGTAACCCTCAATATCCTTGCACGACAAAAATCGATCAGTTTCAGTTTTAACATTTTCAATTGACCCCCTGCCTTAACAGCTTTTTGCAGAAGAGTGTTCCAGATTTCCACCACCCTTTGTGTGAAGAAGTGCTTCCTGACATTAACCCTGAACAGCCTAGTTCTAATTTTAAGGTTTTGCCCCCCCTTGTTCTGGACTCCTCCGACCAGAGGAAATAGTTTCTCTCCATCTACCCGTCAACTCCTTTAATCATCTTAAACATCTCATTTGGATCACACCGTAATCTTCCATATTCAAGGAAATACAAGCCTAGTCTAGGCAACCTGTCCTCATAACTTAACTCTTTTAGATCACACCATAATCTTCGAAACCTCAAACAGCCCCTGAGAGTGGGTCTAGAGTAGGAGGACCTCGGGATGGGGAGATCGGGATGAGGACCTCGGGATGGGGAGATCGGGATGAGGACATCGGGATGGGGAGATCGGGATGGGGAGATCGGGATGAGGACCTCGGGATGGGGAGATCGGGATGAGGACCTCGGGATGGGGAGATCGGGATGAGGACCTCGGGATGGGGAGATCGGAATGAGGAACTCGGGATGGGGAGATCGGGATGAGGACCTCGGGATGGGGAGATCGGGATGAGGACCTCGGGATGGGGAGATCGGGATGAGGACCTCGGGATGGGGAGATCGGGATGAGTACCTCGGGATGGGGAGATCGGGATGAGGAGATCGGGATGAGGACCTCGGGATGGGGAGATCGGGATGAGGACCTCGGGATGGGGAGATCGGGATGAGCACCTCGGGATGGGGAGATCGGGATGAGCACCTCGGGATGGGGAGATCGGGATGAGGACCTCGGGATGGGGAGATCGGGATGAGGACCTCGGGATGGGGAGATCGGGATGAGGACCTCGGGATGGAGAGATCGGGATGAGGACCTCGGGATGGGGAGATCGGGATGAGGACCTCGGGATGGGGAGATCGGGATGAGGACCTCGGGATGGGGAGATCGGGATGAGGATCTCGAGATGAGGATCTCGGGATGAGGATCTCGGGATGGGGAGATTGGGATGGGGAGATCGGGATGAGGACCTCGGGATGGGGAGATCGGGATGAGGACCTCGGGATGGGGAGATCGGGATGAGGATCTCGGGATGAGGATCTCGGGATGAGGATCTCGGGATTGGGAGATTGGGATGGGGAGATTGGGATGGGGAGATCGGGATGAGGACCTCGGGATGGAGAGATCGGGATGAGGAACTCGGGATGGGGAGATCGGGATGAGGATCTCGGGATGAGGATCTCGGGATGAGGATCTCGGGATGGGTAGATCGGGATGGGGAGATTGGGATGGGGAGATCGGGATGAGGACCTCGGGATGGGGAGATCGGGATGAGGACCGCGGGATGGGGAGATCGGGATGAGGGCCTCGGGATGGGGAGATCGGGATGAGGACCTCGGGATGGGGAGATCGGGATGAGGATCGCAGGATGGGGAGATCGGGATGAGGACCTCGGGATGGGGAGATCGGGATGAGGACCTCGGGATGGGGAGATCGGGATGAGGACCTCGGGATGGAGAGATCGGGATGAGGACCTCGGGATGGGGAGATCGGGATGAGGACCTCGGGATGGGGAGATCGGGATGAGGAACTCGGGATGGGGAGATCGGGATGAGGACCTCGGGATGGGGAGATCGGGATGAGGACCTCGGGATGGGGAGATCGGGATGAGGACCTCGGGATGGGGAGATCGGGATGAGGAACTCGGGATGGGGAGATCGGGATGAGGACCTCGGGATGGGGAGATCGGGATGAGGACCTTGGGATGGGGAGATCGGGATGAGGACCTCGGGATGGGGAGATCGGGATGAGGACCTCGGGATGGGGAGATCGGGATGAGGACCGCGGGATGGGGATATCGGGATGAGGACCTCGGGATGGGGAGATGGGGATGAGGACCTCGGGATGGGGAAATCGGGATGAGGACCTCGGGATGGGGAGATCGGGATGAGCACCTCGGGATGGGGAGATCGGGATGAGGACCTCGGGATGGGGAGATCGGGATGAGGACCTCGGGATGGGGAGATCCGGATGAGGGCCTCGGGATGGGGAGATCCGGATGAGGGCCTCGGGATGGGGAGATCGGGATGAGGACCTCGGGATGAGGAGATCGGGATGAGGAACTCGGGATGGGGAGATCGGGATGAGGACCTCGGGATGGGGAGATCGGGATGAGGACCTCGGGATGGGGAGATCGGGATGAGGACCTCGGGATGGGGAAATCGGGATGAGGACCTCGGGATGGGGAGATGGGGATGAGGACCTCGGGATGGGGAAATCGGGATGAGGACCTCGGGATGGGGAGATCGGGATGAGCACTTCGGGATGGGGAGATCGGGATGAGGACCTCGGGATGGGGAGATCGGGATGAGGACCTTGGGATGGAGAGATCGGGATGAGGACCTCGGGATGGGGAGATCGGGATGAGGAACTCGGGATGGGGAGATCGGGATGAGGACCTCGGGATGGGGAGATCGGGATGAGGACCTCGGGATGGGGAGATCGGGATGAGGAACTCGGGATGGGGAGATCCGGATGAGGGCCACGGGATGGGGAGATCGGGATGAGGATCTCGGGATGAGGATCTCGGGATGAGGATCTCGGGATGGGGAGATCGGGATGAGGATCTCGGGATGAGGATCTCGGGATGAGGATCTCGGGATGGGGAGATTGGGATGAGGACCTCGGGATGGGGAGATCGGGATGAGGACCTCGGGATGGGGAGATCGGGATGAGGACCTCGGGATGGGGAGATCGGGATGAGGACCGCGGGATGGGGAGATCGGGATGAGGACCTCGGGATGGGGAGATCGGGATGAGGGCCTCGGGATGGGGAGATCGGGATGAGGACCTCGGGATGGGGAGATCGGGATGAGGACCTCGGGATGGGGAGATCGGGATGAGGACCTCGGGATGGGGAGATCGGGATGAGGACCTCGGGATGGGGAGATCGGGATGAGGGCCTCGGGATGGGGAGATCGGGATGAGGACCTCGGGATGGGGAGATCGGGATGAGCACCTCGGGATGGAGAGATCGGGATGAGGACCTCGGGATGGAGAGATCGGGATGAGGACCTCGGGATGGGGAGATCGGGATGAGGACCTCGGGATGGGGAGATCGGGATGAGGACCTCGGGATGGGGAGATCGGGATGCATACCGCGGGATGGGGAAATCGGGATGAGGACCGCGGGATGGGGAGATGGGGATGAGGACCTCGGGATGGGGAAATCGGGATGAGGACCTCGGGATGGGGAGATCGGGATGAGCACCTCGGGATGAGGACCTCGGGATGGGGAGATCGGGATGAGGACCTCGGGATGGGGAGATCGGGATGAGCACCTCGGGATGAGGACCTCGGGATGGGGAGATCGGGATGAGGACCTCGGGATGGGGAGATCCGGATGAGGGCCTCGGGATGGGGAGATCCGGATGAGGGCCTCGGGATGGGGAGATCGGGATGAGGACCTCGGGATGAGGAGATCGGGATGAGGAACTCGGGATGGGGAGATCGGGATGAGGACCTCGGGATGGGGAGATCGGGATGAGGACCTCGGGATGGGGAGATCAGGATGAGGACCTCGGGATGGGGAGATCGGGATGAGGACCTCGGGATGGGGAGATCGGGATGAGGACCTCGGGATGGGGAGATTGGGATTGGGAGATTGGGATGGGGAGATTGGGATGGGGAGATCGGGATGAGGACCTCGGGATGGAGAGATCGGGATGAGGAACTCGGGATGGGGAGATCGGGATGAGGATCTCGGGATGAGGATCTCGGGATGAGGATCTCGGGATGGGGAGATCGGGATGGGGAGATTGGGATGGGGAGATCGGGATGAGGACCTCGGGATGGGGAGATCGGGATGAGGACCGCGGGATGGGGAGATCGGGATGAGGGCCTCGGGATGGGGAGATCGGGATGAGGACCTCGGGATGGGGAGATCGGGATGAGGATCGCAGGATGGGGAGATCGGGATGAGGACCTCGGGATGGGGAGATCGGGATGAGGACCTCGGGATGGGGAGATCGGGATGAGGACCTCGGGATGGAGAGATCGGGATGAGGACCTCGGGATGGGGAGATCGGGATGAGGACCTCGGGATGGGGAGATCGGGATGAGGAACTCGGGATGGGGAGATCGGGATGAGGACCTCGGGATGGGGAGATCGGGATGAGGACCTCGGGATGGGGAGATCGGGATGAGGACCTCGGGATGGGGAGATCGGGATGAGGAACTCGGGATGGGGAGATCGGGATGAGGACCTCGGGATGGGGAGATCGGGATGAGGACCTTGGGATGGGGAGATCGGGATGAGGACCTCGGGATGGGGAGATCGGGATGAGGACCTCGGGATGGGGAGATCGGGATGAGGACCGCGGGATGGGGATATCGGGATGAGGACCTCGGGATGGGGAGATGGGGATGAGGACCTCGGGATGGGGAAATCGGGATGAGGACCTCGGGATGGGGAGATCGGGATGAGCACCTCGGGATGGGGAGATCGGGATGAGGACCTCGGGATGGGGAGATCGGGATGAGGACCTCGGGATGGGGAGATCCGGATGAGGGCCTCGGGATGGGGAGATCCGGATGAGGGCCTCGGGATGGGGAGATCGGGATGAGGACCTCGGGATGAGGAGATCGGGATGAGGAACTCGGGATGGGGAGATCGGGATGAGGACCTCGGGATGGGGAGATCGAGATGAGGACCTCGGGATGGGGAGATCGGGATGAGGACCTCGGGATGGGGAAATCGGGATGAGGACCTCGGGATGGGGAGATGGGGATGAGGACCTCGGGATGGGGAAATCGGGATGAGGACCTCGGGATGGGGAGATCGGGATGAGCACTTCGGGATGGGGAGATCGGGATGAGGACCTCGGGATGGGGAGATCGGGATGAGGACCTTGGGATGGAGAGATCGGGATGAGGACCTCGGGATGGGGAGATCGGGATGAGGAACTCGGGATGGGGAGATCGGGATGAGGACCTCGGGATGGGGAGATCGGGATGAGGACCTCGGGATGGGGAGATCGGGATGAGGAACTCGGGATGGGGAGATCCGGATGAGGGCCACGGGATGGGGAGATCGGGATGAGGATCTCGGGATGAGGATCTCGGGATGAGGATCTCGGGATGGGGAGATCGGGATGAGGATCTCGGGATGAGGATCTCGGGATGAGGATCTCGGGATGGGGAGATTGGGATGAGGACCTCGGGATGGGGAGATCGGGATGAGGACCTCGGGATGGGGAGATCGGGATGAGGACCGCGGGATGGGGAGATCGGGATGAGGACCTCGGGATGGGGAGATCGGGATGAGGGCCTCGGGATGGGGAGATCGGGATGAGGACCTTGGGATGGGGAGATCGGGATGAGGACCTCGGGATGGGGAGATCGGGATGAGGACCTCGGGATGGGGAGATCGGGATGAGGACCTCGGGATGGGGAGATCGGGATGAGGGCCTCGGGATGGGGAGATCGGGATGAGGACCTCGGGATGGGGAGATCGGGATGAGCACCTCGGGATGGAGAGATCGGGATGAGGACCTCGGGATGGAGAGATCGGGATGAGGACCTCGGGATGGGGAGATCGGGATGAGGACCTCGGGATGGGGAGATCGGGATGAGGACCTCGGGATGGGGAGATCGGGATGAGGACCGCGGGATGGGGAAATCGGGATGAGGACCGCGGGATGGGGAGATGGGGATGAGGACCTCGGGATGGGGAAATCGGGATGAGGACCTCGGGATGGGGAGATCGGGATGAGCACCTCGGGATGAGGACCTCGGGATGGGGAGATCGGGATGAGGACCTCGGGATGGGGAGATCTGGATGAGGGCCTCGGGATGGGGAGATCCGGATGAGGGCCTCGGGATGGGGAGATCGGGATGAGGACCTCGGGATGAGGAGATCGGGATGAGGAACTCGGGATGGGGAGATCGGGATGAGGACCTCGGGATGGGGAGATCGGGATGAGGACCTCGGGATGGGGAGATCGGGATGAGGACCTCGGGATGGGGAAATCGGGATGAGGACCTCGGGATGGGGAGATCGGGATGAGGACCTCGGGATGGGGAGATTGGGATGAGGACCTCGGGATGGGGAGATCGGGATGAGGACCTCGGGATGGGGAGATCGGGATGAGGACCTCGGGATGGGGAGATCGGGATGCGGACCTCGGGATGGGGAGATCGGGATGAGGACCTCGGGATGGGGAGATCGGGATGAGGACCTCGGGATGGGGAGATCGGGATGATGACCTCGGGATGGGGAGATCGGGATGAGGAACTCGGGATGGGGAGATCGGGATGAGGACCTCGGGATGGGGAGATCGGGATGAGGACCTCGGGATGAGGACCTCGGGATGGGGAGATCGGGATGAGGAACTCGGGATGGGGAGATCGGGATGAGGACCTCGGGATGGGGAGATCGGGATGAGGACCTCAGGATGGGGAGATCGGGATGAGGACCTCGGGATGGGGAGATCGGGATGAGGACCTCGGGATGGGGAGATCGGGATGAGGACCTCGGGATGGGGAGATCGGGATGAGGATCGCGGGATGGGGAGATCGGGATGGGAGACTCGCAACAAACACTAGAATTGTCAGCTCTCGGCCCTGTGTAATGGGTTAAAGGGGTCAGCGAGCTGTTGGGGGGTGGGTGGGGGGAGAGGGCCCAGGAGGAGAGATAGGGCGTCCCTCCACTCTCCCCCCTCCCCTGGACACTACACCAAGGTTATAATCAATTAGAGATGACATAAGAAATAGGAGCAGGAGTAGACCATACGGCCCCTCGAGCCTGCTCCGCCATTCAATCAGATCATGGCTGATCTTCGACCTCAACTCCACTTTCCCGCCCGATCCCCATATCCCTTGATTCCCCTAGAGTCCAAAAATCTATCGATCTCAGCCTTGAATATACTCAATGATTCAGCATCCACAGCCCTCTGGGGCAGAGAATTCCAAAGATTCACAACCCTCTGAGTGAAGAAATTCCTCCTCATCTCAGTCTTAAATGGCCGACCCTTTATCCTGAGACTATGCCCCCCAGTTCCAGACTCTCCAGCCATGGGAAACAGCCTCTCAGCATCTCAACCCAATCCGGCCAATTACCGCCCCATCAGTCTACTCTCAATCATCAGCAAAGTGATGGAAGGTGTCGTCGACAGTGCTATCAAGCGGCACTTACTCACCGATAACCTGCTCACCGATGCTCAGTTTGGGTTCCGCCAGGACCACTCGGCTCCAGACCTCATTACAGCCTTGTCTAAACATGGACAAAAGAGCTGAATTCCAGAGGTGAGGTGAGAGTGACTGCCCTTGACATCAAGGCAGCATTTGACCGAGTGTGGCACCAAGGAGCCCTAGTAAAATTGAAGTCAATGGGAATCAGGTGGAAAACTCTCCAGTGGCTGGAGTCATACTTGGCACAAAGGAAGATGGTAGTGGTTGTTGGAGGCCAATCATCTCAGCCCCAGGACATTGCTGCAGGAGTTCCTCAGGGCAGTGTCCGAGGCCCAACCATCTTCAGCTGCTTCATCAATGACCTTCCCTCCATCATAAGGTCAGAAATGGGGATGTTCGCTGATGATTGCAGTGTTCAGTTCCATTCGCAACCCCTCAGAGAATCATAGAATCATAGAAGTTTACAACATGGAAACAGGCCCTTCGGCCCAACATGTCCATGTCGCCCAGTTTATACCACTAAGCTAGTCCCAATTGCCTGCACTTGGCCCATATCCCTCTATACCCATCTTACCCATGTAACTGTCCAAATGCTTTTTAAAAGACAAAATTGTACCCGCCTCTACTACTGCCTCTGGCAGCTCGTTCCAGACACTCACCACCCTTTGAGTGAAAAAATTGCCCCTCTGGACCCTTTTGTATCTCTCCCCTCTCACCTTAAATCTATGCCCCATCGTTATAGACTCCCCTACCTTTGGGAAAAGATTTTGACTATCTACCTTATCTATGCCCCTCATTATTTTATAGACTTCTATAAGATCACCCCTTAACCTCCTACTCTCCAGGGAAAAAAGTCCCAGTCTGTCTAACCTCTCCCTATAAGTCAAACCATCAAGTCCCGGTAGCATCCTAGTAAATCTTTTCTGCACTCTTTCCAGTTTAATAATATCCTTTCTATAATAGGGTGACCAGAACTGTACACAGTACTCCAAGTGTGGCCTCACCAATGCCCTGTACAACTTCAACAAGACATCCCAACTCCTGCATTCAATGTTCTGACCAATGAAACCAAGCATGCCGAATGCCTTCTTCACCACCCTATCCACCTGTGACTCCACTTTCAAGGAGCTATGAACCTGTACTCCTAGATCTCTTTGTTCTATAACTCTCCCCAACGCCCGACCATTAACGGAGTAGGTCCTGGCCCGATTCGATCTACCAAAATGCATCACCTCACATTTATCTAAATTAAACTCCATCTGCCATTCATCGGCCCACTGGCCCAATTTATCAAGATCCCGTTGCAATCCTAGATAACCTTCTTCACTGTCCACAATGCCACCAATCTTGGTGTCATCTGCAAACTTACTAACCATGCCTCCTAAATTCTCATCCAAATCATTAATATAAATAACAAATAACAGCGGACCCAGCACCGATCCCTGAGGCACACCGCTGGTCACAGGCATCCAGTTTGAAAAACAACCCTCTACAACCACCCTCTGTCTTCTGTCGTCAAGCCAATTTTGTATCCAATTGGCTACCTCACCTTGGATCCCATGAGATTTAACCTTATGTAACAACCTACCATGCGGTACCTTGTCAACGGCTTTGCTGAAGTCCATGTGGACCACGTCTACTGCACAGCCCTCATCTATCATAATGAAGCAGTCCGTGCCCACATGCAGCAAGACCTGGACAACATCCAGGCTTGGGCTCATAAGTGGCAAGTAAATTCGCGTCAGACAAGTGCCAGGCAATGACCATCTCCAACAAGAGAGAATCTAACCACCTCCCCTTGACATTCAACGGCATTACCATTACCGAATCCCCCACCATCAACATCCTGGGGGTCACCATTGACCAGAAACTTAACTGAACCAGCCACATAAATACTGTGGCTACAAGAGCAGGTCAGAGGCTGGGTATTCTGTGACGAGTGACTCACCTCCTGACTCCCCAAAGCCTTTCCACCATCTGCAAGGCACAAGTCAGGAGTGTGATGGAATACTCTCCACTTGCCTGGATGAGTGCAGCTCCAACAACACTCAAGAAGCTCAACACCATCCAGGACAAACCATCCCGCTTAATTGGCACCCCATCCACCACCTGAAACATTCACTCCCTTCACCACCGGCGCACTGTGGCTGCAGTGTGTACCATCCACAGGATGCACTGCAGCAACTCGCCAAGGCTTCTTCGACAACACCTCCCAAACCCGCGACCTCTACCACCTAGAAGGACAAGGGCAGCAGGCACATGGGAACAACACCACCTGCACGTTCCCCTCCAAGTCACACACCATCCCGACTTGGAAATATATCGCCGTTCCTTCATCGTCGCTGGGTCAAAATCCTGGAACTCCCTTCCTAACAGCACTGTGGGAGAACCTTCACCACATGGACTGCAGCGGTTCAAGAAGGCGGCTCACCACCACCTTCTCAAGGGCAATTAGGGATGGGCAATAAATGCCGGCCTCGCCAGCGACGCCCACATCCCATGAACGAATAAAAAAAATCTACCCTGTCAAACCCCTCTCAGAATCTTATATGTTTCAATTAGATCACCTCTCATTCTTCTAAACTCCAGAGAGTATCGGCCCATTCTACTCTACCTCGCCTCATAGGACAATCCTCTCATCCCAGGAATTAATCTGGTGAACCTTTGTTGCACCGTCTCTAAGGCAAGTATATCCTTCCTTAGATAAGGAGACCAAAACTGTACACAGTACTCCAGGTGAGGTCTCACCAAAGCCCCGTACAATTGCAGTAAGATTTCCTTACTCTTGTGCTCCAATCCCCTTGCAATAAAGGCCAACATGCCATTTGCTTTCCTA
Source organism: Heptranchias perlo (assembly GCF_035084215.1). Taxonomy (NCBI): domain Eukaryota; kingdom Metazoa; phylum Chordata; class Chondrichthyes; order Hexanchiformes; family Hexanchidae; genus Heptranchias; species Heptranchias perlo. The sequence continues at coordinate 1,200,289 of NC_090325.1, read as the reverse complement.
ATTGCTCGCTGTACCTGCATGTTAACTTTCTGTGTTTCTTGTACGAGGACACCCAAATCTCTCTGAACACCAACATTTAATAGTTTCTCACCATTTAGAAATATTCTGTTTTTCTATTCTTCCCTCCAAAGTGAATAATCTCACATTTCCCCACATTATACTCCATCTGCCACCTTCTTGCCCACTCACTTAACCTGTCTATATCCTTTGCAGACTCTTTGTGTCCTCCTCACAGCTTACTTTCTCACCTTGCTTTGTATCGTCAGTAAACTTGGATACATTACACTCAGTCCCTTCATCTAAATCATTAATATAGATTGGAAATAGCTGAGGCCCGAGCACTGATCCTTGTGCACCCCACGAGAATCATGGATAATTTATTGCACAGAAGGAGGCCATTCGGCCCATCGTGTCCACGCTGGCTGAGAAACGAGCCCCCCAGCCTAATCCCACTTTCCCACACTTGGTCCGTAGCCCTGCAGGTCACGGCTCTCCAGGGGCACATCCAGGGATTTTATAAATGAGTTGAGGGTTTCTGCCTCTCCCACCCTCTCAGGCAGTGAGTTCCAGACCCCCACCATACCTCTGGGTGAAAAAATTCTCCTCAGCTCCCCTCTAATCCTTCCACCAATCACTTTAAATCTGTGCCCCCTGGTTATTGACCCCTCCGCTAAGGGAAATAGGTCCTTCCTATCCACTCTATCTCGGCCCCTCATAATTTTATACATCTCAATTAAATCCCCCCTCAGCCTCCTCTGTTCCAAGGAAAACAACCCCAGCCTCTCCAATCTTTCCTCAAAGCTAAAATTCTCCAGTCCTGGCAACATCCTCGTAAATCTCCTCTGCACCCTCTCGAGTGCAATTACATCTTTCCTGTAATATGGTGACCAGAACTGTGCTCAGTACTCAAGCTGTGGCCTAACCAATGTTTTATACAGTTCCAGCTTAACATCCCTGCTTTTATATTCTATGCCTCGGCTAATAAAGGAAAGTATTCCATATGCCTTCTTAACCACCTTATCTACCTGTCCTGCTACCTTCAGGGATCTGTGGACATGCACTCCAAGGTCCCTCACTTCCTCTGCACCTTTCAGTATCCTCCCGTTTACTGTGTGTTCCCTTGCCTTGTTTGCTCTCCCCAAATGCATTACCTCACACTTCTGCGCATTGAACTCCATTTGACACTTTTCTGCCCATCTGACCAGTCCATTGATATCTTCCTGCAGTCTACAGCTTTCCTCCTCACTATCAACCACACGGCCTATCTTTGTGTCATCCGCCAATTTCTTAATTATACCCCCTTTGTTTAAGTCCAAATCATTAACGTGTACCACAAAAAGCAAAGGACCCAGTACCGAGCCCTGCGGCACCCCACTGGAAACAGCCTTCCAGTCGTAAAAACACCCATCAACCATTACCCTTTGCTTCCTGCCACTGAGCCAATTTTGGATCCAATTTGCCACATTCCCTTGGATTCCACGGGCCTTTACTTTTTTGACCAATCTGCCAAGTGGGACCTTGTCAAAAGCCTTGCTAAAATCCATATAGACTACATCAATTACGCCACCCTCATCGATTCTCCTTGTCACCTCCTCGAAAAATTCAATCAAGTTAGTCAGACACGACGTTCCCTTAATAAATCCGTGCTGACTGTCCTTGATTAGTCCGTGCCTTTCTAAGTGACAGTTTATCCTGTCCCTCAGAATTGATTCCAATAATTTGCCCATCACCAAGGTTAGACTGACTGGCCTGTAATTACTCGGTCTATCCCTTGCTCCCTTTTTAAACAACGGTACAACGTTAGCAATTCTCCAATCCTCTGGCAGTACGCCTGTATCCAGTGAAGTTTGGAAAATGATGGTCAGAGCCTCCGCTATTTCCTCCCTGGCTTCTTTTAACAGCCTGGGATACATTTCATCCGGCCCTGGTGATTTATCCACTTTCAAAGATGCTAATCCCCTTAATACTTCCTCTCTCACTATGTTTATCCCATCCAATATTTCACAGTCCTCCTCCTTAACTTCAATCACTGCATCATCCCTCTGTGAAGACAGATGCAAAGTATTCATTAAGAACCATACCCACATCTTCCACCTCCACACATAGTTTACCTTTTTGGTCTCCTATAGGCCCTACTCTTTCCTCAGTTATCCTCTTGCTCTTAATGTATTAATAAAACATCTTTGGGTTTTCTATGATTTTACCTGCTAATATTTTTTCATGCCCTAGTCACAATCTGCCAACCTGAAAATGACCCCTTTATTCCTGCTCTCTGTTTTTTGTCAGATGAGGTGTCCTGGTTACAATCGATCAGTGACGACTTGTCCTGGTTACAGTCGATCGGTGACGACTTGTCCTGGTTACAATCGATCAGTGACGACGTGTCCTGGTTACAATCGATCAGTGACGACTTGTCCTGGTTACAGTCGATCGGTGACGACTTGTCCTGGTTACAGTCGATCAGTGACGACGTGTCCTGGTTACAATCGATCAGTGACGACTTGTCCTGGTTACAATCGATCAGTGACGACTTGTCCTGGTTACAATCGATCAGTGACGACTTGTCCTGGTTACAGTCGATCAGTGACGACGTGTCCTGGTTACAGTCGATCAGTGACGACGTGTCCTGGTTACAATCGATCAGTGACGACTTGTCCTGGTTACAATCGATCAGTGACGACGTGTCCTGGTTACAATCGATCAGTGACGACTTGTCCTGGTTACAATCGATCAGTGACGACTTGTCCTGGTTACAATCGATCAGTGACGACTTGTCCTGGTTACAATCGATCAGTGACGACGTGTCCTGGTTCCAATCGATCAGTGACGACGTGTCCTGGTTACAATCGATCAGTGACGACTTGTCCTGGTTACAGTCGATCAGTGACGACTTGTCCTGGTTACAGTCGATCGGTGACGACTTGTCCTGGTTACAGTCGATCGGTGACGACTTGTCCTGGTTACAATCGATCGGTGACGACTTGTCCTGGTTACAATCGATCGGTGACGACTTGTCCTGGTTACAATCGATCGGTGACGACTTGTCCTGGTTACAATCGATCGGTGACGACTTGTCCTGGTTACAATCGATCGGTGACGACTTGTCCTGGTTACAATCGATCGGTGACGACTAGTCCTGGTTACAATCGATCGGTGACGACGTGTCCTGGTTACAATCGATCAGTGACGACGTGTCCTGGTTACAATCGATCAGTGACGACTTGTCCTGGTTACATTCGATCAGTGACGACTTGTCCTGGTTACATTCGATCAGTGACGACGTGTCCTGGTTACAATCGATCAGTGACGACTTGTCCTGGTTACAATCGATCGGTGACGACTAGTCCTGGTTACAATCGATCAGTGACGACTTATCCTGGTTACAATCGATCAGTGACGACGTGTCCTGGTTACAATCGATCGGTGACGACTAGTCCTGGTTACAATCGATCAGTGACGACTTGTCCTGGTTACAATCGATCAGTGACGACGTGTCCTGTTTACAATCGATCAGTGACGACTTGTCCTGGTTACAATCGATCAGTGACGACTTGTCCTGGTTACAATCGATAAGTGACGACTTGTCCTGGTTACAATCGATCAGTGACGACTTGTCCTGGTTACAATCGATAAGTGACGACTTGTCCTGGTTACAATCGATAAGTGACGACTTGTCCTGGTTACAATCGATCAGTGACGACTTGTCCTGGTTACAATCGATCAGTGACGACTTGTCCTGGATGTTGTCCAGGTCTTGCTGCATGCGGGCTCGGACTGCTTCATTATCTGAGGGGTTGCGAATGGAACTGAACACTGTGCAATCATCAGCGAACATCCCCATTTCTGACGTATACTGGTTACGATGGGTTATTGATGACTTGTGCTGGTTACGATGGGTTATTGATGACTTGTGCTGGTTACGATGGATCTGTGAAGACTGGTGCTGGTGACGATGGATTAGTGATGACTTGCTGCATTGTCTCTGATGACAGAATTCTTCATTCCTGCACTGATTTTGCTTTCCCTGATCTTTTTCTCCCTAAGATTGCCCACCCCTGGGGCTGGAGTCCCTGAGAGTGGAGGACACACAGATACGAGCCTCCAGCAGTCAGAGGTTCGGACTGGGACCTCATCGAGGACGTCTCAATATCCAGGTCAGTGGATGAAAGGAAAGGCAGACTAGAGAGAGAGAAAGAGGACACAGAGAGAGAGAGAGAGAGGACAGACTGTGAGATTTTACTCCTGGTTGCCGGTAATTGACCTGGACCATAAGAGATAGGAGCAGGAGTAGGCCATTCGGCCCCTCGAGCCTGCTCCGCCATTCAATGAGATCATGGCTGATCTGATTTTTACCTCAACTCCACTTTCCCGCCCTTTCCCCATATCCTTTGACTCCCTTGCTGATCAAAATTTGTCTAACTCAGCCTTGAATGTATTCAATGACTCAGCCTCCACAGCTTTTTGGGGTAAAGAATTCCAAAGATTCACGACCCTCTGGGAGAAGAAATTCCTCATTTCCGTCTTAAACGGGCGACCCCTTATTCTGAGACTATGCCCCCTAGTTTTAGATTCCCCCATGAGGGGTAACATCCTCTCAGCATCTACCCTATCGAGTCCCCTCAGAATCTTGTATGTTTCAATAAGATCTCCTCTCATTCTTCTAAACTCCAATGAGTATAGACCCAACCTGTTCAATCTTTCCTCATAAGACAACCCTTCCGTACCCGGAATCAACCTAGTGAACCTTCTCTGAACTGCCTCCAATGCAAGTATGTCCTTCCTTAAATAAGGGCACCAGAACTGTACACAGTACTCCAGGTGTGGTCTCCCCAGCACTTTGTACAGTTGTAGCATGACTTCCCTGCTTTTATACTCCATCCCCCTAGAAATAAAGGCCAATATTCCATTTGCCTCCCGGATTACCTGCTGCACCTGTATGTTGACTTTTTGTGCTTCACGTACGAGGACACCCAGATCCCTCTGTACCGCAGTATTTTGTAGTATTTCACCATTCAAATAATATTTTGCTTTTTTATTTTTCCTCCCAAAGTGGATGACTTCACATTTTCCCACATTATATTTCATCTGCCAAATTTTTGCCCATTCACTTAATCTGTCAATATCCCTTTGCAGACACTTTGTGTCCTCATCACAACTTGCTTTTCCACCTATCTTTGTATCATCAGCAAATTTGGCCACAAGACACTCTGTTCCTTCATCCAAGTCATTGATATATATTGTAAATAGTTGAGGCCCCAGCACTGAGCCCTGCGGCACCCCACTAGTTACAGATTGACATTTTGAAAATGACCCTTTTATCCCGACTCTTTGTTTTCTGTTAGTTAGCCAATCCTCTATCCATGCCAGTATATTACCCCCAACACCATGAGCTCTTATCTTGTGCAGTAATCTTTTATGTGGCATCTTATCGAATGCCTTTCAGAAATCCAAATATACTGCATCCATTGGTTCCCCTTTATCCACCCTGCCCGTTACTTCCTCAAAGAACTCTAATAAATTTGTCAGACATGATTTCCCCTTCATAAAACCATGACGACTCTCCTTGATTGTATTACAAGTCTCCAAATGTCCTGCTACTACTTCCTTAATAATGGATTCCAGCATTTTCCCAATGACAGATGTTAGGCTGACTGGTCTATAGTTATCTGCTTTCTGTCTCACTCATTTCTTGAATCGGGGTGTTGCGTCTGCGGTTTTCCAATCCGCTGGGACCTTTCCAGAATCTAGTGAATTCTGGAAGATTACAACCAATGCATCCACTATCTCTGTAGCCACTTCCTTTAAGACCCTCGGATGCAAGCCATCAGGTCCAGGGGACTTGTCAGCCTTTAGACCCATTCGTTTACCTCGTACTTTTTCTCTAGTGATAGTGATTGTTTTTAGTTCCTCCCTCCCCTTTGCACCTTGATTTTCTACTATTATTGGTATATTATTAGGGTCTTCTACTGTGAAGACAGATAAAAAATATCTGTTCAATTCCTCTGCTATTTCCTTGTTCTCCATTATTATTTCCCCAATCTCATCCTCTAAGGGACCAATGTTTACTTTAGCTACCCTCTTTTTATGTACTTGTAGAAGCTTTGACCGTCAGTTTTTATATTTCTTGCTAGTTTACTCTCATAATTTATTTTCTCCCTCTTTATTATTCTTTTAGTCATCCTTTGCTGGTTTTTAAAGTTTTCCCAATCTTCAGGCTTACCAGTAATCTTTGTCATGTTGTATGCTTTTTCTTTTAACCTGATACCATCCTTGACTTCCTTGGTTAGCCATGGTTGGTTCACCCTTTTTGTGGTGTCTTTCCTCCTCACAGGGATATATTTTTGTTGCGAGTCATAAAATATCTTTTTAAATGTTTGCCACTGCTTATCCACCATCATACCATCTAATCTGTTTACCCAGTCCACTTTAGCCAATTCCGCCCTCATTCCTTTATAATTCCCCTTATTTAAGTTTAATACAGAAGTTTCAGACCCAAGATCCTTGCTTTCAAACTGGATGTGAAATTCTATCATGTCAAGATCACTATTTCCCAAGGGATCCTTTACTTTGAGATCATTAATTAATCCTGTTTCGTTACCCATTACCAGATCCAAAATGGCCTGTTCCCTGGTTGGTTCCCCGACGTATTGGTCTAAGAAACAGTCCCTAATACACTTTATGAACTCCTCCTCAGGGCTATTTTTGCCAATTTGATTTGTCCAATCTATGTGAAAGTTAAAATCGCCCATGATTATTGCATTACCTTTTTTACAAGCCCCCCCTTATTCCCTGATTAATATTTTGCCCTACAGTGTAGCTACTGTTTGGGGGCCTATATACTACTCCCACCAGTGATTTCTTTCCCTTGCTATTTCTTATCTCCACCCAAGTTGATTTGACATCTTGATCTTCTGAGCCAAGATCATTTCTCACTATTATACCAATTTTATCCTTTATTAACAGAGCTACCCCACCACCTTTAACTTTTTTCCTATCTTTCCGAAATGTTAAATAACCCTGAATATTTAGCTCCCAACCTTGGTCACCTTGTAACCAGGTCTCTGTAATGGCCACAAGATCATACCCATTTGTTTCTATTTGTGCCGTCAATTCAGTTTGCCAGAACACTGGTCCCAGCATGGTTCAGGTGAAGCCTGTCCCAACGGAACAGCTCCCTCTTTCCCCAGTACTGTTGCCAGTGCCCCATGAATCGAAACCCACTTCTCCCACACCAATCTTTGAGCCACGCATTCATCTCTCTGATCTGATTTACCCTGTGCCAATTTGCTCGTGGCTCAGGTAATAATCCAGACTCCAATTTATTTAAAAGGTGCTTTATTAAAATTCACAGAAGGAGCAACACACTGTGTGTGGGGCAGTGGTTTACAACACAGAGTGAGTGATCATATCACCTGCACTGGGTAGAGTCATGTCCCTCTCAGGAGCCTTGAGGAAAGCGGCTTTCCATCCCGCCTGGGGTGACCTCATGGAGTCCTCGTCCTCAGTCCTGCTCCGCCTGGAGCCTCATCTCGCTATTTGATGGGCCTCCAAAGTCAGCTGTCGTTACCTTGCTCCTGCTGAGTCTCTACAATCTGATATCAATGCAGGGTGCTCCTTTCATACCACTTTTGGGAGTGGACCCAGGGTCAGCTATTGACATGGGCCTTTGCCCTATTGGGGTCTCCCAAAATGGCGAGGTGTCCAATGTAGCCTCGAGTTCTTTGTTCCTTTAAGGAGAAAGGGTCAGCCTCCCCCACTATCTCCCACCTTTCAGGGGTCTGCAAAAACAACTAGTGTCCCACCTCTGGCCTTAACCAATCATCGCCTTACTCAGTGCCTTAAGACTGTTTCTGCCTCACATTATCGTGTCTTGCCCGTGTGCCCAGGCTGGGAACCCATGGTCCCCCCGGTCTCCCCTGACTCCCTCAGATTCCAGCCTGTACGGTTCCATTATTTACAACTACCCAGCATCTGCTAAGGGTCCCAACCCTCAACGTCAGGAATGTTTGTTTGTTTCATCTTTTAGCTCGGTTGTGTAACCCGGCCAGAAGGCGGAATGCTGAGGCTGCCCTTCCTGCAAGTTAATGGTTTTGTGAGCTTCCTGCCCTGATATCAGTCCTGCTCAATTTACACATCCAGCACCAGATTACTTAATGACATAAAATCATACGTAAAAACAGATGTATATACAGACACTATTCTAGCTATTTCACTTGCCCACTGTATTAATGAGCCAGGGCAGAATCTTACAAGACAGAGATAGAGGAAGAGAAAGAGAGACAGAGAGACAGGGAGAGAGAGATACAGAAAGAGAGAGTGAGAGAGACATAGAGAGAGATACAGAGAGAGAGAGAGAAAGTGAGAAAAGAGAGACAGAGAGAGAAAGGCCAGAAAATGAGAGTGAGGCAGACAGAGCAAGACAAAGAGAGAGGGACAGTGACAAAGAGAGAGAGAAAGAGATACAAAGACAGAGAGGGAGAGAGACAGATAGACAGACATAGAGAGACGGAGACAGACAGAGATAGAGAGAGGGAGTGAGAGATACAGAGAGAGACAGACAGACAGGGAGAGAGATAAAAGGAAAGAGAGAGACAGACAGCAGTACAAAGAGTGATAGGCAGAGAGAGACAGAGAAAGTGACAGGGAGAGAAAGAGACAGAGTGATCAACGGAGACGGAGATGGAAAGAGAGAGTGGGCCAGAGTCAGAGTGACAAAGGCCAGAAAATGAGAGAGTGAGACAGAGAGGGAGGGACAGTGACAAAGAGAGGTAGAGAGATAGACAGAGACATACAGAGTCGGGGAGAGGGAGAGGGAGGGAGTCGGGGAGAGGGAGAGGGAGGGAGTCGGGGAGAGGGAGAGGGAGAGGGAGGGAGTCGGGGAGAGGGAGAGGGAGGGAGTCGGAGAGACGGAGAGAGAGGAAGTCGGGGAGAGGGGGAGGGAGAGACAGACAGGGAGAGACAGACAGAGACAGACAGGGAGAGGTACAGAGGGAATGAGGGAGAAAACACAGCCCTGAGAATAATGCAGATTATGGGACGATGTGATCGAAGTGTTTAAAATGGTGAAAGGATGGGACAGGTTGATAGAAGCAGATTGTTTCCAGTCGTTGAGGGTCTAGAACGAGGAGCCAGAGATACAAGATTAAATGTAAGAGATTCAGAACAGAGCAGGAAAACCCATTTCACAGAGGGTTGTGAGGCTGTGGGATTCACATTCAGGGTTAGTGATTGAGGCAGAAACGATATCAACACTGAAGATTAGATTGGGTGGGGGGGGAATGAAGGAAAAGGGAATGGGAACAGGGAGGGGAAATGTGATTCGGACTTTGCTCGAGTGGAGGGGAAATCCCGACATGGACTCGATGGGCTTGTTTACGTGTTATAAATTCCATGTATTTCAATGATCTTTCAGTCCAACTGCCTTGAGTGTCAAGACCTCAGGATGTCCCAAAGAGCTTCACACCAGTTAAATAAATTTTAAGGTGTGGTCACGGTATCGGTCCCTGTGATGTGTGAGTATCAGTCCCTGTGATGTGTGAGTATCAGTCCCTGTGATGTGTGAGTATCAGTCCCTGTGATGTGTGAGTATCAGTCCCTGTGATGTGTGAGTATCAGTCCCTGTGATGAGTGAGTATCAGTCCCTGTGGTGTGTGAGTATCGGTCCCTGTGATGTGTGAGTATCAGTCCCTGTGATGTGTGAGTATCAGTCCCTGTGATGAGTGAGTATCAGTCCCTGTGGTGTGTGAGTATCGGTCCCTGTGATGAGTGAGTATCAGTCCCTGTGATGTGTGAGTATCAGTCCCTGTGATGTGTGAGTATCAGTCCCTGTGATGTGTGAGTATCAGTCCCTGTGATGTGTGAGTATCAGTCCCTGTGATGAGTGAGTATCAGTCCCTGTGATGAGTGAGTATCAGTCCCTGTGATGTGTGAGTATCAGTCCCCGTGATGTGTGAGTATCAGTCCCTGTGATGTGTGAGTATCAGTCCCTGTGATGTGTGAGTATCAGTCCCTGTGATGTGTGAGTATCAGTCCCTGTGATGTGTGAGTATCAGTCCCTGTGATGAGTGAGTATCAGTCCCTGTGATGAGTGAGTATCAGTCCCTGTGATGTGTGAGTATCAGTCCCTGTGATGTGTGAGTATCAGTCCCTGTGATGTGTGAGTATCAGTCCCTGTGATGTGTGAGTATCAGTCCCTGTGATGTGTGAGTATCAGTCACTGTGATGTGTGAGTATCGGTCCCTGTGATGAGTGAGTATCTGTCCCTGTGATGTGTGAGTATCAGTCCCTCTGATGTGTGAGTATCGGTCCCTGTGATGAGTGAGTATCAGTCCCTGTGATGTGTGAGTATCAGTCCCTGTGATGAGTGAGTATCGGTCCCTGTGATGTGTGAGTATCGGTCCCTGTGATGTGTGAGCATCGGTCCCTGTGGTGTGTGAGTATCAGTCCCTGTGATGTGTGAGTATCGGTCCCTGTGATGTGTGAGTATCGGTCCCTGTGATGTGTGAGTATCAGTCCCTGTGATGTGTGAGTATCAGTCCCTGTGATGTGTGAGTATCAGTCCCTGTGATGTGTGAGTATCAGTCCCTGTGATGTGTGAGTATCAGTCCCTGTGATGTGTGAGTATCAGTCCCTGTGATGTGTGAGTATCAGTCCCTGTGATGTGTGAGTATCGGTCCCTGTGATGAGTGAGTATCAGTCCCTGTGATGTGTGAGTATCAGTCCCTCTGATGTGTGAGTATCGGTCCCTGTGATGAGTGAGTATCAGTCCCTGTGATGTGTGAGTATCAGTCCCTGTGATGTGTGAGTATCAGTCCCTGTGATGTGTGAGTATCAGTCCCTGTGATGTGTGAGTATCAGTCCCTGTGATGTGTGAGTATCAGTCCCTGTGATGTGTGAGTATCAGTCCCTGTGATGAGTGAGTATCAGTCCCTGTGGTGTGTGAGTATCAGTCCCTGTGATGAGTGAGTATCAGTCCCTGTGATGTGTGAGTATCAGTCCCTGTGATGTGTGAGTATCAGTCCCTCTGATGTGTGAGTATCGGTCCCTGTGATGTGTGAGTATCAGTCCCTCTGATGTGTGAGTATCGGTCCCTGTGATGAGTGAGTATCAGTCCCTCTGATGTGTGAGTATCGGTCCCTGTGATGTGTGAGTATCAGTCCCTCTGATGTGTGAGTATCAGTCCCTGTGATGTGTGAGTATCGGTCCCTGTGATGTGTGAGTATCAGTCCCTGTGATGAGTGAGTATCAGTCCCTGTGATGTGTGAGTATCAGTCCCTGTGATGTGTGAGTATCGGTCCTTGTGATGTGTGAGTATCAGTCCCTCTGATGTGTGAGCATCGGTCCCTGTGGTGTGTGAGTATCGGTCCCTGTGATGTGTGAGTATCAGTCCCTCTGATGTGTGAGTATCGGTCCCTGTGATGTGTGAGTATCAGTCCCTCTGATGTGTGAGTATCGGTCCCTGTGGTGTGTGAGTATCGGTCCCTGTGATGTGTGAGTATCAGTCCCTGTGATGTGTGAGTATCAGTCCCTGTGATGTGTGAGTATCAGTCCCTGTGATGTGTGAGTATCGGTCCCTGTGATTTGTGAGTATCAGTCCCTGTGATGTGTGAGTATCAGTCCCTGTGATGTGTGAGTATCAGTCCCTGTGATGAGTGAGTATCAGTCCCTGTGATGTGTGAGTATCAGTCCCTGTGATGTGTGAGTATCAGTCCCTGTGATGAGTGAGTATCAGTCCCTCTGATGTGTGAGTATCAGTCCCTCTGATGTGTGAGTATCGGTCCCTGTGATGTGTGAGTATCAGTCCCTGTGATGTGTGAGTATCAGTCCCTGTGATGTGTGAGTATCAGTCACTGTGATGAGTGAGTATCAGTCCCTGTGATGAGTGAGTATCAGTCCCTGTGATGTGTGAGTATCAGTCCCTGTGATGAGTGAGTATCAGTCCCTGTGATGAGTGAGTATCAGTCCCTGTGATGAGTGAGTATCAGTCCCTCTGATGTGTGAGTATCAGTCCCTGTGATGTGTGAGTATCAGTCCCTGTGATGTGTGAGTATCAGTCCCTGTGATGTGTGAGTATCAGTCCCTGTGATGTGTGAGTATCAGTCCCTGTGATGTGTGAGTATCAGTCCCTGTGATGTGTGAGTATCAGTCCCTGTGATGAGTGAGTATCAGTCCCTGTGGTGTGTGAGTATCAGTCCCTGTGATGAGTGAGTATCAGTCCCTGTGATGTGTGAGTATCAGTCCCTGTGATGTGTGAGTATCAGTCCCTCTGATGTGTGAGTATCGGTCCCTGTGATGTGTGAGTATCAGTCCCTCTGATGTGTGAGCATCGGTCCCTGTGGTGTGTGAGTATCGGTCCCTGTGATGTGTGAGTATCAGTCCCTCTGATGTGTGAGTATCGGTCCCTGTGATGTGTGAGTATCAGTCCCTCTGATGTGTGAGTATCGGTCCCTGTGGTGTGTGAGTATCGGTCCCTGTGATGTGTGAGTATCAGTCCCTGTGATGTGTGAGTATCGGTCCCTGTGATGTGTGAGTATCAGTCCCTGTGATGTGTGAGTATCAGTCCCTGTGATGTGTGAGTATCAGTCCCTGTGATGTGTGAGTATCAGTCCCTGTGATGTGTGAGTATCAGTCACTGTGATGTGTGAGTATCGGTCCCTGTGATGAGTGAGTATCTGTCCCTGTGATGTGTGAGTATCAGTCCCTCTGATGTGTGAGTATCGGTCCCTGTGATGAGTGAGTATCAGTCCCTGTGATGTGTGAGTATCAGTCCCTGTGATGAGTGAGTATCGGTCCCTGTGATGTGTGAGTATCGGTCCCTGTGATGTGTGAGCATCGGTCCCTGTGGTGTGTGAGCATCGGTCCCTGTGGTGTGTGAGTATCAGTCCCTGTGATGTGTGAGTATCGGTCCCTGTGATGTGTGAGTATCGGTCCCTGTGATGTGTGAGTATCAGTCCCTGTGATGTGTGAGTATCAGTCCCTGTGATGTGTGAGTATCAGTCCCTGTGATGTGTGAGTATCAGTCCCTGTGATGTGTGAGTATCAGTCCCTGTGATGAGTGAGTATCGGTGCCTGTGATGTGTGAGTATCGGTCCCTGTGATGTGTGAGCATCGGTCCCTGTGGTGTGTGAGTATCAGTCCCTGTGATGTGTGAGTATCGGTCCCTGTGATGTGTGAGTATCGGTCCCTGTGATGTGTGAGTATCAGTCCCTGTGATGTGTGAGTATCAGTCCCTGTGATGTGTGAGTATCAGTCCCTGTGATGTGTGAGTATCAGTCCCTGTGATGTGTGAGTATCAGTCCCTGTGATGTGTGAGTATCGGTCCCTGTGATGAGTGAGTATCAGTCCCTGTGATGTGTGAGTATCAGTCCCTCTGATGTGTGAGTATCGGTCCCTGTGATGAGTGAGTATCAGTCCCTGTGATGTGTGAGTATCAGTCCCTGTGATGTGTGAGTATCAGTCCCTGTGATGTGTGAGTATCAGTCCCTGTGATGTGTGAGTATCAGTCCCTGTGATGTGTGAGTATCAGTCCCTGTGATGTGTGAGTATCAGTCCCTGTGATGAGTGAGTATCAGTCCCTGTGGTGTGTGAGTATCAGTCCCTGTGATGAGTGAGTATCAGTCCCTGTGATGTGTGAGTATCAGTCCCTGTGATGTGTGAGTATCAGTCCCTCTGATGTGTGAGTATCGGTCCCTGTGATGTGTGAGTATCAGTCCCTCTGATGTGTGAGTATCGGTCCCTGTGATGAGTGAGTATCAGTCCCTCTGATGTGTGAGTATCGGTCCCTGTGATGTGTGAGTATCAGTCCCTCTGATGTGTGAGTATCAGTCCCTGTGATGTGTGAGTATCGGTCCCTGTGATGTGTGAGTATCAGTCCCTGTGATGAGTGAGTATCAGTCCCTGTGATGTGTGAGTATCAGTCCCTGTGATGTGTGAGTATCGGTCCCTGTGATGTGTGAGTATCAGTCCCTCTGATGTGTGAGCATCGGTCCCTGTGGTGTGTGAGTATCGGTCCCTGTGATGTGTGAGTATCAGTCCCTCTGATGTGTGAGTATCGGTCCCTGTGATGTGTGAGTATCGGTCCCTCTGATGTGTGAGTATCGGTCCCTGTGGTGTGTGAGTATCGGTCCCTGTGATGTGTGAGTATCAGTCCCTGTGATGTGTGAGTATCAGTCCCTGTGATGTGTGAGTATCAGTCCCTGTGATGTGTGAGTATCGGTCCCTGTGATGTGTGAGTATCAGTCCCTGTGATGTGTGAGTATCAGTCCCTGTGATGAGTGAGTATCAGTCCCTGTGATGTGTGAGTATCAGTCCCTGTGATGTGTGAGTATCAGTCCCTGTGATGAGTGAGTATCAGTCCCTCTGATGTGTGAGTATCAGTCCCTCTGATGTGTGAGTATCGGTCCCTGTGATGTGTGAGTATCAGTCCCTGTGATGTGTGAGTATCAGTCCCTGTGATGTGTGAGTATCAGTCACTGTGATGAGTGAGTATCAGTCCCTGTGATGAGTGAGTATCAGTCCCTGTGATGTGTGAGTATCAGTCCCTGTGATGAGTGAGTATCAGTCCCTGTGATGAGTGAGTATCAGTCCCTGTGATGAGTGAGTATCAGTGCCTCTGATGTGTGAGTATCAGTCCCTGTGATGTGTGAGTATCAGTCCCTGTGATGTGTGAGTATCAGTCCCTGTGATGTGTGAGTATCAGTCCCTGTGATGTGTGAGTATCAGTCCCTGTGATGTGTGAGTATCAGTCCCTGTGATGTGTGAGTATCAGTCCCTGTGATGTGTGAGTATCAGTCCCTGTGATGAGTGAGTATCAGTCCCTGTGGTGTGTGAGTATCAGTCCCTGTGATGAGTGAGTATCAGTCCCTGTGATGTGTGAGTATCAGTCCCTGTGATGTGTGAGTATCAGTCCCTGTGATGTGTGAGTATCGGTCCCTGTGATGTGTGAGTATCAGTCCCTCTGATGTGTGAGTATCGGTCCCTGTGATGAGTGAGTATCAGTCCCTCTGATGTGTGAGTATCGGTCCCTATGATGTGTGAGTATCAGTCCCTCTGATGTGTGAGTATCAGTCCCTGTGATGTGTGAGTATCGGTCCCTGTGATGTGTGAGTATCAGTCCCTGTGATGAGTGAGTATCAGTCCCTGTGATGTGTGAGTATCAGTCCCTGTGATGTGTGAGTATCGGTCCCTGTGATGTGTGAGTATCAGTCCCTCTGATGTGTGAGCATCGGTCCCTGTGGTGTGTGAGTATCGGTCCCTGTGATGTGTGAGTATCAGTCCCTCTGATGTGTGAGTATCGGTCCCTGTGATGTGTGAGTATCAGTCCCTCTGATGTGTGAGTATCGGTCCCTGTGGTGTGTGAGTATCGGTCCCTGTGATGTGTGAGTATCGGTCCCTGTGATGTGTGAGTATCAGTCCCTGTGATGTGTGAGTATCAGTCCCTGTGATGAGTGAGTATCAGTCCCTGTGATGTGTGAGTATCGATCCCTGTGATGTGTGAGTATCAGTCCCTCTGATGTGTGAGTATCGGTCCCTGTGATGTGTGAGTATCAGTCCCTGTGATGTGTGAGTATCAGTCCCTGTGATGTGTGAGTATCAGTCCCTCTGATGTGTGAGTATCAGTCCCTCTGATGTGTGAGTATCAGTCCCTCTGATGTGTGAGTATCAGTCCCTGTGATGTGTGAGTATCAGTCCCTGTGATGTGTGATTATCAGTCCCTGTGATGTGTGAGTATCAGTCCCTGTGATGAGTGAGTATCAGTCCCTGTGATGTGTGAGTATCAGTCCCTGTGATGTGTGATTATCAGTCCCTGTGATGAGTGAGTATCAGTCCCTGTGATGTGTGAGTATCAGTCCCTGTGATGTGTGAGTATCAGTCCCTGTGATGAGTGAGTATCAGTCCCTGTGATGAGTGAGTATCAGTCCCTGTGATGTGTGAGTATCAGTCCCTGTGATGTGTGAGTATCAGTCCCTGTGATGTGTGAGTATCAGTCCCTGTGATGTGTGAGTATCAGTCCCTGTGATGTGTGAGTATCAGTCCCTGTGATGTGTGAGTATCAGTCCCTGTGATGAGTGAGTATCAGTCCCTGTGATGAGTGAGTATCAGTCCCTGTGATGTGTGAGTATCAGTCCCTGTGATGTGTGAGTATCAGTCCCTGTGATGTGTGAGTATCAGTCCCTGTGATGTGTGAGTATCAGTCCCTGTGATGTGTGAGTATCGGTCCCTGTGATGAGTGAGTATCTGTCCCTGTGATGTGTGAGTATCAGTCCCTCTGATGTGTGAGTATCGGTCCCTGTGATGAGTGAGTATCAGTCCCTGTGATGTGTGAGTATCAGTCCCTGTGATGTGTGAGTATCGGTCCCTGTGATGTGTGAGTATCAGTCCCTGTGATGTGTGAGTATCAGTCCCTGTGATGTGTGAGTATCAGTCCCTGTGATGAGTGAGTATCAGTCCCTGTGATGTGTGAGTATCAGTCCCTGTGATGAGTGAGTATCAGTCCCTGTGATGAGTGAGTATCAGTCCCTCTGATGTGTGAGTATCAGTCCCTGTGATGTGTGAGTATCAGTCCCTGTGATGTGTGAGTATCAGTCCCTGTGATGTGTGAGTATCGGTCCCTGTGATGAGTGAGTATCTGTCCCTGTGATGTGTGAGTATCAGTCCCTCTGATGTGTGAGTATCGGTCCCTGTGATAAGTGAGTATCAGTCCCTGTGATGTGTGAGTATCAGTCCCTGTGATGTGTGAGTATCAGTCCCTGTGATGAGTGAGTATCAGTCCCTGTGATGTGTGAGTATCAGTCCCTGTGATGTGTGAGTATCAGTCCCTGTGATGAGTGAGTATCAGTCCCTCTGATGTGTGAGTATCAGTCCCTCTGATGTGTGAGTATCGGTCCCTGTGATGTGTGAGTATCAGTCCCTGTGATGTGTGAGTATCAGTCCCTGTGATGAGTGAGTATCAGTCCCTGTGATGAGTGAGTATCAGTCCCTGTGATGTGTGAGTATCGGTCCCTGTGATGTGTGAGTATCAGTCCCTCTGATGTGTGAGTATCAGTCCCTGTGATGTGTGAGTATCGGTCCCTGTGATGTGTGAGTATCAGTCCCTGTGATGAGTGAGTATCAGTCCCTGTGATGTGTGAGTATCAGTCCCTGTGATGTGTGAGTATCGGTCCCTGTGATGTGTGAGTATCAGTCCCTCTGATGTGTGAGCATCGGTCCCTGTGGTGTGTGAGTATCGGTCCCTGTGATGTGTGAGTATCAGTCCCTCTGATGTGTGAGTATCGGTCCCTGTGATGTGTGAGTATCAGTCCCTGTGATGTGTGAGTATCGGTCCCTGTGGTGTGTGAGTATCGGTCCCTGTGATGTGTGAGTATCGGTCCCTGTGATGTGTGAGTATCGGTCCCTGTGATGTGTGAGTATCAGTCCCTGTGATGTGTGAGTATCAGTCCCTGTGATGTGTGAGTATCAGTCCCTGTGATGTGTGAGTATCAGTCCCTGTGATGTGTGAGTATCAGTCCCTGTGATGTGTGAGTATCAGTCCCTGTGATGTGTGAGTATCAGTCCCTGTGATGTGTGAGTATCAGTCCCTGTGATGTGTGAGTATCGGTCCCTGTGATGTGTGAGTATCGGTCCCTGTGATGTGTGAGTATCAGTCCTTGTGATGTGTGAGTATCAGTCCCTGTGATGAGTGAGTATCAGTCCCTGTGATGTGTGAGTATCGATCCCTGTGATGTGTGAGTATCAGTCCCTCTGATGTGTGAGTATCGGTCCCTGTGATGTGTGAGTATCAGTCCCTGTGATGTGTGAGTATCAGTCCCTGTGATGTGTGAGTATCAGTCCCTCTGATGTGTGAGTATCAGTCCCTCTGATGTGTGAGTATCAGTCCCTCTGATGTGTGAGTATCAGTCCCTGTGATGTGTGAGTATCAGTCCCTGTGATGTGTGAGTATCAGTCCCTGTGATGAGTGAGTATCAGTCCCTGTGATGTGTGAGTATCAGTCCCTGTGATGTGTGATTATCAGTCCCTGTGATGTGTGAGTATCAGTCCCTGTGATGAGTGAGTATCAGTCCCTGTGATGTGTGAGTATCAGTCCCTGTGATGTGTGATTATCAGTCCCTGTGATGAGTGAGTATCAGTCCCTGTGATGTGTGAGTATCGGTCCCTGTGATGTGTGAGTATCGGTCCCTGTGATGTGTGAGTATCGGTCCCTGTGATGTGTGAGTATCAGTCCCTGTGATGTGTGAGTATCAGTCCCTGTGATGTGTGAGTATCGGTCCCTGTGATGTGTGAGTATCGGTCCCTGTGATGTGTGAGTATCGGTCCCTGTGATGTGTGAGTATCAGTCCCTGTGATGTGTGAGTATCGGTCCCTGTGATGTGTGAGTATCAGTCCCTGTGATGTGTGAGTATCAGTCCCTGTGATGTGTGAGTATCAGTCCCTGTGATGTAACACATTGGTCCCTGTGATGTGTGAGTATCGGTCCCTGTGGGGTGTGAGTATCAGTCCCTGTGATGTGTGAGTATCAGTCCCTGTGATGTGTGAGTATCAGTCCCTGTGATGTGTGAGTATCAGTCCCGAGAATCATAGAATCATAGAAGTTACAACATGGAAACAGGCCCTTCGGCCCAACATGTCCATGTCGCCCAGTTTATACCACTAAGCTAGTCCCAATTGCCTGCACTTGGCCCATATCCCTCTATACCCATCTTACCCATGTAACTGTCCAAATGCTTTTTAAAAGACAAAATTGTACCCGCCTCTACTACTGCCTCTGGCAGCTCGTTCCAGACACTCACCACCCTTTGAGTGAAAAAATTGCCCCTCTGGACCCTTTTGTATCTCTCCCCTCTCACCTGAAATCTATGCCCCCTCGTTATAGACTCCCCTACCTTTGGGAAAATATTTTGACTATCGACCTTATCTATGCCCCTCATTATTTTATAGACTTCTATAAGATCACCCCTTAACCTCCTGCTCTCCAGGGAAAAAAGTCCCAGTCTGTCTAACCTCTCCCTGTAAGTCAAACCATCAAGTCCCGGTAGCATCATAGTAAATCTTTTCTGCACTCTTTCTAGTTTAATAATATCCTTTCTATAATAGGGTGACCAGAACTGTACACAGTATTCCAAGTGTGGCCTTACTAATGTCTTGTACAACTTCAACAAGACATCCCAACTCCTGCATTCAATGTTCTGACCAATGAAACCAAGCATGCCGAATGCCTTCTTCACCACCCTATCCACCTGTGACTCCACTTTCAAGGAGCTATGAACCTGTACTCCTAGATCTCTTTGTTCTATAACTCTCCCCAACGCCCTACCATTAACGGAGTAGGTCCTGGCCCGATTCGATCTACCAAAATGCATCACCTCACATTTATCTAAATTAAACTCCATCTGCCATTCATCGGCCCACTGGCCCAATTTATCAAGATCCCGTTGCAATTCTAGATAACCTTCTTCACTGTCCACAATGCCACCAATCTTGGTGTCATCTGCAAACTTACTAACCATGCCTCCTAAATTCTCATCCAAATCATTAATATAAATAACAAATAACAGCGGACCCAGCACCGATCCCTGAGGCACACCGCTGGACACAGGCATCCAGTTTGAACAACCACCCTCTGTCTTCTGTCGTCAAGCCAATTTTGTATCCAATTGGCTACCTCACCTTGGATCCCGTGAGATTTAACCTTATGTAACAACCTACCATGCGGTACCTTGTCAAATGCTTTGCTGAAGTCCATGTAGACCACGTCTACTGCACAGCCCTCATCTATCTTCTTGGTTACCCCTTCAAAAAACTCAATCAAATTCGTGAGACATGATTTTCCTCTCACAAAACCATGCTGACTGTTCCTAATTAGTCCCTGCCTCTCCAAATGCCTGTAGATCCTGTCCCTCAGAATACCCTCTAACAACTTACCCACTACAGATGTCAGGCTCACCGGTCTGTAGTTCCCAGGCTTTTCCCTGCCGCCCTTCTTAAACAAAGGCACAACATTTGCTACCCTCCAATCTTCAGGCACCTCACCTGTAGCGGTGGATGATTCAAATATCTCTGCTAGGGGACCCGCAATTTCCTCCCTAACCTCCCATAACGTCCTGGGATACATTTCATCAGGTCCCGGAGATTTATCTACCTTGATGCGCGTTAAGACTTCCAGCACCTCCCTCTCTGTAATATGTACACTCCTCAAGACATCATTATTTATTTCCCCAAGTTCCCTAACATCCATGCCTTTCTCAACCGTAAATATCGATGTGAAATATTCATTCAGGATCTCACCCATTTCTTGTGGTTCCGCACATAGATGACCTTGTTGATCCTTAAGAGAACATAAGAACATAAGAACATAAGAAATTGGAGCAGGAGTAGGCCAATCGGCCCCTCGAGCCTGCTCCGCCATTCAATAAGATCATGGCTGATCTGATCCCAACCACAAATCTAAAGAATACAAGAAGTCGGAGCAGGACCCGGCCACATAGCCCCTGGGCCCTCTCCGCCACCCACAGGGCATTGACCGATCCGAACTCAGCTTCATGTCCAATTTCCTGCCCGCTCCCCATAACCCCTAATTCCCTTTACTTCTAGGAAACTGTCTATTTCTGTTTTAAATTTATCTAATGATGTAGCTTCCACAGCTTCCTGGGGCAGCAATTTCCACAGACCTACCACCCTCTGAGTGAAGAAGTTTCTCCTCATCTCAGTTTTGAAAGAGCAGCCCCTTATTCTAAGATTATGCCCCCTAGTTCTAGTTTCACCCATCTTTGGGAACATCCTTACTGCATCCACCCGATCAAGACCCTTCACAATCTTATATGTTTCAATAAGATCGCCTCTCATTCTTCTGAACTCCAATGAGTAGAGTCCCAATCTACTCAACCTCTCCTCATATGTCCGCCCCCTCATCCCCGGGATTAACCGAGTGAACCTTCTTTGTACTGCCTCGAGAGCAAGTATGTCTTTTCTTAAGTATGGAGACCAAAACTGTATGTAGTATTCCAGGTGCGGTCTCACCAATACCTTATATAACTGCAGCAATACCTCCTTGTTTTTATATTCTATCCCCCCAGCAATAAAAGCCAACATTCCGTTGGCTTTCTTGATCACCTGCTGCACCTGCATACCAACTTTTTGATTTTCTTGCACTAGGACCCCCAGATCCCTTTGTACTGCACTACTTTCCAGTCTCTCGCCATTAAGAAAATAACTTGCTCTCTGATTTTTCCTGCCAAAGTGCATAACCTCACATTTTCCAATGTTATATTGCATCTGCCAAATCTCCGCCCACTCACCCAGCCTGTCTATATCCCCTTGCAGGTTTTTTATGTCCTCCTCACTCTCTACTTTCCCTCCCATCTTTGTATCATCTGCAAATTTTGATATGTTGCACTCGGTCCCCTCCTCCAAATCGTTAATATAGATTGTAAAGAGTTGGGGACCCAGCACCGACCCCTGTGGAACACCACTGGTTACTGGTTGCCAGTCCGAAAATGAACCATTTATCCCAACTCTCTGCTTCCTGTTCGATAACCAATCCTCCACCCATGCCAGAATATTACCCCCAATCCCGTGATTTTTTATCTTAAGTAATAATCTTTTATGTGGCACCTTGTCGAATGCCTTCTGGAAGTCTAAATACACTACGTCCACTGGTTCCCCTTTATCCACCCTATACGTTATATCCTCGAAGAACTCAAGCAAATTTGTCAGACATGACTTCCCCTTCATAAAGCCATGCTGACTTTGTCCTATTAAATTATAAGAACATAAGAACATAAGAAATTGGAGCAGGAGTAGGCCAATCGGCCCCTCGAGCCTGCTCCGCCATTCAATAAGATCATGGCTGATCTGATCCCAACCACAAATCTAAAGAACACAAGAAGTCGGAGCAGGACCCGGCCACATAGCCCCTGGGCCCTCTCCGCCACCCACAGGGCATTGACCGATCCGAACTCAGCTTCATGTCCAATTTCCTGCCCGCTCCCCATAACCCTTAATTCCCTTTACTTCTAGGAAACTGTCTATTTCTGTTTTAAATTTATCAAATGATGTAGCTTCCACAGCTTCCTGGGGCAGCAAATTCCACAGACCTACCACCCTCTGAGTGAAGAAGTTTCTCCTCATCTCAGTTTTGAAAGAGCAGCCCCTTATTCTAAGATTATGCCCCCTAGTTCTAGTTTCACCCATCTTTGGGAACATCCTTACTGCATCCACCCGATCAAGCCCCTTCATAATCTTATATGTTTCAATAAGATCGCCTCTCATTCTTCTGAACTCCAATGAGTAGAGTCCCAATCTACTCAACCTCTCCTCATATGTCCACCCCCTCATCCCCGGGATTAACCGAGTGAACCTTCTTTGTACTGCCTCGAGAGCAAGTATGTCTTTTCTTAAGTATGGAGACCAAAACTGTATGCAGTATTCCAGGTGCGGTCTCACCAATACCTTATATAACTGCAGCAATACCTCCCTGTTTTTATATTCTATCCCCCCAGCAATAAAAGCCAACATTCCGTTGGCTTTCTTGATCACCTGCTGCACCTGCATACCAACTTTTTGATTTTCTTGCACTCGGACCCCCAGATCCCTTTGTACTGCAGTACTTTCCAGTCTCTCGCCATTAAGAAAATAACTTGCTCTCTGATTTTTCCTGCCAAAGTGCATAACCTCACATTTTCCAATATTATATTGCATCTGCCAAATCTCCGCCCACTCACCCAGCCTGTCTATATCCCCTTGTAGGTTTTTTATGTCCTCCTCACTCTCTACTTTCCCTCCCATCTTTGTATCATCTGCAAATTTTGATATGTTGCACTCGGTCCCCTCCTCCAAATCGCTTATCTAAATGTTCCGTTACTGTCTCCTTAATAATAGACTCCAAAATTTTACCCACCACAGATGTTAAGCTAACTGGCCTATAATTTCCAGCCTTCTGCCTACTACCCTTTTTAAATAACGGTGTTACATTAGCAGTTTTCCAATCTGCCGGGACCTCTCCTGAGTCCAGGGAATTTTGGAAAACTATCACCAAAGCATCCACAATCCCTACTGCCACTTCCCTCAAGACCCTAGGATGGAAGCCATCAGGTCCAGGGGATTTATCCGCCTTGAGTCCCATTAATTTACTGAGTACCAATTCCTCAGTGATTTTAATCGTATTTAGCTCCTCCCCCCCCAGAGCCCCCTGTTTGTCCAGTGTTGGGATATTCTTAGTGTCCTCTACCGTAAAGACTGAAACAAAATATTTGTTCAGCATTTTTGCCATCTCCATGTTTCCCACCATTAATTTCCCGGTCTCATCCTCTAAGGGACCGACGTTTGCCTTAGCCACCCTTTTTCTTTTTATACAACTATAGAAACTCTTGCTCTCGGTCCCCGCGATGTGACGCTCTCGGTCCCCGCGATGTGACGCTCTCGGTCCCCGCGATGTGACGCTCTCGGTCCCCGCGATGTGACGCTCTCGGTCCCCGCGATGTGACGCTCTCGGTCCCCGCGATGTGACGCTCTCGGTCCCCGCGATGTGACGCTCTCGGTCTCTGTGACCTGTATTTCAGGCTGGAATCAGCGATGGTGATTTCTACGATGGTGCGTGGTGTTCTGGGCATCAGGACAGGAACCAATGGCTGCAGGTCGATGCCAGGAGATTGACAAAGGTCACCGGGGTCATCACCCAGGGCAGGAACTCCATCTGGTCGTGAGTAATGGCAGAAACTCTCCCTCCCTCACTCACTCTCTCTCTCTCCCTCTCTCACTCACTCTCTCTCTCTCCCTCTCGAACTCACTCTCTCTCTCCAACTCACTCTCTCCCTCTCTCACTCTCTCTCTCTCCCTCTCTCACTCACTCTCTCTCTCTCTCTCTCTAACTCACTCTCTCTCTCTCTCTCGAACTCACTCTCTCTCTCTAACTCACTCTCTCTCTCTAACTCACTCTCTCTCTCTAACTCACTCTCTCTCTCTCTCTAACTCACTCTCTCTCTCTAACTCACTCTCTCTCTCTCTAACTCACTCTCTCTCTCTCTAACTCACTCTCTCCCTCTCGAACTCACTCTCTCTCCTTCTCTCACTCACTCTCTCTCTCGAACTCACTCTCTCTCGAACTCACTCTCTCTCTCTCGAACTCACTCTCTCTCCCTCTCGAACTCACTCTCTCTCGAACTCACTCTCTCTCTAACTCACTCTCTCTCTCGAACTCACTCTCTCTCTCTCCAACTCACTCTCTCTCCCTCTCTAACTCTCTCTCCCTCTCTAACTCACTCTCTCTCTCTAACTCACTCTCTCTCTCTCTAATTCACTCTCTCTCCCTCTCTAACTCACTCTCCCTCTCTAACTCACTCTCTCTCTCAAACTCATTCTCTCTCCCTCTCGAACTCACTCTCTCCCTCTCTAACTCACTCTCTCTCTCTCACTCACTCTCTCCCTCTCTAACTCACTCTCTCTCTAACTCACTCTCTCTCTCTCTAACTCACTCTCTCTCTTTCTCTAACTCACTCTCTCCCTCTCTAACTCACTCTCTCTCTCTCTCTAACTCACTCTCTCCCTCTCTAACTCACTCTCTCTCTCTCTAACTCACTCTCTCCCTCTCTAACTCACTCTCTCTCTCTCTAACTCACTCTCTCTCTCTCTCTAACTCACTCTCTCCCTCTCTAACTCACTCTCTCTCTCTCTAACTCACTCTCTCTCTCTCTAACTCACTCTCTCTCTCTCTCTAACTCACTCTCTCTCTCTCTCTAACTCACTCTCTCTCTCTCTCTAACTCACTCTCGTTGAGGGTTCTATAACAAGGGGACATAGATTCAAGGTAAAAGGCGGGAGGTTTAGAGGGGATTTGAGAAAGAACTTTTTCACCCAGAGGGTGGTTGGAGTCTGGAACTCACTGCCTGAAAGGGTTGTGGAGGCAGGAACCCTCACAACATTCAAGAAGCATTTGGATGAGCACTTGAAATGCCATAGCATACAAGGCTACGGACCAAATGCTGGAATATGGGATTAGAGTAGACAGGGCTGATGGCCGGCGCGGACACGATGGGCCGAAGGGCCTCCATCCGTGCTGTATAACTCTCTGACTCTATGACTGTCTAACTCACTCTCTCTCTCGAACTCACTCTCTCTCTCCAACTCACACTCTCTCTCTCTAACTCACTCTCTCCCTCTCTAAGTCACTCTCTCTCCCTAACTCACTCTCTCTCTCGAACTCACTCTCTCTCTCCAACTCACACTCTCTCTCTCTAACTCACACTCCCTCTCTCCAACTCACACTCTCTCTCTCTAACTCACTCTCTCTCCCTAACTCACTCTCTCACTCTCAAACCCACTCTCTCTCTCGAACTCACTCTCTCTCTCCAACTCACACTCCCTCTCTCTAACTCACTCTCTCCCTCTCCAACTCACTCTCTCTCCCTCTCCAACTCACTCTCTCTCTCTCTCTCTCTAACTCTCTCTCTCTCTCTCGAACTCACTCTCTCTCTCTAACTCTCTCTCTCTCTCTCGAACTCACTCTCTCTCTCCAACTCACACTCCCTCTCTCTAACTCACTCTCTCTCTCTAACTCACTCACTCTCTCTCTCGAACTCACTCTCTCTCGAACTCACTCTCTCTCCCTCTCTAACTCACTCTCTCTCTCTCTCACTCACTCTCTCTCTCTCTCTAACTCTCTCTCTCCAACTCTCTCTCTCTCTCTAACTCACTCTCCCTCTCTAACTCACTCTCTCTCTCTCTAACTCACTCTCTCTCCCTCTCTAACTCTCTCTCTCTCTCTCTAACTCACTCTCTCTCTCTCTCTAACTCTCTCTCTCTAACTCTCTCTCTCTCTCTAACTCTCTCTCCCTCTCTAACTCACTCTCTCTCTCTCTAACTCACTCTCTCTCTCTCTCTAACTCTCTCTCTCTAACTCTCTCTCTCTCTCTAACTCTCTCTCCCTCTCTAACTCACTCTCTCTCTCTCTAACTCACTCTCTCTCCCTCTCTAACTCTCTCTCTCTCTGTCTCTCTCTCTCTCTCTGTCTCTCCCTCTCTAACTCACTCTCTCTCTCTCTCTAACTCACTCTCTCTCCCTCTCTAACTCTCTCTCTCTCTGTCTCTCTCTCTCGAACTCACTCTCTCCCTCTCTAACTCACTCACTCTCTCTCTCCAACTCACGCTCTCTCTCTCCAACTCACTCTCTCTCTCTCCAACTCACTCTCTCTCTCTCTCACTCACTCTCTCCCTCTCTAACTTTCTCTCTCTCTCTCTAACTCACTCTCTCTCTCTCGAACTCACTCTCTCCCTCTCTAACTCACTATCTCCCTCTCCAACTCACTCTCTCTCTCTCCAACTCACTCTCTCTCCCTCTCCAACTCACTCTCTCTCTCTCTCTCTAACTCTCTCTCTCTCTCTCGAACTCACTCTCTCTCTCTAACTCACTCTCTTCCTCTCGAACTCACTCTCTCTCTCTCTCTCTTACTCACTCTCTCTCTCTCTCTAACTCACTCTCTCTCTCTGTCTAACTCACTCTCTCTCTCTAACTCACTCACTCTCTCTCTAACTCACTCTCTCTCTCTCTCTTACTCACTCTCTCTCTCTCTCTAACTCACTCTCTCTCTCTGTCTAACTCACTCTCTCTCTCTAACTCACTCTCTCCCTCTCTAACTCACTCTCTCTCTCTAACTCACTCTCTCTCTCGAACTCACTCTCTCTCTCCAACTCTCTCTCCCTCTCTAACTCACTCTCTCTCTCTCTCTAACTCACTCTCTCTCTCTCTCTAACTCACTCTCTCTCGAACTCACTCTCTCTCTCCAACTCTCTCTCCCTCTCTAACTCACTCTCTCTCTCTCTCTTACTCACTCTCTCTCTCTCTCTAACTCACTCTCTCTCTCTGTCTAACTCACTCTCTCTCTCTAACTCACTCTCTCCCTCTCTAACTCACTCTCTCTCTCTAACTCACTCTCTCTCCAACTCACACTCTCTCTCCAACTCTCTCTCCCTCTCTAACTCACTCTCTCTCTCTCTCTAACTCACTCTCTCTCTCTCTCTCTAACTCACTCTCTCTCGAACTCACTCTCTCTCTCCAACTCACACTCTCTCCCTCTCTAACTCACTCTCTCCCTCTCTAACTCACTCTCTCTCTCTCTAACTCACTCTCTCCCTCTCTAACTCACTCTCTCCCTCTCTAACTCACTCTCTCTCTCTCGAACTCACTCTCTCTCTCTCGAACTCACTCTCTCTCTCTCGAACTCACTCTCTCTCTCTCGAACTCACTCTCTCTCTCTCGAACTCACTCTCTCTCCCTCTCTAACTCTCTCTCCCTCTCTAACTCTCTCTCCCTCTCTAACTCACTCTCTCTCTCTAACTCACTCTCTCTCTCTAACTCACTCTCTCTCTCTAACTCACTCTCTCTCTCTCTAACTCACTCTCTCTCCCTCTCTAACTCTCTCTCCCTCTCTAACTCACTCTCTCTCTCTAACTCACTCTCTCTCTCTCTCTAACTCTCTCTCTCTAACTCTCTCTCTCTCTAACTCTCTCTCCCTCTCTAACTCACTCTCTCTCTCTCTAACTCACTCTCTCTCTCTCTCTAACTCTCTCTCTCTAACTCTCTCTCTCTCTCTCTAACTCTCTCTCCCTCTCTAACTCACTCTCTCTCTCTCTAACTCACTCTCTCTCCCTCTCTAACTCTCTCTCTCTGTCTCTCTCTCTCTCTCTGTCTCTCCCTCTCTAACTCACTCTCTCTCTCTCTCTAACTCACTCTCTCTCCCTCTCTAACTCTCTCTCTCTCTGTCTCTCTCTCTCGAACTCACTCTCTCCCTCTCTAACTCACTCACTCTCTCTCTCCAACTCACGCTCTCTCTCTCCAACTCACTCTCTCTCTCTCCAACTCACTCTCTCTCTCTCTCACTCACTCTCTCCCTCTCTAACTTTCTCTCTCTCTCTCTAACTCACTCTCTCTCTCTCGAACTCACTCTCTCCCTCTCTAACTCACTATCTCCCTCTCCAACTCACTCTCTCTCTCTCCAACTCACTCTCTCTCCCTCTCCAACTCACTCTCTCTCTCTCTCTCTAACTCTCTCTCTCTCTCTCGAACTCACTCTCTCTCTCTAACTCACTCTCTTCCTCTCGAACTCACTCTCTCTCTCTCTCTCTTACTCACTCTCTCTCTCTCTCTAACTCACTCTCTCTCTCTGTCTAACTCACTCTCTCTCTCTAACTCACTCACTCTCTCTCTAACTCACTCTCTCTCTCTTACTCACTCTCTCTCTCTCTCTAACTCACTCTCTCTCTCTGTCTAACTCACTCTCTCTCTCGAACTCACTCTCTCCCTCTCTAACTCACTCTCTCTCTCTAACTCACTCTCTCTCTCGAACTCACTCTCTCTCTCCAACTCTCTCTCCCTCTCTAACTCACTCTCTCTCTCTCTCTAACTCACTCTCTCTCTCTCTCTAACTCACTCTCTCTCGAACTCACTCTCTCTCTCCAACTCTCTCTCCCTCTCTAACTCACTCTCTCTCTCTCTCTTACTCTCTCTCTCTCTCTAACTCACTCTCTCTCTCTGTCTAACTCACTCTCTCTCTCTAACTCACTCTCTCCCTCTCTAACTCACTCTCTCTCTCTAACTCACTCTCTCTCCAACTCACACTCTCTCTCCAACTCTCTCTCCCTCTCTAACTCACTCTCTCTCTCTCTCTAACTCACTCTCTCTCTCTCTCTAACTCACTCTCTCTCGAACTCACTCTCTCTCTCCAACTCACACTCTCTCCCTCTCTAACTCACTCTCTCCCTCTCTAACTCACTCTCTCTCTCTCTAACTCACTCTCTCCCTCTCTAACTCACTCTCTCCCTCTCTAACTCACTCTCTCTCTCTCGAACTCACTCTCTCTCTCTCGAACTCACTCTCTCTCTCTCGAACTCACTCTCTCTCTCTCGAACTCACTCTCTCTCCCTCTCTAACTCTCTCTCCCTCTCTAACTCACTCTCTCTCTCTAACTCACTCTCTCTCTCTAACTCACTCTCTCTCTCTCTAACTCACTCTCTCTCCCTCTCTAACTCTCTCTCCCTCTCTAACTCACTCTCTCTCTCTAACTCACTCTCTCTCTCTCCAACTCACTCTCTCTCTCCAACTCACTCTCTCTCTCTCCAACTCTCTCTCTCTCTAACTCACTCTCTCTCTCTCGAACTCACTCTCTCTCTCTCCAACTCACTCTCTCCCTCTCTAACTCACTCTCTCTCTCTCTAACTCACTCTCTCTCTCTCTAACTCACTCTCTCTCTCTAACTCACTCTCTCCCTCTCCAACTCACTCTCTCTCCCTCTCGAACTCACTCTCTCTCCCTCTCAAACTCACTCTCTCTCTAACTCACTCTCTCCCTCTCTAACTCACTCTCTCCCTCTCTAACTCACTCTCTCTCTCTTACTCACTCTCTCTCTCTCTAACTCACTCTCTCCCTCTCCAACTCACTCTCTCTCTCTCCAACTCACTCTCTCTCCCTCTCCAACTCACTCTCTCTCTCTCTCTCTAACTCTCTCTCTCTCTCTCGAACTCACTCTCTCTCTCTCTAACTCACTCTCTCCCTCTCTAACTCACTCTCTCTCTCTCTTACTCACTCTCTCTCTCTCTCTAACTCACTCTCTCTCTCTGTCTAACTCACTCTCTCTCTCTCTCTAACTCACTCTCTCCCTCTCTAACTCACTCTCTCTCTCTCTAACTCACTCTCTCTCTCGAACTCACTCTCTCTCTCCAACTCACACTCTCTCTCCAACTCTCTCTAACTCACTCTCTCTCTCACTCACTCTCTCTCTCTCTCGAACTCACTCTCTCTCGAACTCACTCTCTCTCTCCAACTCACACTCTCTCTCTCTCCAACTCACTCTCTCCCTCTCTAACTCACTCTCTCTCTCTCCAACTCACTCTCTCTCCCTCTCTAACTCACTCTCTCTCCCTCTCTAACTCACTCTCTCTCTAACTCTCTCTCTCTAACTCACTCTCTCTAACTCACTCTCTCTAACTCACTCTCTCTAACTCACTCTCTCTAACTCACTCTCTCTCTCTCTAACTCACTCTCTCTCTCTCTAACTCACTCTCTCTCTCTCCAACTCTCTCTCTCTCTAACTCACTCTCTCTCTCTCTAACTCACTCTCTCTCTCTCGAACTCACTCTCTCTCTCTCCAACTCACTCTCTCCCTCTCTAACTCACTCTCTCTCTCTCTAACTCACTCTCTCTCTCTCTAACTCACTCTCTCTCTCTAACTCACTCTCTCCCTCTCCAACTCACTCTCTCTCTCTCTCAAACTCACTCTCTCTCTCTCTCTAACACTCTCTCTCCCTCTCGAACTCACTCTCTCTCCCTCTCAAACTCACTCTCTCTCTAACTCACTCTCTCCCTCTCTAACTCACTCTCTCCCTCTCTAACTCACTCTCTCTCTCTTACTCACTCTCTCTCTCTCTAACTCACTCTCTCCCTCTCCAACTCACTCTCTCTCTCTCCAACTCACTCTCTCTCCCTCTCCAACTCACTCTCTCTCTCTCTCTCTAACTCTCTCTCTCTCTCTCTCGAACTCACTCTCTCTCTCTCTAACTCACTCTCTCCCTCTCTAACTCACTCTCTCTCGTCTCTTACTCACTCTCTCTCTCTCTCTAACTCACTCTCTCTCTCTGTCTAACTCACTCTCTCTCTCTCTCTAACTCACTCTCTCCCTCTCTAACTCACTCTCTCTCTCTCTAACTCACTCTCTCTCTCGAACTCACTCTCTCTCTCCAACTCACACTCTCTCTCCAACTCTCTCTAACTCACTCTCTCTCTCTAACTCACTCTCTCTCTCTCTCGAACTCACTCTCTCTCGAACTCACTCTCTCTCTCCAACTCACACTCTCTCTCTCTCCAACTCACTCTCTCCCTCTCTAACTCACTCTCTCTCTCCAACTCACTCTCTCTCCCTCTCTAACTCACTCTCTCTCCCTCTCTAACTCACTCTCTCTCTAACTCTCTCTCTCAAACTCACTCTCTCTAACTCACTCTCTCTAACTCACTCTCTCTAACTCACTCTCTCTAACTCACTCTCTCTCTCTCTAACTCACTCTCTCTCTCTCTAACTCACTCTCTCTCTCTCTCTAACTCACTCTCTCTCCCTCTCTAACTCACTCTCTCTCTCTAACTCTGTCTCTCTAACTCTCTCTCTCTCTAACTCACTCTCTCTCCCTCTCGAACTCACTCTCTCTCTAACTCTCTCTCTCTCTCTCTCTCTCTCTCGAACTCACTCTCTCCCTCTCTAACTCACTCTCTCCCTCTCTCTAACTCACTCTCTCCAACTCACGCTCTCTCTCTCCAACTCACTCTCTCTCTCTCTCTCTCCAACTCACTCTCTCTCTCTAACTCACTTTCTCTCTCTCTCACTCACTCTCTCCCTCTCTAACTCACTCTCTCCCTCTCTAACTCACTCTCTCTCTCTCGAACTCACTCTCTCCCTCTCTCTAACTCACTCTCTCTCTCTCTCTAACTCACTCTCTCACCCTCCAACTCACTCTCTCTCTCTCTCCAACTCACTCTCTCTCTCTCTAACTCACTCTCCCTCTCGAACTCACTCTCTCTCCCTCTCTAACTCACTCTCTCCCTCTCCAACTCACTCTCTCCCTCTCTAACTCACTCTCTCTCTCCCTCTCTAACTCACTCTCTCTCTCTCTCTCTCTCTCTAACTCTCTCTCTCTCGCGAACTCACTCTCTCCCTCTCTAACTCACTCACTCTCTCTCTCGAACTCACTCTCTCCCTCTCTAACTCACTCTCTCTCTCTCGAACTCACTCTCTCCCTCTCTAACTCACTCTCTCTCGCTCGAACTCACTCTCTCTCTCTCTCTAACTCACTCTCTCCCTCTCTAACTCACTCTCTCTCTCTCTAACTCACTCTCTCCCTCTCTAACTCACTCTCTCTCTAACTCACTCTCTCCTTCTCTAACTCACTCTCTCTCTCTCTAACTCACTCTCTCCTTCTCTAACTCACTCTCTCTCTCTCTAACTCACTCTCTCCCTCTGTAACTCACTCTCTCTCTCTCTAACTCACTCTCTCCCTCTCTAACTCACTCTCTCCCTCTGTAACTCACTCTCTCTCTCTCTAACTCACTCTCTCCCTCTCTAACTCACTCTCTCCCTCTCTCACTCTCTCTCTCTCCCTCTCTCACTCACTCTCTCTCTCCCCCTCTCTAACTCACTCTCTCTCTCTAACTCACTCTCTCCCTCTCGAACTCACTCTCTCTCTCTCTCTCTAACTCACACTCTCCCTCTCGAACTCACTCTCTCTCTCTCTCTCTAACTCACTCTCTCTCTCTCTCTCTCTCTAACTCACTCTCTCTCTCTCTCTCGAACTCACTCTCTCTCTCTAACTCACTCTCTCTCTCTAACTCACTCTCTCTCTCTCTAACTCACTCTCTCTCTCTCTAACTCACTCTCTCTCTCTCTAACTCACTCTCTCTCCTTCTCTCACTCTCTCTCTCTCTCGAACTCACTCTCTCTCTCTCGAACTCACTCTCTCTCCCTCTCGAACTCACTCTCTCTCCCTCTCGAACTCACTCTCTCTCGAACTCACTCTCTCTCTAACTCACTCTCTCTCTCTCTCTTGAACTCACTCTCTCTCTCTAACTCACTCTCTCTCTCTAACTCACTCTCTCTCTCTCTCTAACTCACTCTCTCTCTCTCTAACTCACTCTCTCTCTCTCTAACTCACTCTCTCTCTCTCGAACTCACTCTCTCTCCTTCTCTCACTCTCTCTCTCTCTCGAACTCACTCTCTCTCTCTCGAACTCACTCTCTCTCCCTCTCGAACTCACTCTCTCTCCCTCTCGAACTCACTCTCTCTCGAACTCACTCTCTCTCTAACTCACTCTCTCTCTCGAACTCACTCTCTCTCTCTCCAACTCACTCTCTCTCCCTCTCTCACTCTCTCTCCCTCTCTAACTCACTCTCTCTCTCTAACTCACTCTCTCTCTCTCTAATTCACTCTCTCTCCCTCTCTAACTCACTCTCTCTCTCTAACTCACTCTCTCTCTCTCTAATTCACTCTCTCTCCCTCTCTAACTCACTCTCCCTCTCTAACTCACTCTCTCTCTCAAACTCATTCTCTCTCCCTCTCGAACTCACTCTCTCCCTCTCTAACTCACTCTCTCTCTCTCACTCACTCTCTCCCTCTCTAACTCACTCTCTCTCTCTCTAACTCACTCTCTCTCTCTCTAACTCACTCTCTCTCTCTCTCTAACTCACTCTCTCTCTCTCTCTCTAACTCACTCTCGTTGAGGGTTCTATAACAAGGGGACATAGATTCAAGGTAAAAGGCGGGAGGTTTAGAGGGGATTTGAGAAAGAACTTTTTCACCCAGAGGGTGGTTGGAGTCTGGAACTCACTGCCTGAAAGGGTTGTGGAGGCAGGAACCCTCACAACATTCAAGAAGCATTTGGATGAGCACTTGAAATGCCATAGCATACAAGGCTACGGACCAAATGCTGGAATATGGGATTAGAGTAGACAGGGCTGATGGCCGGCGCGGACACGATGGGCCGAAGGGCCTCGATCCGTGCTGTATAACTCTATGACTCTATGACTGTCTAACTCACTCTCTCTCTCGAACTCACTCTCTCTCTCCAACTCACACTCTCTCTCTCTAACTCACTCTCTCCCTCTCTAAGTCACTCTCTCTCCCTAACTCACTCTCTCACTCTCAAACCCACTCTCTCTCTCGAACTCACTCTCTCTCTCCAACTCACACTCCCTCTCTCTAACTCACTCTCTCCCTCTCCAACTCACTCTCTCTCTCTCTCTCCCTCTCTAACTCACTCTCTCCAACTCACTCTCTCTAACTCACTCTCTCTCTCTCTAACTCACTCTCTCTCTCTCTAACTCACTCTCTCTCTCTCTAACTCACTCTCTCTCTCTCTAACTCACTCTCTCTCTCTCTCTAACTCACTCTCTCTCGAACTCACTCTCTCTCTCCAACTCACACTCTCTCTCTCTCCAACTCACTCTCACCCTCTCTAACTCACTCTCTCTCTCTCAAACTCACTCTCTCTCCCTCTCTAACTCACTCTCTCTCCCTCTCTAACTCACTCTCTCTCTAACTCTCTCTCTCTAACTCACTCTCTCTAACTCACTCTCTCTAACTCACTCTCTCTAACTCACTCTCTCTAACTCACTCTCTCTAACTCACTCTCTCTCTCTCTAACTCACTCTCTCTCTCTCTAACTCACTCTCTCTCTCTCTAACTCACTCTCTCTCCCTCTCTAACTCACTCTCTCTCTCTCTAACTCACTCTCTCTCTCTCTAACTCACTCTCTCCCTCTCTAACTCACTCTCTCTCTCTCTAACTCACTCTCTCTCTCTCTCTAACTCACTCTCTCCCTCTCTAACTCACTCTCTCTCTCTCTAACTCACTCTCTCCCTCTCTAACTCACTCTCTCTCTAACTCACTCTCTCCTTCTCTAACTCACTCTCTCTCTCTCTAACTCACTCTCTCCTTCTCTAACTCACTCTCTCTCTCTCTAACTCACTCTCTCCCTCTGTAACTCACTCTCTCTCTCTCTAACTCACACTCTCTCTCTCTAACTCACTCTCTCCCTCTCTCACTCACTCTCTCTCCCTCTCTAACTCACTCTCTCCCTCTCTAACTCACTCTCTCCCTCTGTAACTCACTCTCTCTCTCTCTAACTCACTCTCTCCCTCTCTAACTCACTCTCTCCCTCTCTCACTCTCTCTCTCTCCCTCTCTCACTCACTCTCTCTCTCTCCCTCTCTAACTCACTCTCTCTCTCTAACTCACTCTCTCCCTCTCGAACTCACTCTCTCTCTATCTCTCTAACTCACACTCTCCCTCTCGAACTCACTCTCTCTCTCTCTCTCTAACTCACTCTCTCTCTCTCTCTCTCTCTAACTCACTCTCTCTCTCTCTCTCGAACTCACTCTCTCTCTCTAACTCACTCTCTCTCTCTAACTCACTCTCTCTCTCTCTCTAACTCACTCTCTCTCTCTCTAACTCACTCTCTCTCTAACTCACTCTCTCTCTCTCTCTAACTCACTCTCTCTCCTTCTCTCACTCACTCTCTCTCTAACTCTCTCTCTCTCTAACTCACTCTCTCTCCCTCTCGAACTCACTCTCTCTCTAACTCTCTCTCTCTCTCTCTCTCTCTCGAACTCACTCTCTCCCTCTCTAACTCACTCTCTCCCTCTCTCTAACTCACTCTCTCCAACTCACGCTCTCTCTCTCCAACTCACTCTCTCTCTCTCTCCAACTCACTCTCTCTCTCTCTCTAACTCACTCTCTCTCTCTCTCACTCACTCTCTCCCTCTCTAACTCACTCTCTCCCTCTCTAACTCACTCTCTCTCTCTCGAACTCACTCTC
Source organism: Heptranchias perlo (assembly GCF_035084215.1). Classification (NCBI taxonomy): domain Eukaryota; kingdom Metazoa; phylum Chordata; class Chondrichthyes; order Hexanchiformes; family Hexanchidae; genus Heptranchias; species Heptranchias perlo. Next base: position 1,164,954 of record NC_090325.1, on the reverse strand, counting down.
TCTCTCTCGAACTCACTCTCTCCCTCTCTCTAACTCACTCTCTCTCTCTCTCTAACTCACTCTCTCACCCTCCAACTCACTCTCTCTCTCTCTCCAACTCACTCTCTCTCTCTCTAACTCACTCTCCCTCTCGAACTCACTCTCTCTCCCTCTCTAACTCACTCTCTCCCTCTCTAACTCACTCTCTCTCTCGAACTCACTCTCTCTCTCCAACTCACTCTCTCCCTCTCTAACTCACTCTCTCTCTCTCCCTCTCTAACTCACTCTCTCTCTCTCTCTCTCTAACTCTCTCTCTCTCGCGAACTCACTCTCTCCCTCTCTAACTCACTCTCTCTCTCTCTCTCGAACTCACTCTCTCCCTCTCTAACTCACTCTCTCTCTCTCGAACTCACTCTCTCCCTCTCTAACTCACTCTCTCTCTCTCTAACTCACTCTCTCTCTCTCTCTAACTCACTCTCTCCCTCTCTAACTCACTCTCTCTCTCTCTAACTCACTCTCTCCCTCTCTAACTCACTCTCTCTCTAACTCACTCTCTCCTTCTCTAACTCACTCTCTCTCTCTCTAACTCACTCTCTCCTTCTCTAACTCACTCTCTCTCTCTCTAACTCACTCTCTCCCTCTGTAACTCACTCTCTCTCTCTCTAACTCACACTCTCTCTCTCTAACTCACTCTCTCCCTCTCTCACTCACTCTCTCTCCCTCTCTAACTCACTCTCTCCCTCTCTAACTCACTCTCTCCCTCTGTAACTCACTCTCTCTCTCTCTAACTCACTCTCTCCCTCTCTAACTCACTCTCTCCCTCTCTCACTCTCTCTCTCTCCCTCTCTCACTCACTCTCTCTCTCTCCCTCTCTAACTCACTCTCTCTCTCTAACTCACTCTCTCCCTCTCGAACTCACTCTCTCTCTCTCTCTCTAACTCACACTCTCCCTCTCGAACTCACTCTCTCTCTCTCTCTCTAACTCACTCTCTCTCTCTCTCTCTCTCTCTCTAACTCACTCTCTCTCTCATCACTCTCCTCTCTCTCTCTCTCTAACTCTCTCTCTCTCTAACTCACTCTCTCTCTCTCTCTAACTCACTCTCTCTCTCTAACTCACTCTCTCTCTCTAACTCACTCTCTCTCTCTCTAACTCACTCTCTTCCTTCTCTCACTCACTCTCTCTCCTTCTCTCACTCACTCTCTCTCTCGAACTCACTCTCTCTCTCTCGAACTCACTCTCTCTCTCTA